>NC_087208.1:87973951-88016451 GCF_015104395.2 Macrobrachium nipponense
ATGATGTTCCTTTTAACTGTGTCATTACATGGGATTAAGGCTCTTGCTTGACTCCAGTTAATAGGATGGTCTAAATCTCTTATATGTACGAATAATGCTTCATATTGCCCATTCTCACAGAATATTGCGTTGCTTGAAAGGAAGCTTCAAGTCAAGTTGAAAAATCTTATTGCTGAAAGTGACTGGACTAAGCATGCCAACGTGGACTTCATGATTAATTTATCAGACAAACCAGTGGATAGTGCTACGACAGCGGCTTTGGGATATGGGTTAAGCTTTGGTGTATTTAATGGTAACCTGGACTGTGTCGACATCTCAAAATCCTTTTGTTTATTTTAGAAAAATTGAATCAAAACCTATGCCCTGATGATATCAATATTTGTAAAGGTATTGTGTATGGTGCTATGAGTAAACCTTCTCCCCCTAATGTACCCGTGAGATTTCTCCAGGCTTTTAAGAAAATTAGAGAAGATGAAACAGTGAAAGTGACAAAAGCAGATAGTCTAATGCAGTGGTAATAATGAATAAAAGTGACTATATAAGTAAAATAATGACTTTGCTAAATGATACTGATACTTATACGAAACTGAGGTCTGACTCTACACAGACAGTGAACTCCCATTTTAATAAACAAATTAAATCCATTTTGAAGGGCTTTGACCATTTAATTAAACAGTTTACACCGCACTGCGCCTCCCTACCTTATTTGTATGGTTTAGTCAAGACTCATAAAATCAATAACCCTATCAGACCAATCATTAGTTCAGTGGGCTCAGCTACGTATAATTTATCTAAATGGCTTGTAAAAATTCTTACTCCTTTGGTAGGAAACATTTCTAACACGAATGTTAAAAACAATGTTGATTTTATAAAGAAATTGAATAGTTTAAATTTGAATTTTGATTTTAATATGGTTAGTTTTGATGTTGTCTCTTTATTTACAATAGTGCCTGTAGATGACTTACTTGAATATTTGGAGGAGGAATTAGAACGTCCATGACATTCCCTTAGTGTAGCAAACCTCATTAGTCTCATAAGGTTATGTCTCCAAATATAGTAAATTTTGTTTTAATGGAGAATTTTTTGGTAAAAGTTTGGCATGGCTATGGGTAATCCCTTATCTCCTGTCCTTAGTAATATTTACATGGAATTTTTTGAGACAAAACTCTTACCAACAAGTTTGCCCCAAAAAGTTATTTGGTTTAGATATGTGGATGATATCTTCTGTATTTGGCCACTTCCACAAAAACCTCCAGGAATTCTTTAATAATCTCAATAATTTAGTCCCTTCTGTAAAATTTACTGTAGAGGAAGAAAGAAATTATAATTTGAATTTTTTTTATGTAACTGTCCATAGAAATGATAGAAATTTCACCTTTTCTGTCTTTCGAAAATCAACTAGCATTACCTCTTTTGTTCATTACTACTCCAATCACCATCAAAATGTTAAATTCCCTGTAGTTTATTGACGCTGAAATTAAAACTATTTATGATATTGCATTGAAACTTAAATACCCAAGGACTTTTATAGATGTGGCATGGAAAAGAGCTAGAAAAAAATTGTTTTCAACCAATGACAAACTTGAATTTAGTAAGCAAAACATTCTAAAATTACCCTATGATGAAAGGTTTTTAGATATTCCTAGAATTTTAAAGCTATTTAACATAAATGTTATTTTCAGTAATAATAATGTCAAGAGTTTCATAATAAAAAATTCTCCTAAAGATCTTCCAGGCTGCATATATGAAATTACTTGCAAAAAGTGTGATAAAGTCTATTACGGACAGACCGGTAAATCTCTTTCACAGCGTCTCAAGCAACATCAATATTCTGTGAGAACTGGGCAAATATCGAATGCATTATTCGTACATATGAGAGATTTAGACCATCCTATTAACTGGAGTCAAGCAAGAGCCTTAATCCCATGTAATGACACAGTTAAAAGGAATATCATTGAGTCTTGTTTTATCAAGTCAAATAATAGAAATGTTCTAAATTTAGGTCTTGGTTTATTTAAACGTGATGCTTTCATTATGAAAAAAGTTGTAGATAAAATATAAGCCAACAAAACATTACTATATTCATTTTCTTTTTACATGTTTTTTGGACTGTAAAGATACTTGGTTGTTTCGGTTAGGTTTGTGACCGTGTAATATTCGATAATCCTGGATCTCTTTTAATTTTTACCCTTTTGACAATTAACCATCTGGTATTTTTGACCTTGTTTTGTACCTGAGACCTTTATCTCCAAATGCTACATTAACTCCTTGACAATATATATATATATATATTATATATATATATATATTAATATATATATATATATATATATATGTATATATATATGATGTGTGTGAATAATTAAAAATACAATGAAGGATTTATCCATATCAGCGAAATCATCTCTAAAAAAAGAATAACAAGCCCCCAAATGGATAGATAGTTTTAAACATCAGCCCCCATGACAGCAGAAATCAAGAGACCCCCAGAAGACAACACTACCATTAAATGTCATTGTTTGAAATTCAGTATTGCTCATTAGCTTGAGAAGTGTTACGGATACTTTCAGGAGAGAGTCTGGAAGTCGCTTCAGGTAACCCGACCACATGGCATCACTTGTCATGAAACTAAAGCAAAATATAATATTAGGGGAGAAGCGCCGTCAGCGCACCTTATCGATGCACTGTAGGCGGTACTAAAAGTTTTTTTCATTTTTTTTTTTTTTTTTGCAGCCTCCCTTTGGCCCCTAGCTGCAATCCCTTTCATTCATTTTTATTGTACTTTCATTCATATTCTTTTTATTCCATCTTACTTTCCATCCTCTGCTAACAATTGATTCATAGTGCAACTGCGAGGGTTTCCTCTTATTGCACCTTTCAAACCTTTTACTGTCAATTCCCGTTTCAGCGCTGACTGACCTCATAGGTCTCAGTGCGTGGCCTTTAGCTTAAATTATATATTCTGTTCAAAAACTAAAAAGGAAAAATGAACTAACTAATGTTGTGTATAGTTACATTTTCAGAAATGAATACTTTTTACAATAGTTAAGGGCGGACTGTCACTTGCTGGTACCTTTAGTATCTTGAGAATCAGAAATTCATTTTGTAGGTTGAAAGCAATTGTCATACCGGGAGAGGTCATTTGAATGCCCTTAAACGATGGAGCTGCCATCAACCACTTATGGAACGTTTCAAAGCTTCATGAATAGAAGAGGCAGATTTACTAAATATGCAGATCAGTCATTGAGATGCATACATCATTAAATCCTCAACATTGTACACAACTTTCGTTAGAATTTGATGAAATTGTATTTACGAATAGACAATACGCGTGCTTAAAAGTGTATTTTTTCACGCTTTTTTCTCCCATAATTCAGTGAAACAGTGATAGAAAGAAATAGAATTAAAATATTGAAAACCGTAATATAAATAAGAAACCAGTGCCTCTGGAGAGCAGACGTAACGAAACCGCAGCTTGATTGAATGCCTCTTTGCCAAAAATTTATGAAGGGATTAATAAGCGGAGCAAATTCATTGTTGTTTATGAGTGAAATACTAGAAACAAAGGAAAGGAAATCTATACGTATTTGAGTATTTCCATTTGACACAGCATTCATGAGACTTCCTTGTAGTTACTCCTGCAAGCGACGCCAGGATTTCGAAGGAACAAATCAATCCTTCAATCAGCCGTTCCCCAAACCTATTTTACCTTTGAGGGGATTCATAATGAGTCTTGCATCTTTTGTCTCCGGAGACCCTTTCTCATTTGCATTGAGTGGGGTGAATTGAACACAAGAGGCTTCATTACGGATCAGTGTGACTGGCAAAGCGAATCCCATCTTGATTTTATTCTCGAGAAGATATTTCATAATCTTATTGCTTCCGAATAACACAGTCGCGAGAAATGTTCTTTTCGGTGAAATCTTTGAATTATTAATCTGTAATAGATTAAATGGCATTAAAACTGTGCAGCGGGGAATTAGAGTGAACGCTTTCAGACTGACCGAAGAGCAGGATGTAGCAGCTACTAGAAATATTACGCTAACTTTTAACTTTTCATCCGACGCTTCCTGCTTAACAGTGGGTAACAACCAACTGTCTGCCCAGAGAACCGTCAGACTTGTTGCTCTTTGACAGGGACTGTCGTTATTGGACCGTCGTCGCCATCGCCATCATGAAGAGCCTCTCGTGTTGCTCTCCCTCGCCTTCATTTTCTTTGTCCATCACAGGGAGACCCCTGGATGCAAATTAACAGCTTCTCTTGATGCTGTGTACCAGTTATTTCTCTCTCTCTCTCTCTCTCTCTCTCTTCTCTCTCTCTCTCTCTCGTGATTAACAAAAATAGCATTAAATTTTAACAGAGCTGAAATCGCCTTTAATTTAATTATGTTAATACCAGAGTAAACTAGAATTTGTTAATGGTCACTTCATAGACGGAAGAGACCTTACGTCCAAAGTCCGGAATAGCATCGTTACTAATCGTTACTTTAATTCATTTCGTAAAAAAAAAAAAATAAATTAAATAAAAAAAAGACTGGATTTTTAATTCACGATCTTAACATGGGAACTAAACTGACCACCTTGTATAGGACCTGCATATTGAGAAGATTTGCCAGGAATATGAATCTGATTTAACTTCGCAGTTGTTTGCAATACTGAATAATTGAAAATAGAAATATATGAAATGAATATACGTCCAATTAATTTTTCGCAAAAGATAAATGTTTTTAGAATACTTTTTTCTACCTTCCAAGATTTTATATGAAAAGGTGTTAAGTGCAAAAGAAATTCCGAATGAGTCAAGTGAAGAGTCCAAATCATACCTCTTTGCATCCGCTTTCAAAGCGCATACTTGCTTCCTATTATTGCACCGTTATGCTGGAGGTTCATGCAATTTTAATTTCGTCCATTCATTCACTTGATATGCATATTCAATTGCTGCCTAATTATGATATTTCCTCACCGGAAATCCTTTGTTTATCTCAAAGTATTACTCTGCAATCGGATATCTATCAATGAAGGATTACTCGCAGATTGTTTTGTTCCTGAATAATGGAACTCATGCCGAACCTGAAATTGTTTTATCGCAAATTTCACGAGTTCCGGGTTTTAAACATTTCCCAGAGTTTATAAGATTCAGTCTAACAATCTATTGCGATATTTCAATTATAAAATGGATGAAACTGATTATGCTTAAATAACTTTCCTGTAGCTCTGCAATATTCGTATAGGGACGTTATTCAAACTTAAATATATATTTTAATTTGAATACAGTTATTTTCAATAACTTTTACTTAAAACTGTGAAGATTTTAGACCTACTTGAATATTAAAAAAAAAAAATGAAAGAGAAAAAGTTGATTTCAGAGGAATACTTATTCGCGAAGATACCTGGAACAGACGTTCCGAACTACGATAGATTTTTGTAATTCATAATAATCTGAACAAATATATCACAGATTTCTAGTTTCCTATTTTTAAGGAATATAAATAATAAAATACTTCACTTTTTTCTATCTATAACCTTACTCTCTTTCGATCATGCTTATTTGAGTATTTTTTTATGAGTTTCATAACATCTTTTTTAATATTTCATATTCCAATATTTTGTCTAACTTTGGTTCTGGGTTGTTTTTAATGTACTCAATACTGATAACCAAATGCTGTTATTATTTTTTTTTGTCTATCAGAGTCCTCTAATTCGACTGGGTGGTATTTATAGTGTGAGGTTCCGGGTTGCATCCTCTGTCCTTAGGAATCCATCACTTTTCTTACTATGTGCACCGTTTCTAGGATCACACTCTTCTGCATGAGTCCTGGAGCTACTTCAGCCTCTAGTTTTTCCAGATTCCTTTTCGTGCCTAGTGTTCCTATGATTATGGGTACAATTTCCACTGGCATATCCCAAATCCTTCTTATTTCTATTTTCAGGTCTTGATACTTATCTATTTTTTCCCTTCTTTCTCTTCAACTCTGGTGTCCCATGGTATTGCGACATCAATGAGTGTTACTTTCTTCTTGATTTTGTCAATCAACATCACGTCTGGTCTATTTGCACGTATCAACCCTATCCTGTTCTGATACCATTAGACCCTGAGGGGGTCTTTGCCTGGTCGTTTTCTATCACGCCTTCAAGTTGGTGCTCGTACCGCTTATTACTGCAAGGTAGCTGGTGTTTCTTGCACAGGCTCCAGTTGAGGGCTTTTGGACACTGAATCATGCCTCTTTTTGTACTGGTTCTGTGCAAGTGCCGGACATTCGCTTGCTATGTGGTTTATGGTTTCATTTTTTGTATTGCACTTCCTACATATGGGAGAGGTGTTATTTCCATCTATAGTTCTTTGAACATATCTGGTTCTGATCTTTGTACCACTGTTATCATTCCTTCAGTTTCCTTCTTGAGCTCTCCCCTTAGTAGCCATTGCCATACGTCATCGCTGCTATTCTTAAGTCTATCTCATGTATTGTCCAGGCATTGGTTTGTTGTTCCTCTGTTCTGTTTGTCATTCTCCTGTCTCTGTATATTTGAGGGTCTTCATCTACTTTTATTAGTCCTTCTCCCCATGCACTCTTGAGCCACTCGTCTTCACTGGTTTTCAGATATTGCCCCAGTGCTCTGTTCTCGATGTTGACACAGTCCTCTATGCTTAGTAGTTCCTTCCCTCGTTCCTTTCGTGTTATGTATAGTCTGTCTGTATTTGCTCTTGGGTATAGTGCTTTGTGTCATATGTTTCCTCGCTTTCTGGTCTATGCTGCGAAGTTCTGCCTTCGTCCATTCCACTATTCCTGCACTGTATCTGATTACTGGCACTGCCCATGTATTAATGGCTTTTTTCATATTTCCAGTGTTGAGTTTTGACTTGAGTATCGCCTTGAGTCTCTGTATATATTCTTTCCTGATCGTGTCCTTCATCTCTTGGTGTTTTATATCCCCTCCTTCCATGATTCCCAGGTATTTGTATCCCGCCTCATCTTTGTGTTTCATGTTGTTCCCATCTGGTAACTTTATCCTTTCAGTCCTTGTTACTTTGCCCTTATTATTATTATTATTATTATTAAGACCCACGACCCCGCCACACCGAGAACATCACGATATATTATAAGGCCTTCATTCACTCTCAATACCGCGAGGAGGAGAAGGCGATGAAGAAGATCATTAAGGAAAACATCCTCCCATTGAAGAAGGCAAGATAGTGGACCTTATAATATACTACAAAAACCGTAAAACAAAAGACCTTATCATGAAAAATAAACCCTCACCGCCATTAATCCTCAAGCAGACGAACGTAGTATACCAATACATATGCCCCGCCCGAGGATGTCCTGGGAAGTACATTGGATGACTACATGCGTCTTGCGAAGAGAATCTCCTGTCATGCCCAAGAAGGGGCTATCAAGAACCACGCCCTCACCGCCCACCGAGACACAATCTCCCGCGACTGTATCATCGGAACACAGGATAATAGGGAGAGCACCCGACCCTCGACGTCTGCGCCTACTGGAGGCGTTACTCATCCAGGAACAAAAGCCCTCCATGAACACGACACAGGAGGCCTTTTTGCTCCCGACCTGCACCCGAAGAAACACTCCAATAACGGCAAACATCACCATATCGCCGCCCGAAAACACCCCAATCCAAGACGACATTAATACGATGGATAATACCAGCAGTGACATTAATACGATGTATAATACCAGCAGTGACGTCACGCGGCCTTTACCCAATCAAAACGAAGCCCGGCGTGATGATATGCAGCTGAGAAGATCGGCGCGCCTGCTGAGCATGCGATCGGGAGCTGGCTTGAGCCCGCAGCCAGGCAGCCAATGAAAAAGAAGCTCCCCCCCACCCAAGAGCCAATGAAAAGGCAGCGGCACGACGCCCCCCGTTGCGCCACCGCAATATAAGCAGCTGGACTCACCTTCTCACTTCAGTCCTTCACACACCTCCGCCCAGGAGGATGTCTGAGGTTTAATTCAGACGAAACGTCCGGAAAGGAATAGAAAGAATAGATAAGAAATAGAATTTAACATCAATTCTATCTGTAATAAACCCTACGGGTGTATACCCGAAAATTTGACTACCCCGACTGAAATTTTGACCAATAAAATCCAATCGTTCTACCTAATTGAGATATGTCAACCTTCGGTGCGTTGCTCACCAGTTTAAGCAACAATGAGAAAGCAATAATTAGAAAAATAGAGAAGAACCTGTATAAAATTAATGCAGCTAAGGCAGCAATTACTTTTAATAAAACATGTTTAAAAGAGGGTTTACTTCCAGCATATTATTATTATTATTATTATTATTATTATTATTGATTCTCCGAATCGTCTAACTTCAGATTTAACAGAGAGAGAAGAGAGAGAGAGAGAGAGAGAGAGTCATAATATTCACATCTCAATGTCCCGTCATAAGCAAGAGTATTTTTTTGTTTAGTGGGTGGGGGGGGATGGCGGCTTTCTGTTGACCTGGTGCATTCCATTATATTACCAACGTACTTATAGCACCCAGATGTGTTAAAGATTTTAGAATGGATATAGTAGTATCAGTTGAACGTCGTGGTATAGAAATTGTTTCGCTGGGTATTAACCCACATATTTGCAGTAGGCAATGAAAGGGCAGACAGTTTGACAAAGAGTACGACATCAAATGCTATAGAGAGACTGGTTCTTTGCCCTTTAGAGACTTTTTTCCAGCAATCCGGACAAAAGTAAAGAAAAAAGTCCAGGCAAGTCCCATGGGAGTCTGGTTGCTAGTAACCAGAAAATGTTGGTTATTACAAAGTCTTTTCTTAAAGCAGGCATATCCTTTGTTGTTGTGCCCTAAACATATAAGTCAATCATTCAATTAAAGATATTCGGTAATTGGAGGAGGAAGCTGTCTTTGATCGAGGGGACCAATAAATTATTTTTCTGTATCGCGAATCAGCCAAGAGCAGTTGTGGTGCAAACAAGGCTTCAACTGATTATTACTTAATTTTTTTTCACGATTATCAGAGGACAAATGGATATGATTTGGAACGCCAGAAAGATGTAATCTATAGTGAATTTATGGCATAATTGAATAATCCAAGAATGATACAAATCAGCTCTATAAGTTTTTCATTGTTGTTCATCATCTTCGCAGCCACTCGAATAGCTCTAAATTCCACTTGCCTCTGTGAGTTAATAGTGTTACGATAAAGACTGAAGACGGTTAGAAATGAAAAGTATAGCCACCATATATATATATATGTATATATATACTATATATTATATATATATATATATTATATATATATATATATAGATATTCAGTATATACTATATATATGTACACACACACACACACACATAAAAATATAAAGATGATATATATCTAGATATATATATATATATATATATATATAATATATATATATAGTATATATATATATATATATTTATATATATATATAGTATATATATATATAAATATATATCTATATATATATATATATATATATATATAATATATATATATATATATATATATAATATATATATTATATATATATTCTATATATATAATATATATATATATATATATATATATATATATATATATATATATATATATATCTATATACATATATATATATATACATATATATATATATATATATATATCTATATCTATATAAATATATATATATATATATATATACATATATTATATATATATATATAGTATATACATATATATATATATATATATATATATATATATATATATATATATATATCTTATATATATATATATATATTACTATATATATATATATATATATACTATATATACATATATATATATATCCAATTATATTATGTATATATATTATATATATATACTATATATATATATATATATATATAGAATATATATATTAGATGGTGTGTGTGTGTGTGTGTATGTAATTGATGTATGTAATGTATGTCTAGTAATGTATATACTATACTATATAATATATATATATGATATATATAATATCACTATATATATATATAATATATATATATATATATATCTATATATATATATATATATATATATATATATATATTGGTTACACACAAAATCCTTCTGATCTGACACTTGCTTCCTTGTTTAAAAGAACATAGCGTAAAGCACAGAGATGCATAAGATTCTTTTGACTTGACTTGTCGTCGTCCCCTTCATTCTCAACGACATCCTGCATAAATGTGATTTTAATATCCTGTCATTCGGATGCTATTCTCTGTTGTGTCCCTATCACCGCGTATCCCCGAATCTCAACCATCTCTGCCCCCGATCTAATTAAGACACCTGGGCTTAAGCCGATAACTGTTATGCCCCTTTCTTAATAAGTAGCAGGAAGACCTTTCGGGACTTCGCACTTCTCGAGCCTTATGTTCGAATTTACTGCATGCTGTAATAATTAACTTCCTTAAAAGATTTACTGAAGTTGAGATAAACTTTGTCGATTTCCTGTCCAGACTCTAGAACTAATTTTACCATTTTTCCATCCGACACATTAGCTTTGATAACGTAATCTAACTTGCATAAAATTATATTGTACGGTTGCTTTCCTGATGGTTACCTCAAATATCTTTAGAAGATATATGTATTAATAATTTAGTTCGTGATGATTTGAGATTAATAGCTATAGCTAGTGGTCGCTACTGAATGGTAAGAGCTAGTATGGTTAAAAATTTGTGAAGGTTAAATGTAATGTTCGTCAAGGATTTGTGCCGTAAGAGACAGATGGGTTTGCACTTTCTTATTTTCTGAACTTTTCCAATAAAATCGCAGTTGAGGGTCGTGTTCTAAAACTAAGTTGATTTTTATCATCATGACGTCCTTCTGTCATTTACTACGACGTTTCGAGTTGTTACGACGTCGGAAAGTTGTTGCTAGACGGGTCGAAGTGAGATGGCGAATCGTTCATCTTTTCCGTTGTTCATCATATTTTTCAGATGTGATGCCAGGAATTTATATTTACTTTCCAAGGGAAGACTACTATTTCATGACTTTCATGGTGACATGGCGTTAGTGTGGAAAAATCTGGTTTAGTTTTGATATTGTCTTTCGACTTGTCATGCTAGGTTTTTGGCCCTGTTCATGATCCTGCCACCATCTATCTCCTCGGCCTCACCTAAATTGGACTTTTTATTAAAAATGTACATATTTTTATTTAGCAATATACGACGATCTTACAACAATTTAACTTTGTTTTCAAGGGGTATTTTGTCTTTAAATTGATGACATTGATCGCCTGATACTTCAACCACTATTCTGTAAACATGTATTCGTCAGCGGCGCCCTCAACTTGGAACTCCAAAACTGAAATGTGTTTGCCTTCAGGCTTTTTCGCAATTGCACTGCAAATCACCTCTTTGTCCACTAAATCTCATTTTGTTATCACACCGCTTAGTACTGCTTTTATTATGCTTGCGACCCTCCTATACGAACGAGCGCTCCGGGCTGGCAATATGACAAGTCATTGAATTTTACATTGTGTTCATGTGTCGCTTCCATCAGTGACTCTTTGAGCCTTGCCACGATTTCATTCATTTCTCTTCTTGTGCTCTTTTCCCTTCATTCATACCAAAGTAACTTGTTAATTATATTTTTCCACCGTTTCAACTACTTTCTCTCTCTCTCTCTCTCTCTCTCTCTCTCTCTCTCTCTCTCTCTCTCTCTCTCTATATATATATATATATATATATATATATATATATATATATATACACACAAACATACACATATATGTATATATATATATATATATATATATATATATATATATATATATATATATATATATATATATATATATATATATATATATATATATATATATATATATATATATATATATATATTCATATATATATATAAATATATATATATATATATATATATATATATATATATATATATATATATATATATATATATATATAATCACACAAAAACACACATATATTTATATATATATATATATATATATATATATATATATATATATATATATATATATATATATATATCGGGGATCTTACAACTGATATTATGAAGCTTCGGGCTATGCCATAGCCATTGTACCACTTACTAGAGTTTGTCTCCTCTTCCCTGACTTTTGGCTTGTTAAATGTATCAGAATTATAAAAAAAAAAAAATTACCATAATAATCTTCTCACCGATTCGTGACAGTCTGCAGCCAGAAATGTAACATTCGCCTGAATTGTAGAAGAAAAAGCAAAGTCTACAAATTAGCGGCGCTGTAGTCATCTTTGTGACGGATAATAATGATGATACAGGCTTTGATTCTTGTGGCTTTGGATGTACTATACGTTATCTTTATATGTAACGAGAAATAATGACAATATTAATGTAACAATAACATAAACTAATTGCAGACAACTATATGTATCGCTGCCTCAACAGCTGATTCATAGAAACAAGAGCAAAACGTTTATATGTAGGTATTTTGGACGCATTCTCACCAATATGAAGTACATCATGCCTCAAAGCATTGCATTTACAAGTGGCTTGATGGAGACCAAGAATCTATTATAGTAAGACATCCCAAACAAACATGCACAATATTTCACGAATATGAGTATAACATTTAACAACGACTGATGAAATAAAGCACACCTACGTAGTATATACTATAAACCACCAGTAAATCAGAATTACCAAAAACTTACTTCCTCCGTTTACCATTTCAAGGCTCCTCGTGTAGACACCGATAACGAGCGAACGGCTCCTTCTGGCGTAAAGATCGTGGTAGATATCTTATCTGGGTCGTCTACCTGAAGACAACTCCGACATTATTAGACGTCATTTGCGTCGGGGAAGTTGATGCTGAAAGAAGTTTTCTGTGAGGAAACGATCCTTCTCGAAAGCGTTGAATCATTCTGACAGGCACGACGGAAGTTTTGCTAGTACGATGCCTCATTCTGGGATCCGTTTCCTGTTGCCACCTGCCCTGGAGTGTTTGCGAGCGCCCAAAGTGTAGGGAGACAGGATTGACAAAATAATACTTCGTTCCATTCCTTCCCTTGGAATTGTGATGAGACTGTTAACAGTGGCATCGATCAAAGTAACGACGCCCTTCACGGTAAAAAGTAATATACTGCGCTTTTTTTAGACCTTTTTCACCCCTCCTGTACCCTATAAATAGGAGAATGAAAATGAGAGAGAGAGAGAGAGAGAGAGAGAGAGAGAGTGAGTTTTTAGCATTTGATAGATTGCATTATTTGTCATACCATTATTGTTCAGAAATGTTTGTATCACAAGTGTCAAATTTGATATGTATTCTTAACTATTATTTATGAATGTTCATTTTTTTCTAATAAATTATCTCTTCATTCTGTTTCTTTCTATCTTCTGTAATTTCCCAATGAACACCATATTCGTTGGAAGCTTGAATTTCAGGTCAGTGGCCTGCATGGATAAGGTTCCTTTTCTGAATAATAATATAATAAGTTTATAGTTAGCAAACACATACATACATGCGTGCTTAAAAAATCACAGTTGATGCACGTGACTTCATAAATAAACGCTATATAATATATACTATATAGTATATAATCTATGTATATATCGTATATATATTGTTATATTATATAATATCTTATAGTATATACTCATCGTAACGTTGTTTGATTGTAAATGTGAGTGAAGTGGTGGTTCAGGTTCAAGCTGTTGAGACTAAGTGTTTGGTTAGTGGGCCCATCGCAAGAATACAGGAATGAAGAATATAGAGATAGACATCCGTAGTAAAAGGGTTAGTGTTGTTGAATGTATGGATCGAAGTGATTGGAGATGGTCCGGTCGTGTAGAAAGAAGAGAAAAAGATGTGATGGGTAAAAGATGCATAATTCAGAAGAGTTAGGGACTAGATGGAGGAGAGTCTCGACTATATAGAAGGGTTGGAATGAAAAATCCAAAAGAGGTTATGGAAACGAAGAGCCTCATCCTTGAAACAGACATCGCAAACGAAGTTGAATGCAAGTTAATGACGTTTTGGTAGTTCTAACCAGTCCTTCATGTGATTGTCCAGTACTGGCCGAAGTTTTGTCTCCACTTTTCAAGGCTATTAGTCGGACAGTTAGGACATTCGAACACAATGTTTACAACACCCCGCCGTAATTTATAGGAGTTAGTCAGATTTATATACTTAGAGAGTTTATTCTAATGATTTCAAGTTGTAGTCAGTCAGAACCCAAACACCTGAGCGAAGGTTCGGATAAGTCGACTTACTCGCCTCTTTTCCATCAGTTCCCTCCATCTACCAACAAGTCCCCCCCCCCCCCCCCTCCACCCATCCCCCTTGCACACCCATCCTTCTATCACCTCTCCCCCCTCTCACATCCTCCTCTTCCCCCTCCAGTTCTCTCTCTCTCTCTCTCTCTCTCTCTCTCTCTCTCTCTCTCTCTCTCTCGTCTGAATTACACAACACACGGGGAATTATAAATACATACATTGTACATTATTATAGCGCATGATTTTGGCACATTATAACTCAGATGTGTATATACCAACAATGAGTTGAGTGGTTTTTGCTAATGAGCTCCACTATGACGTTCAACCTAATTCTGCTATGTTGCCTAAGAAATTATGTCTTGGGAAATTATATTTATGATCTTAGATTGTATGTGTGTGGTCGTTTTTCTGCATCTGTTGTTCGATTGTTAGCACATTATGACGAGATAGGTTGAGCAATGGGCATAATTATTCTGCAATTAGATGGTGTTAGTAAAATTATAAAATAATAAATATTAGTTACAGGATTACACTTGGGGATGATGATAGTTATCATATTCATCATAATATTAATAGCACTGTAATTTCACTCAAAATTGTCATTGTTTTGAAACTTGTTACATAAGGATATACATGAAAAAGTTATGGTAATAATTCATTACCTGTTAAGACTTATTTTCAGTGCGCCAGCTTTCCTCTCTTGGTTGAACATATCAAAAAGTGGTAGTGCAATCACACGTTTCCACCCATTTGCGCATCGAAGCAAATTGGCCCTGGGCAGCATGATTGTAGCACACCTTCCGTACCCAGCGACAAAACCACTTTCTGGGATCACATGCCAGTCAACATCTACGTATAGTATATTGCTCAAATACTGTAGTATTCAAAACTGCCAACCGAGCCAAAACAGTCATTACTACACCCAACATTTCTATTCTTAAACGGTTAAACAAATTACTATAGCATAACTAACTATATGTAAGATTTTACATCTCCCTGTGTGCAATTTATGTACACATATGTATGTGTACGTGCGTGTGTGTATGTATGTGTAAGTTTATGGAGAAAGATAAAAGCCAAGATGCAAGCAGAGGATTCCAGATTCTGGATGTCTAAAAGACAAATTGCTATAAACCTATTAATCTTCGAGTAGGCAGTTCCCTACAAGTATGTATTTGGTTGAGGACCCTAATCCATTAACAACAGCAACAACAACAATAATAACAGCAATAATAAGCAAAATAATTTTAGTGCCATTCGTAAAAATAAACGAAAATTCACGACAGAAAACTCTTTTATCCATAAAGATATCTCTCAAAGATGTATGTGTGTTTATGCATGTATGTCTGTGTATATATAAAAAGCGTGTAGCTATAAAAATGTAACTTAACCCTTAAACGCCGACTGGACGTATTTTACGTCGACATTTTTTGTCTCTCGGGTGCCGACTGGACGTATTTTACGTCGACATACAAAAGTTTTTTTAAAAATTCGCGGAAAAATACTTTTAGGCCTACCAGCCGAAAACTCTTGAATCACGCGCCTTGGGGGATGCTGGGAGTTCACGGATAAAGGTGTTGTTTTGTTTACAATCGTTACGCAGGCGCGCAAGCGCGAATTTCTTTCTTGCCGCACTAAAAAGTATCTGTGACACATCTCGGAAATTATTTTGTCACTTTGACATAATTTTTTTACCATTTTAAATTAGCCGTTACATAAAGTTCTATATATGAAAATGTGCGCATTTTTATGTAAAACACAACAAAAAAGTATTCATGATTGTAGCTTTTATCAATTTTGAGATATTTTCATATAAATAACGATAAGTGCCAAAATTTCAACCTTTGGTCAACTTTGACTCTACCGAAATGGTCGAAAAACGCAATTGTAAGCTAAAACTCTTATATTTTATTAATATTCAAACATTTACCTTAATTTTGCAACTAATTGGAAGTCTCTAGCACAATATTTCGATTTATGGTGAATTTATGAAAAAACTTTTTCCTTACGTCCGCGCGGTAACTCTTCCGAAAAAAATTATACATGCGATTGTGGTAATGTTTGCACCATTTTAAATTAGCCGTTACATAAAGTTTTATATATGAAAATGTGCGCAATTTCATTCACAATACAACTAAAAACAACCCATGGTTGTAGCTTTTATCAATTTTGAAATATTTTCATATAAAAAATGATAAGTGACAAATTTTCAACCTTCGGTCAACTTTGACTCTACCGAAATGGTCGAAAACGCAAATGTAAGCTAAAACGCTTATATTCTAGTAATATTCAAGCATTTACCTTAATTTTGCAACAAATTGGAAGTCTATAGCACAATATTTCGATTTAAGGTGAATTTATGAAAAAAATAACATTTTCTTTACGTCCGCGCGGTAACTCTTCCGAAAAAATCATACGTGCGATTGTGGTAATGTTTGCACCATTTTAAATTAGCCGTTACATAAAGTTTTATATATGAAAATGTGCGCAATTTCATGTATAATACAACAACAAATAATTGAAGTTTGTAGCTTTTCTCATTTTTGAAATATTTGCATATAAATCACGATAAATAGAAAAAAAACCACGTTCGGTCAACTTTGACTCTACCGAAATGGTCGAAAAACGCAATTGTAAGCTAATTTTTTACATTCTAGTAATATTCAGTCATTTATCTTCATCTTGAAACAAATTCGAAGTCTCTAGCACAATATTTAAATTTATGGTGAATTTAAAAAAAAAACTTTCCTTCCCTCCGCGCTCGGATTTTCCGCCACAAATCTCCGAAATGAGTACGTCCCATTCTCGGAATATTTGCTCCGTTTCATATTAGGCATTTCATAGAGTTTTATATATGAAAATGTGCGCAATTTCATGTAGAATAAAACGAAAAATATTTGAAATTTGTAGCTTTTCTTATTTCCGAAATAATTGCATATAAAAAGAAATATATAAAAAAATTCGACATTCGGTCAAATTTAACTCGTCAGATATGGTCGAAAACTGCATTTGTAAGCTAATATTCTTATAGTATAGTAATATTCAATCATTTGTCTTCATTCTGAAAGAAATTGGAAGTCTCTAGGACAATATTTAGATTTATGGTGAATTTTTGAAAAAAATATTTGTTTACGTCTGCGCGTTACGAATTCATGCGTTATTTTGTGATAATATTTTCTCTGTGTTGCTTTTATCGTTTTACAATGTGTTGTATACCAAAAGGATCGCAATTTAGTGTACATTACAACGAAAATAAAAGTAACTTGTTACCTTTAACCGTTTTGCGCACAGCGCGATTTGTATACAATTATATATAAATTTCGTTTTTGCGCTATCATATATCGCATTATTTATATATGATATTGATAATTTTTTTCATTTCTGATGGTTGCATACTAAACTTCAGGTAATGATAAAAAAAGGAGCCAAAAATGAACTCTTAATCTTTAAAACTAAGCGCGCTGTGATTTTTTGAAAAAAATATTTTTTCCGCTTTCGCGCTCAATCTGAAACACCTCCGGCACATGGAGACATTTTTTTTTTTACCTCTTCGGCGTTTAAGGGTTAAATAATCTGACCTGCTACAGCTATTAAAAATATTAATTCTTAAAAAAAATATTTATTTTTTTCAAGGGCGTTTATCTGCATGCAGTTACTATTGTTATTATTTTATTTTCTCGTTGATAGTCACAGAGTGAACATATTTTTCACTGGTTATTAATTAGCATACCTTTGAGACGAAGGTATGCTAATTAATTCCACACTAATAACGTATTTTTATGAGGATTTATTTTTTATTTTTGTAGTATTTCATCTAAAATCTTTTCGGCCTCAGGATCTATATTCTTTTCTTCCTTTGTTCCAAGTGAACACACGTTACATTCTCCCATTAATTAATGCCACGAGGCAGTATTCGTTTCTTATTTATATAAAACCTAGAATGTTCAACGTATTCGTCCAACTATCATTATTGCATATCCATGAAGCGTAGCAATGTAGATAAAGTCGTGTTAGTTGGTAAAGCTTAGCCTTTATTGCACTGACTAAAAAACTCATCCCGTCAGCAGAAAAATGAATTCTGGCTTTTCACAGCACAGGGCATCGATGACCGCTGAATTAAGTGAATCCGGTTTGACATAAATCAGTCGCCCAATCTTTCATAGATTATAGTTTGGTACTTCCGACTTTCTTTCATACCTCCTGAAATATTTCGACATATTTATGGCTACCAATAAGATTTTTTATTCACCTATAGTGATTAGTTTATTAATAGTCAATCCAATGAGTGGAGTCAAGAAAACGCCTGTCATTTAGACGCATTTGCAAAAGCAAGTGATACTTATTTTGCAATTGATATCACACGAGAATAAATGGCTTATTTATACTACGTAATTGCTATGTAGCAACGCCAATTTATTTCATAACTGCCAAGAAGTTAAAACTGGAATTTTCAGCCAGTCCTTCATAAATGACATTCATTATTCGTGAAATTTATGGTGATTGCGTATTATAGACAGGCCATTTATTTTCGTGTGATAATAAACAGTTGCAGTATGTGCATCGTTTATATTTCGTTAATAAATATCGCTTTTGGAAATCATCTTTGGACAACATTGTTATATTTTACAGTGTCTTCTGGCAGGGTTATCTAATTTTCAAACCTCTTGTGGGATATGTTTTTTTTTTATGATTTCACTTTTATTTTCATATCACGCATAATATACACGAAAATGTCAGAACTTTAATATAATCGGGAATACCGTATTGAGGAAAAATTTCCCTTATTCCTACAGAATTGCAATTAAAAAGGTAACACCTGACACGACATCCCTCGCTTCGTATCCCAAATATCTGCTCACTGGGTTTTTTTAATATATGCATCGCTTAGCTATCTGATTAGTAATGTATCAGCAGGTGGCAGCTGGCAATGTCTGAGGAAATGAAATTTATTTCAATTAGCATCATCTTAACCAAATATCATTCTCCTCTAAGGTGATATACAACATGTCATTATATACTACGTTTCACATTTACATCCTAAACGAACACTTGCATTGATGATAGCACAATATAAAAACTAGGAACAACACCAGAATAATCATTCTAATTTAATGATTCTTTTAACTGACGTGACAAAACGGTGACATTAAACATCTATCTTTTATAATAACACTCGATTCGACCGATTCAGAAAACCCGGGATAATGCTCTGGCCTCGTTGAATTCTCGTGGTGGTTTTGCTTATAAATCCTTGAAATAAACAGCACCCGAAGTATGAAATTGCCCATTAAGGAGTAATTGATCCCTTTAGTGAGAATTTATGAGATTTCTTGTATCCTAATGACCAATGCCTCTTTCCTTCCGATCTTCTGAGGCATAGGTGGCGATTGCATTTTCTGGGATTAATGTGATGTTCATATGTGTCATCATAGTCAAGTCGACCGTTTATCGCGATTTCTAAACCTTAGACAGGTTCTAATTATCCCGAGCCGATGAACTTATTTCCAATCCCCTTTGATTGTAAGCTTTCCCAAGTATAATGAATTTGATATTAAGATATTAGGTAGTACATGTGGATTAATACTTGTGAGAATAAAAAGTCATGCGAGTTGTGTGTGTGTTTGTGCCCGCTCGCATGTGTGTGTCTCCTTATATGAAGTAAGAATTTTCTGTTTATCTCCTCGGTATTTTACGCTTTTCGGAAATCGTGATCCATTACAGAGATTATTCACTCGGTTGACCATAGATTAAATTTATTTTATTACGTCCTTTTCAACCTCTGTGATAAAAGATTCGATCTGGTGGAAGTGAGAATCGTATGAACCGAAGCTCAAAGTTACGAAAATCTCTGAGAGAGATTGCAACGGATATGGATTTTTGTAGAACAAGAGAACAGGTGGGAAATAAGTAAAACTAATGGTGGGGCTCAACTACAACTCCTAATCATTAAACCTTCTTCCGAGGATGACTTGTGTACAATAGAGCCAGTCTGCCATTAGTGGAAGTGGCATTGCGATCTGTCCAAACCGAGGGAGAATAAGGTGAGAGGTGGTGGGGACATCTTGGCTACAGGTTCATCAGCGCAGAGGTCTAGGGCGGTTGCAGAAGGACCCAGCCTTCATAGGGGCAGCAGACAGAAGGGGTTACAATGGCGAAGTCATTAACACTTGAGAGGGAAGGGCATAAGGGCTTCTATCTTTTTAAATCCTTTTTAAACATCAAAGGAAATATTGGAAGCCATTCTTTACTACTTCCATTTTCTTTATCCCACTCCTTGTTTAAGATTAAGGAGAAGCATGCACGAACTTACGAAGTGACGTTTGTAACAATATATATATATATATATATATATATATATATATATATATATATATATATATATATATATATATATATATATATATATATATATATATATATATATATATATATATATATGTGTGTGTGTGTGTGTGTGTGTGTGTGTGTGTGTGTGTGTGTGTGTGTGTGCGTGTGTGTTTAATGTAATGTATCTCCCCAAAGGAATGATATAAAATGTTTATTGTAATTTATGCTGTTTAGAATAACCACAACTTAGAAATGTAATCAGGAATGCCATATATCTATATAAAGATAAAAACAGTACTGGCATAGTTTTTAATCTAAAATTAAACCTCACTATAAAAGAAACTTGATATTACTGTTACATTTCTAATTTCGAAAGAAAATTCTTCTTTTTCACTTTCTTTTGTAAGTATGAAATCTGCTAAGCAAGGAATTATATCCATTTTATGGAGCTTGAAAACTACTTTCGATTGTTTCTATCTATGCCTCAACCATATTTTATCACTCAGACCGGTCGAGCTATATTGCCTCACTCTCCCTTATAGTGCAATTAATATCAGTCTACGATTATGCAAAGTGAATATATGAATAGGAAGTGGGTGGTTCCTCATCCATCTCGAAAAGCACTTGCTTATGAATAGATCGTGTTTCCATTCACACTGTAATCCTAATAATCTTGATATAGACGCAGAAGTAAAAGGTATATCTACGTAATAGCTAAGGGTCTGAGTTTAGAGCGAGGTTATAACAATCTCTCTCTCTCTCTCTCTCTCTCTCTCTCTCTCTCTCTCTCTCTCTCTCTCTCTCTCTCTCTCTCTCTCTCTCTTTTCCTTTTTTGTAATAAATCCCGAAGGAAAACATTCCACCAGCATTTATCAACTGCAGGGGGCTTAAGGACCAATCCCTTTTCCCTTCATAATCACGACCCTCCCTGACATACTGTCAGTCGAGGCATGGCAACCTAAACAAAAGGTTGAGGTTTAGAAAATGTTTAGGCTTAAATAGCTGGAGGAGGACCTTTTGCAGAACATTAATGTCATATATTATTACTAGTATAATAATGTAAATATAACGAACAAAGTATCTTTTTTTTATTTGTTGGACGTCTCCACATTTTCTCACATCCATTCAAAGGAACAATAAGAATAAAAAAACATCAAACCTTGATTGCCAGTCATCTTCAACCCTTACTTACGCTCTTTAAAATTGGTTAGAATTCCCGCTTGGAGCTAGACATTGCATTTAAAGAACTTTTCTTTAAATGTTTACCAAAATGAAGAAAGATGAAAATACGACATGATGTCTTCGGCATCTTGACGATCATCATCATCAACAAACATCAGTGGATGATTTTCGCGAGGAAGTTTTCTCGTTTGTTTTCAAATGCAGCTTCATTTTACGTTGGTCTGGCATCTTGAAAACAAACATCGAAGTTGGGGTCTTCTGCATCTAAAGGACGATAAGTATAGCAAATCTTATTTATGACGTATGAAAACCTGCTATTGACAGAGTAGCATTATGAATTAGATATTTAATCTTCCTCAGGGTGCGGGAAGAAGAGCAAGATCCTCATTTGTGGAAACAGCAACGCCATCGGCAAAAGGACTAAGGTCAGAGGCCATGTCTTCGTTAGTGATTGTGACGACAGTTGACCTTCCTTGTAAAGTAAGTGACTGGAGAAATCAAGACTTAATTAACTAATTAAAAGACTGCTGAAGTAAATGTCACTTTCTTCCGCAGGATCTGCCTTGTTTTCGTTTAGTTTCAGGACAACTTTCATTCCCAAAATGCAAACGATTTCTTTGCTATTCATTTTCCTTTGAATTTTATACTACACCTGCGAGTTATTTGAAATTGAACTGGCAACATGATTGCAAGGAGGTTTGCCTTCTGTCACCGAGACGTGAAACTGCTGCTCTTCCGCTCGTACTGTTACAGTATCTATGGGTGTTCCCTCTGGACGAACTATACCCGAGAGACCATGAGACGTATCACTGTTGTGCACAATGACATTCTGAGACGCCTCACAAACACTCCACGCTACCACTCCGCCACACAGATGTTCTTAGAAAACCACCTGGACAATTTAAAAATCATTGTAAGGCGAACAATGTCCAGCCTGGTAACCCGAGTGAGAAACAGCGGCAACTCGCTCATACAAATCATCCTAAGGAGTGAAGCAAGAAGAAGATCTAAATTGTGGGAAAGATGGGAAAATGAGGCCTTTGTCCCGTAAAGGACTTAATCTCTGTATTAGCAAGATGTCATCTGCAGATTTTGTCATTATTATATTTATAGCTGATATTTTATTTTTTCATTATTTCTGTGATTACTATCAAGTTAAAGTTTTATATATATGTATATATGGTGTATAGTTATGTATATGTATGTATATGTGTATGTGTGTATATGTGTGTATTATATATATATATATACTACTATATATATATAATCTATATATTGTATATATGTGTGTATATATGTGTGTGTGTATTGTATATATATACGTATATATGTATGTATGTATATGTGTATGTGTGATATATGTATTATATATATAATATATACATTCAATTTATGTATTTAGCCCTCTGGACCAGACTACTGTAACCACCTAAGGTCTCTAGTGAAATTTAAGCTATATAATTTGTGCACTAACTGTTATAACTCTCAATGCATTTTTTTTTTCCTCACCAATATTATTACTATTACCAGTATTATGATTACTATCTTTTATGCTACCTCAGCTATTTTGTGGATAAGTGCCGATTACTAATTTTTCCTATCATGTTGACTCATATATCTAGATTGTGTATGTTACTGTGTATTTTGTATGTTCATTGTATATGGTCTTGAACCGAAATAAAAGATATTATTATTATTATTATTATTATTATTATTATTATTATTGATTATTCTCACTATCAGTTCCCTAAAAATGTAAGATTTTATAATTTCGTGTTCATATACTTTAAAAAATATTTTCAGTGGCCTTTAATTGGAAATTGAATCCCTCTTTATTTCAAAAGATTATTACTTCTTGATGCTCACGTTGCATTGCAGCGAAATATTTCTTATTCAGTAACAGTTTGTGAGGTGCTGGAAATCTCGGTCAATTTTCTTTTTATGTTCGAATCCTGCGCAGTGTTCATAAACCACTCGTCTATTCTTCTGTTAGTTTTCTACTTATTAACATTACCTGTCTGTCCGTAAATATTCTTGATGACCTTTGATGTCTACTATTTGATTGCATATATACCGGAACATTTCTCTTGGAATTAATGTAATGCGTATATTTGTAAGATGGACACACATTATTGACTTTTATACAGGGAAACTGAATTATGTGTAAGTGTCACGTAAAGTAACACTCATAATGAATTGCTGCTATGAGGATACGAGCCAGAGGTCTTTTGTATGTATATTTTCGATGACAGCTGGTCCGGTCATTGAAGCTTTAACAAGGTGCCGAAATACGGCGGCAGCTCTATGTATATAGTAGGTTATTATTTTTTCTTCTTTTTTGGGGGGCCGGGTTTGGGGATCCAGCAGCACACACACACACACATGTAGAATTCAGGTCATACGCCAAGCGCTAGGACCTATGTGGTCATTCAGCGCTGAAACGGAAATTGACAGTGAAAAGTTTTGAAAGGAGTAACAGGAGAACAAACTCGCATTTGCAACATAAATCGATTGCTAGGAGAGTGTGGAAAGTAAGATGAAGAAAGAGGATATGAACGGATGTACAGTAAAAGGAATGAAAGGGGTAACGGGTAGGGGCCGAAGGGACGTTGCAAAGAACCTTAAGTAATGATTACAGTGCACCGCATGAGATGCACTGACGGCGCGACCCTCCTACGGGGAACACAAATGGCAGTGACACTTCCCTTCAACTGGCAAACTGGGAAGACTAAATACTTGATAATGTTCACTCTCCATTGGCTGCTGCTGAAGCTTTTTAAACTAGAGCTACTTTGTCTGAGTTATTCAAAACGGCATTCTGTTTTTTGTCGTTCTTTTCGTGATGTATAGATGAAATGTGTCAGTGTTTTATTTTCCTGTGATACATCTGCACATACTATATAGTATATATACTATATATGTGCATGTATGTATGTATGTGTATGCATGTATTCATGTATGTGTACATATACGTATTTATACTTATAATATATAAACAACATAAGTGTGTATATATGTCACGTGGTTGCTTATTCGGCAATTTATTGACGTCATTGTCTGACTTGGAATAGTGCATTTTAGGAATTTAACACCTTATCTACCGAAGCACACACACAATCATTTGTGTATATATGCCTAATAATGTCTGCGTTTTAGTGTTTAAAGAAAAAAAAAAAGCATGTTAACCATTCCTCCGAAGCAGGAAGCAAGTGTCGTTTGATGTATTATAACGAGAAAGGAAAGACGCAACGCTTCGTGACCAGGATATTCAGGGTGAAATGTGTACTTATTTCACCATAGAATAAAAAAACGATGTATTTTAATAAATTCTATTTATTTTCGTCATTTGTCGAAGAATCGCTCCAGTTTATTAATACAATTTAATACTAGCGGTCGTTGATTTCCATCAGGGGTACCATTTGAGAAGTCAAGATTGTTTGCGTTTTATTTTCCGAGTTAACTGAGAATTACATTGTGTTCCGATATTCTTATAGGTATTCCCAAATGGTATATTTTAAACAAATATATTCCCTTGAATTACATAAATTACGTTAAGGAGTAAAATTGTGTTATTCAGAATTCTGGCCTAACTATTCAAATAATTTATGTGCCGACAGCTTTTACCACATTCGTTGCAGACTTTTGCTTTAAAGACCCGGCCGTAAATTTCCCTTTTTCAGTGAGACTTAAATTAATTTAGTAACTTGGGTTACTTTCAGTTCTTTCGTAATTGATGTTTTTACTGATATAAAATTTTAGGCGAACTGTCGTATATATTTGATCTCTTTTAGCAGTGGCTGTTCATGAGTAATAATTCGAGTACTGTGTCCAAATGATAAAAATAGATTTGTTTTGTTCTCTTCGTTTCTATTCTAAATTTTCGCTTTGTCAAATAAAACACCGGTACAGTAAACAGTTTTCAAATTATTTATTTTATTTTATTAATTTATTTAGTAATGTATATATTTTTGCAAGAAAAAATAAAGTTGACAGGGAAATCGTAATGAAGTGCAATAAAAAATTATCTTTTTTGTTATTGTATGGAAATTAATATTGTACACAGATATACTTGAACTAGAATTGATTCAGAAAAGTATTCGTTATTATTAGAGAGCACTGAATTTTATGATACATTTGTAAAGAAAGCTTTCAACAGACAAGACTTCCCAAGTCCCTGCCTTTGATAACCGTCATATATTTGGTAATAAAATTGGACAAAAAGTAATACAATGTTACTCAAGAGAACTTAACTTATTCAACAGGAGGTGGACACAGAGTATCTCCTATTAAATAATTTAAATGGTTTATTTACATCTGCATACAAAACGACACCTGGACTGCAAAACCTATTAATGCCTCAGAAATGGATTTGAATCAAAAATTTCTTTTTCCAAACCTAAGTCGACTTCTATTCAGTTCTTGCAAATGTGCCGGATACATTTCCCACATTCCAGTCAAAAGAAAAAGGAGTTTTCAAGGAATTCAGCCTTCTTGGTAGTTCGGGGATTTAGTATAGAAATTTTGTTTTCGTAAGTTCCAGCTCAGAACTTTATCTGACTATAGGAAATGGCTCCCCATATTTTCGTTCAGGCCAGACAAGGTAAGATTTTTAGGAATAGATGAAAGTTGAAAGTTAGATGCTTCAAAATACAAATATACATTTTCAAAAGACTACACACACGCTCTTGCACACTAAGATATATATATATATATATATATATATATATATATATATATATATATATATATATATATATATAATGAAGATATAAGTATGTATGTATATACATATATTTATATATTATATATATATATATATATATATATATATGTAGTATGTATGTATATATATATATATATATATATATATATATATATATATATATATATATATATATATATATATATATATTCGGCCCTTTTTTTGCCGATATTTAGGTAGAATGTTGTAGGGCGTTGTGCTTTCGTTGTTCACTTAAAAGACAGTAATTCCTCAGGTTTCATAACAGATACACTTCGTAGGGTTTGTTCTTTATTAAAACCTTTGAGGGGAGTCAGCTGGACTCGGGACTGACATACGCTCAGTCCAAACTTGGACTTGAGAAAACTGTGAAAGAGCTGTAAAATTTCCAAGTCCCTCCAGTTACTGAGATATGGGTTACACTTTCACACCGCGCGCACCGCCTGTGTTCAGTTAGTTCCCTCTGACTCTGTCTGTCACTAACTGAGCCTCCTTTTCCTTCCTCCCTTTTATAGTATTTTGATAATGACGATTGATACGTTATAGTTTATGAGGTGTGACGGCGGTTCGGTGGCTATAGAGCGACAGCCAGCTGGTCGATAGGAAAACTAAGCGACAGCCTAGGGCAAGACCTTTGACTATGTAAGATAGTATATTATTATAGTAATAACGATAGAATTAGACGTGATCTAGACATTGGCAATGATTAAAAATTAAGCGCTTATCATAAACAACTGGTCGAGACTTCAGTATGTAAATAGTAAATTATACGATAGTATATAGTATTAATAATATTATTACGCACAATACTCATGAACACTGATTAAAATTAAGGCTTTCTTTATGAAATAGGTTAAAAAGGCTTTATTATCCACATTATGTATTAGGGAACATTGTACACCACACTCTTTGGCTGCTGACTGTCTTAATAAAGGCTTAATTTTTAATCAATGTCCATTATTATTATTATTATTATTATTATTATTATTATTATTATTATTATTATTATTATTATTATTATTATTAGTAATGGCTACTTCAGCAGTGTTACACTTGTAGAGAGAGATTCTTCTCTATTTTACGAATTGCAACTTTTTCCGTGCTACTTAAACAGGCTAGTCGAGCGCCTATAGAGGTCATGATCAAATACAGTGTTGAGGCAGGAACTCAAACTGAAGAGTCTCCCGAAGAAATCGTCGAAGAAATGGTGATAGAAGGACCCACATACTGTGAAGCATCAACCCAGACCGAGGAAAAGCCAGCTAAAGAAATGGAGACTCAAACCGAGAAGTTTCTTATGCTCGCGATCAACGAACGATACACCAACAAGGTCCTTCTCACCTCCTCAGAACTTTAAGAACTACTACAGACTGCTGAGAAAAATGCAAGAAAAAGTTCTTCATCCACACTGGCGAAGGAAATGTACTCTGAATGTACTCTAGCAATCAGCATTCTTCTACCGGATCGCCTCCTCGGACCAGACTACTGTATTGATTGTCAAAGACACCTGCATTAATTGCTCTACTGCTTAGTGGGTAATTATCTTTTTCTACTACTCATAATCCTTCCTTTCCCCTCCGTTTTTCGGCCGTCTCACGTCTAACGACCGAATATTCCAACTATCACTCAAACTACCGCTTAAGCTGTTTTTTCTTTTCTATCCTCGAATAATGAAATATGGTAGTTGAACTCTATAGATTTACGCGCTTTTTTTTCGTTTTTCTACGAAAATAAACTTTTCGATTTCCTTACTGGCTATCTCTGACACGCCAGGACTCGCTACTATCGATTTTATCTTCTACTAATGGGTACCTTAGGGTTTAAAGGGGTTTGTAACCTTGTCTGTTCACCTTTCCTTTCACTTGCAAATCATACCATTTCACCTTCATATCCCATTGAGATCATGAATAAAGGCTCACTTCATATCCTTAAAAATCACCTTTCCACCAACAACACACCAAGATCAGTCCACCCTCAGCTTCCCAGCCCGAGGATGTCTGGCAGCTCCAGACGAAAGCTCGCTTTAAGAAGAGAGAGAGAGAAGAGAGAGAGAGAGAGAGCGAGAGAGAGAGAGAGAGAGAGAAAATCGTTAATGACTTTGATGACTATGGTATCATAGTTTATCTGTAAAATTCAAATATGTACACCTATTTTGACACTATTTGATCATGACCTCCATAGGCGCTCTACTAGCTTGTTTAAGTAGCACGGAAAAAGCCGCTATTCGTAAAATAAAGAAGAATATTTACAAGTGTAACGCTGTTGAAGTAGCCATTACTTTTAATAAAGTATGCTTGAAAGAGGGTCTGCTTCCTAAGTATTATTATTATTATTATTATTATTATTATTATTATTATTATTATTATTATTATTTAGTGAAAGGTCTCGCCCAGCCTGTCGGCCAAGTTGTCTGTCGCTTAGTCGTCCTGTAGACCAGTTGCCCCTGAACCGTGTCGGAGCATGTCACTGTTCACCATCTCTAACATGCTTTACTATTTTCTCTTCACCATTGCTTCATTTCGCCATCGAGGCGGCAGGCGGCTTGCAAGTCGTTTTCATGACCTCTCACCTTCGCCTTTGTGCTTTGGAATGCTGACCCCAACTTCTCGTTACCTGGCTAGATCAGCATTTCCCATTTCCTTTCTCGAAACTTCGGCCCACATCCGCAGGACCACGCGTCTCACTCTTTATGATATTTTCACTAATATTTGCTATAGAATATTTTATAGTAGTCACTTTATGCTTTTATAAATTGATTTCTAATGTATATGTATGAATATTATTAACATGTATTCATAAATTCTCTCATGCGTACATGAAATAATTTACTTGAAAGAAAGTTGTAAGGGAATATACTATAAAACCTTCAGTAGAAGCACCATTAATCTTTTATCCTTTCTTACTTATCCCAGGACCCTTACTAATGAAGAAAGTTTCCCACGGTCTGCCAATTGGGAAACACCAGTACAATAGAAGGAGTGACATTTCCATTGAACACACCTCTACCATTGTAGGTTTGTACTTCCTCCATTCTAAAGAGTTCAAGAATGTCTCAGAATTTCCTCTTTTACGTTGAAATCACCGATTCGAGGGATAGCGAATGGGACTAATGAAAGTATAGAGGGGCAAACAAAGGGGATTTCCTTTCATATCTGATGGAATAGGCTAACATACCAAAATTTGCTTGGATAAAATTATATAAGGCACTAGGATTTCTGTTATAAGATGACAGTCATATCCAAACAAAGTGGGGCCAAAACGATTACTCCACTCGGATCAGCAAGTCTTCTGAAATGAGATAACTGCTTGTTGACTCCCAGTTGCCTCTGATACCCATTCATTGGTGGTTGGATTAGACTCCAGTTGGTGGTAGGTTGCGCGGTAAATACTGCGCACTTTACTTTCGTTAGCTCTCCTGCAAAAGTTCTTATCGAAACATTACTCTGAAATTGTCTCATGTGATTTTTTCTCGTTTTCAAAAATGGCGTCTTCGATCAAAGAAGCTTTTGACAAAACTAGAAAATTTGTAAGGGTTAAGAATGATTAATAAGCGTTGCTGTCTATTCAGAGAGGATTCATTTTAGTGTAATCGTAATAACCTGATGCATGGCGCAACATAAGATACTGAGAGAATACAGATACAAGAGAGGACATTTAACTGTTTTGTTGACATCCCTACAATTCATGCCAAAGGTCCCTAGCTTCGCCCACTTCTTGGCCTTTGACGTCTCCCCCATTCCCGCTTCCTTTCTTCAGTCTCACTGTCCAACCTTCCAGCTCCCCGTTTTCGTTGTTTTGATCGCTGAGTAGCCGGAAGTGGCTCCGAACTTGGCTTCTCAGCCTAAATTTCATAAATCAAACTTCCCCTCGTACAATATGTTATATTTTGAAGGATGAAATACCAATAACGTTGATTTATAAGGAAGGTTCTGCTTTATTCACTGCTACTCCATTACCAGAAGAAAACAACAGGCTCCGAACATAATGAAGCAATGAATACGAAACAAGTTTCATTTCTTGCTCTCGTCGGTTCATCTGTCAAACTTTGGACGTCATTATTGAGATACTAAACGTTCATTTTGCCTCGTCTTCCCAAACTCGTTTTAGCAACAAAAATTAACGAGCAAGAAGACATTTATTTTCCTGAAACACAATCCAAACAGTATCTGTTTTAATTTCTCTGCGAGAATGAGAAAGTGACAGGCGTAAGGGAACTAGAAAATGAAGACGATTTGCCGACTACTTCAATCTTCATTAGTTGTCGCTCAAGAGTTAGAAATGTTACTGTTGAGGATTGCAATAAGAAAATGTCGTAGCTGATGATAATTAAGTATATTTTCTAATGCCATAATAAAGCTGTGTACGGCATAAATAAAACGCTGTGTCGTGCTTTTTGGGATGGTTAGAAGATCCAGTTATGCACACATTCAACAACACACACACATACACACACACACATGCATGTAAATATGTATGTATGCATATGCATGTGTGGCTTTGCATCTTGGAAAAATGTGAAAATTCCTGTTTCTATAATGATGAATATAGTTGTTAAATCCATCAGTGGATCTTTTAACTAGTACATATGTTGCTAGTATTTCGTTTTACATCAACCAATGATTTTGTTCTCTTGGTAACTAAAGAAAAGTAACGTTATTGGAGGAGTGACGAGAATGTACATACAATCTTATTTTGTTACTAGCTGACCAACCCAGCGCTTTCTGATAACTCTCTCTCTCTCTCTCTCTCTCTCTCTCTCTCTCTCTCTCTCTTTCTCTCTCTCTCCTGTTAATATACTCGTGCTTCAATTACATTTTTCACTGTCTATTTTTCATCCCTTCTCGCCCCGCCACCCTACCTCCCCCACCCCACCCCCCCCCTTCCCCCCCCCCGTCCTATCGGGGCTGAACTTGGACTTGAAGGGCATCGGGAGTATCACTATTAGACTTACCGACCTGAAAAACTATGGACCAGACACAAATATCTGTCGTTTTCGGTTATTTTTACATGTCATCCCTTCCCACCCCTACCCCCTTTGGAGCCAGGGATATCTTTCCCCACAGTATTCTTTCTTGGAAAGTAAGTCATAAGCATAACAAGTTTGATTGAAATTACTTGATGCGTTTCAGAGTTATGCTGGAAGATACATACATATATATGTAGATTAACAATTCATTTGAACTTCCTGCTTTAAAATAAAAAGTGTGCTTTCCTCATGAGCAACATCAGGTCAAAGAAGACGTATGAGGAAGCCCTAAAAGAGAGGGACATGTTATTGTAGGTCAATACATATATTAATCAGGCGGTTCATACTGAAGATTATGTTGGGGAAAATGTTGACAAGCGGTTTACTTAACAGCCTCTTGACCATCCTTCAGCACACAAACGCACACACACACACACACACACAAACACACACACACACACACACACACACACACACACACACATATATATATATATATATATATACATATATATATATATATATATTTCAAATTCTAACTAACGAAGCTATTGGTTTAACATAATAAGCGTGAACCTTTAAACAGGTCGATCAATTCTCACATCGTTGATCACGTCACTAAAAGTCTGAAATTGTATTACTAACAATATACCAAACTTCAAATACCCGAAATGCTATTAATGCTCTGTTTCATTCAATTTAATTATTTTGTATATCTTTTCTCTCTCATTCCTTTTCAGTTCCATTGAACCTTGATTATGAAATTGATGATCTCTTTGCTTTATTTCTTACGGTATAATATAAAATAATGAAAACTAGGAAACACATGACAGTACACAAAGCACTGCACCCTAGAGCAAATACAGACAGACTATGCATAATACGAAAGAAAGGCGGCTACTAAGTATATGTAAAGGACTGCGTCAACTTCGAGAGCAGAGCACTGGGGCAATCTGAAAACCGGAGAAGACGAGTGGTTAAGGAGTGCATGGGAAAAGGGACTAATAAAAGTAGAAGACCTAGAAATATACAAAGAGAGAGAGAGAAAAAAAAGCAGAGGAATGTCACATCAACCCAATGCACGGACAGTACATGAGACACGGTAAGGGCTACAGAGGGGATAACTCAAGAAGGAAAGAGAAGGAATGCTAACAGCGGTACAAGATCAGGCCCTGAGAACCAGGAATGACCAAAGGACAATAGATGGAAATAACATCTTGCACGTATGCAAGATGTGCAGTATGAAAAACGAGACCATAAACCACATAGCAAGCGAATGGCCGGCGCTTGCCTGTGCAGAAACACCAGGTCCCATGCAGTAATAAGTGGTACAAACAGCAACCCGGGGGAGTGATAGAAAACGATCAGGCAAAGATCCCCTGGGGCCATGGTATTAATCCAGATAGGGCAATACGTGCCAATATACCGGACGTGACACTGATTGACAAAGTCAAGAAGAAAGTATCATTTATTGATGTCGCAATTCCATGGGATACCAGAGTAGATTAGAATAAAAAGAGAAAAAAATCGATAATATTGATATAGGATATGTCAGTGGAAATTGTACCCATAATCAAGGAACACTAAGCACGATCCTAAGATCCCTTAAAAGGAACCTGCAAAAACTGGATGCCGAAGTAGCATCGTAGTGAGGAAAAGTGATGGACTCCTATAAAAACCACCCAGTCGAATAGGATGACTGAGATAAAAAAAATTAATAATAATAATAATAATTCTTACAACACTGAATTGTGGTTATACGAATTATTCCACGTTGCAATACAGATGTTTTAAAAATAATGTAATGTTGATATGAATTCTTAGATTTTTAATATTAAAAGTTTGGGAAAACAAAATACTCTGAAACGCCTGACAGATGGACTTATCAGTTATAAATCCCTTTGGCCACAGGTTATTCCCAAGGTAATGTGAATTCGATAGCAAGGGGAAGTTGTGCCTTAATATTTGTATATAAAAGTTTCAAAATATATAATACACATATTTACACACTCACTAATATATATATATATATATATATATATATATATATATATATATATATATATATATATATATATATTCATATATATCATATAACATACATATATATTATATACATCGCAAAAGCTCTATTACTTTTGCAGCACAGTGTTATAAGTACAATTCATGTAAGGAGAATTCCTCCGAGATATACGAGCAACTCTTTAGCAGTGACAAATGCAGTTCTATAAATCTGAAATACTTTAATGTCAAACTTCATCTTATAACGTTTGACATTATAAGATGAAATTTTTGTTGTGGGACACCGAAATGGAACACACAGTGTTTGGAATGTATTGTCAGTGTGGTTGATACTTCAACCTAACCAGAGGTTGTGGTTCTTTATTTATTTCTAGCCGTCGTTAATACATATGCTAGAATATCCGAGTGGATCTTGTTTGGCCTCCTCCGGGTGACAGTAGTGGAGACATGACACAGCCACCCTCATCCTTAAAACCGGTTTGTCCGGGCCGGGTGGGGTTGGGTAGGTAGGGGATCGGGAGGTTAGGGGAGACAGCAGCCCCGGGTTCCAGCGTGCGCCAAGAAGCTTGTAAAGAATAAAGAAGGGGAAAGACTTACAACTTCACTACTAAACACACAACTCTTTAGAGAAAGCAGCGCTGCAGGACATCAAATAATTTTCGGTTTACAATGATAAATTTCCATCCTTTTCAGAAACTCCTTTCCTCGGCTCCATAACATCTCAGAAGCTCCTTTCCTCGGCTCCATAACATCACATTAGATAAGAGGAACCAATGATTAATCTGGAGCGTTACAAAAGGCTTCCTCCAAACCAACAGCAGCTTTTTCTTAGGAGCGAGATAAGGAAAATAAAACAGGAAATCGCCAAATATTCCGGTGATGAAGAGAACTAGATTTCTTTTGTTTTCAAGGAATAAATATTTCTCATTTAGAAAAGATGTCCTTTTGAATTTCAGCCGACTACCTTTTTATCGGCATTTCATTCCTAGATTACTTTTCTCTTGTTTTTCGCCCCAGAGAACGTCACAATTTGCTTTTCTCATGTTGTGCTCTTTCTCTCCTTTAAAAATATGGAACTTTACTTTGTTATCCAAGGAAGATAAAGCTGATGGGTATTAAAAGGAGATTTTAATCTTGTGCAAGAATAAATACTTGAATGGGACGGGTTTCAGTAATTAATTACAGACCTTAGTATTTCATCTTCACTCAGAGAGGAGCAAATACATACTCTAAATGTTCTTTATGTTCCATATATCATAACTTCCTGAATACTGACGGGATTAAAGGTTACGGATGTAGTCAGTTAATTAATTTTGGAATTTGATCGCCATATATATATATATATATATATATATATATATATATATATATATATATATATATATATATATATATATATAATATATATTGTGTGTGTGTGTGTGAATACGACAATAAATGCCCTATTAGCTGTTAATAGAGCGTTAAAATCATTTACTAGCACAACATACATCTTGGTGCGGTGACAGTAATATATATATACACGAACACATTCAGGAAAAACCTTTTTCGGTATCATTAGTACTGAGGGAATGTGGTGCTTTGCAGCGCCAAACAACTCTCACCTCACTTGTCTTACATGATAATTGTCCATAAGCCTTGGATACATTCCTCTCAGGAACCGTGGTGACTACTTCGGATGTTGAGAAGCTGCCTGGCTCCATTTGGAAGATGCTGCAATTTGCCTAAAGTTTTCGGTAGCTAGAGGTTGCTTGAATTTAGAGTGATTGCTTTCTGTCTTCTTCCTCACAGCAGCCACACATATTCTGCCAGCCAGGTAGATGCAGGCGAGTTACTCAACAGATCCTTCCATCCCTGGCTGGATTTCCTGCAGTACAAATTCAGAGAAAGGTTTAAATAATTAATCACCAAATCGTTGAATAGTTCATTCTTTTAACTTCTTTGAATTGCTAATTTGACCATTTGTTTATGATCTAAACAACCTAATTTCTACTTTGACAATTGTTACGTTAATTTTATTTTTCCAGTGGGAAAGTGTTTATGAATTATTTTTGTATAGACTCATTCTGTTTAGTTAAAATAGAACTTTTGAAGAGGCTTGGTGGAAGGCGAAATTATCGAGCTACATGTATACATGCATACATAAAAACTACATACATCTACATACCGTGAACCAGATTTCGTACTCTTCGAAAAAAGAAAAGAAACTGAAACAAAATCCATTAAATCGCTGTGATAAAGCAATGTTTAAAGGGGGATATTGAATATAATACTTCAAATTGTCGAGATCACATTAGCAGTTTCGATTGAGAATAAAATTCAGGCATGTAAAATGACTTGGAAGGAGCGGGGTGCAGGGTGTGGGGGAGAATGCTTACATATTTATTATAGCTCCTGGGAGAAAAATAGACAAAAAAGCTGTAACTTGGTCAGAGGATCCCCAAATCCCGAATCTTTGTTGCAAAGCTGTTCTAGCAAGACGTTTGTGGATTCCATGGTGTACACATCCGGCCATCTTCCTTGTCTTACTATTCTGTGGCTCACTGCTTCTGTTACCTTAGCATCTCTCGGAATATTTACTTCCCAATACTTATATGAATGTGCTTATTCCATTCTTCAGCACTTCTAATTAATATGCATTGTCCCATCTTCCTGGTCTCCAGTTACCTTCATAACCTGAGTTGTTTATATTTTCTCTGCTTTCTCTTATTGGAGATGCTTTCAAACCTTTCCACAAGTCTCTGCAAGTTTCTCTTCACTATTGCCAATCCGCCGTAGGGGGTTAGTGCCGTGAGTGCACCTTATGCCGTGCAGTGTATGCATTAACTGAGGCACTTTGTAGTACCCCTTTGGCCCCTAGCTGCAACCCCTTTCATTCCTTTTACTGTATCTCCGTAGGTGTTCTCTTTCTTCCATCTTACTCTCCACCCTCTTATAGTGCAAATGCGAGGTTTTCCTCTTGTTACCTCTTTCAGACTTTTTTACTGTCAATTTCTATTTCAGCGCTGAAGGCCTCATAGGTTCCAGCGCTTGGCCTTTTGCCTATATTCTATATATTGGTCTACTATCACCCAGTCCTTAATGATTATTAATAAATAAACGGCTTTGAAGATCGAAACACAACTTTGTACCAGACAAGCCACTTTCACGTAAAAACTCTTAAAACTCTTCACTTTATTTATTTATTTTTTTTTTCAGCAGCAGCTCGTCACGTTAACTTAACATCTAGAACGTCTTTCACAGTGCTCCTGTATCCATTCTATCGTAAGCTTCCTCCTCCTCCTCCTCCTTGAATATTTAAAAAAAAATGTACAAAGGTTTTTCCCTTAACTGGAGAGCTCTCAAGTGACTCTTCCATAACAGTCAGAGGGTCCACACACCCCATCCATGTCGAAACTCGCACTGTTCATCCTCTGCCCAGCCTGCCTCTTGATTCATTGTCCATGTCGCCTTGTTCTCGTGAACGAGTTATTTTGTGTTGCAGTCGCACCTCAAATGGTTTCCCTTTTTCCAACACCCAAAATTTCACTTGGGACGCTCGAAAGATCATAGAAAAAGGGCTTAAAATTGTGTATCATGTGTTCTGTATAATAGAATGAAAAAGGTAAATTTGAAAACACACATACACACACACACACACGAAAAGTACTCTTTTTCTAGCTACAATGTATGAGTATGAACTATTGAACAATTGAGTAGCAGGTGATATCCGCATTCTCAAATGCGGATGCGGATGTTGCTTGCAATGCTAATGCGGATGTGGGCGTAGATATTAAGATATTGTCAATGAGGATGCTGATTTATAAAAAATGGATGGGGATGTTTTCATTGTCATAAAACACAGCTGCTGATGCCAACTTGTTCCTCACTTCGTTAAAAACTGTTTTCGTTCCATCTTAACAAGAAAAGACAAAGACAATTTGAATCTGATGGAAAATATTTGTTTTTCTAAGTCGAATGCCTCGTGTTACCTGATGCTGAGAAATATCTTGACTTGTATTCATATTATAATTTCTCTCTCTCTCTCTCTCTCTCTCTCTCTCTCTCTCTCTCTCTCTCTCTCTGTGATAAAACATTTTTGATGCGTTCGAAATGTTATTAACCAACACACTAAACTCAAGGAAAGGTAAACATGGCCTAGTTCCTAAGTATAAAAGTAGCAGTCTTTCTGAATGGTGCGTTATTGATGTTTCCAGTCAGCATTAAGGATAAAGGAGAAACAAGGACACCGATAATGAGGATAATGAAAGACCATCCAGTGAGAAGCCGTTCTGTAATAGCTTCAGCCAATTTGTTTCTAGACCTTTTCATCCTTTTCTCAAAACTAACGATATCGTTTATCCGGCACACTGTGATGCAAGGCCGTGCTTACGAAAGGGGACTGATGTGCCGTGTCCATTATCCCGTAATCTTCTTTTCTTATTGACTGACAGTCTAGTGTATATCAAGGGAAATATGATGATATATTTTGGATCCGATCAAAGGATTATCGCAATCTCTCCTTCCGCGTTATTCCTACTTAGTAAACATGACGCTTAAATATATTTTTACTTACAGTAATATACCTAATCAGAGTTTTACGAGGGAATTTTAGTGCAAGGAAGTCAAATAATTCTGTTTGTACATCAAGTTTCTATCATGTATGGACAAGCTACTAGCATACGTTAAATACGTGTTTGATATTAGAGGTAATTATATTTCAGTCTCCTGCTTCTAACATGATTTTCGAAGTACGCATACACTCATATGTATATATATTATATATATATATATGGATATATGTAGTGTATATATTATATGTATATATATAAGTATATATATATTAAATATATTATATATAGTATATATATATTATATATTATAGTATATATATATATATATATATATATATATATATAACATATATATATAATAATATATATATTTATATATATTATATATATATATACATATATGTATATATGTAGTGTATATATATATGTATATATAGGTAGATATATATTAATATTATCTATATATATATATATATATATATATAATATATATCTATAATATATCCTATAATATATTATACATATATATATATATTATATATATCATATATATATATATATATATATATAGATCTATAGTATAATATATATATATATTATATATATATATACTATATATATATATCTATATATAATAACGAGATGGTCAGTCTCGTTATCATTTTGGTAGCGATGGACCAAGAGCGGCAGGCAACTGGTAATTGGTAACACATGCTCTCTCTCTCTCTCTCTCTCTCTCTCTCTCTCTCTCTCTCTCTCTCTCTCGAGATTCCCGACAACTCTCTCTCTCTCTCTAGGCACAGTTAACATAGTAACTAAGTCAGTACACTATTTCTCCAATGAACAATCACCACTCTTCTCCAGAAACATTTCCCCTCTTCCAGAATCGCCTGTTAGAAGACAGGAGAAGACTCTGGTAAGCACAAGAGCATAATCAAAAGATCATATAAACAGAATATCTCTGAAATAAATATTCAAATACAATCCAGCCACACTTTGGCCAAAATAAAGAAAAGGCTTACCCATTTCAGCACAGTTGCACAGTCATTCAATAAAAACACTTTGGCAGAGCCATCCTGGCTCTGCCTTCTCTCTGTAATAGTCTCCCCTTCTTGATAAGCCTACATTTCATTATGTAGGGGGTAAAGCGTACACATACGTAAGAAACCACACTCAATGTTCACGCCCATAAACTGCTCAAGTCCAGTTTCAAAGTCATCTCTACATCAAGCCCTCATAGCTACAGGACGAGGCACCGATATGCTAAGACAGCAAACTTGATCACACCACCCAAAGAAAGATGTGTTTGCATTCCTAAGCTGACACTCGGACCACTGTCTTAAATGATGACTCCACATTCCAAGAAACGTCACAGCATATCACATCATATATTATTTAAAATATATCATAGCAAATCCCCCTCTTTATGTAACAGATTGCTCGGCCACCTCTCTGCTAGCACCAGCCTAGCCACAGCTCACATAAAACAGCTTATACATATATAAAAAAAGCACATTGGCCGGCTCATCAAACACTTTGATAACTGCACGTCTCTGGCAGTATAATGTCAATACACCAATTCAAACAGCTTGCATATGGGATATAATAACAGTTGAAAATATCTCCTCATCTTGAACTTTCTCACGCTCCTGTGTATGTGATTGGTCTGCTGCTGTACAGACACGTGAAACACGCTGTAGAAAAGTGAAACTTTTCCCCATGGAAGACAACTGGTGACTCCCGTAGTCCAAAAGCGCTGTAGAACCCCATAGACTCGTAGAAATTCTCCCATGTGGGCAAACATCAGCCAGATCTCTGCAATCGCTGAAGGGCATCTTGCTAGTGTTAGGGAACAATGTTTATGGTGTTGCAGTATGTCAGTCATGTCATCGGTCAATTAAAGAAAAATTAACCCCAGACATATATCTGTCAAGTAATGACCTCAGAAAAATTGCAAAAATACTAACTGAACTTCTTCCCACTAACCCCATTAATATGACCACTGAACTAATTTCCAACTACACCTTGTGAAGGAACTCCATAGGATCGCTAAATCATAAATCACTATCATAACCCCGCAAAGAAAATATCAAATTCTCCAACTCAATTCTCCAATAACACAAAAAAACTCGCCAAATTCACACATCAGTACACACACTCACCCAGAACTCACAGATACTCTACGGACTTCTGTCATCACATTTTAAACTCCTAAATTCTCACAAGAAGAAAAAAAAACTTAATGAACCCAGCCCAAGTTATCACTGAAAATGTTTTCTCAAGCTCTGATATTTCAGTAACCCATAAAATCAGTAAGAACTCTTTACTGATAACAGCAAAAACCCCTTTACTGCTCATATAATTAATCTCAAAACATAATGCCAAACACTCATCTTATATACCCCGACAAATTATATCTCCCGTCCAAAACTGAAAAGCTATTTAAAGCTCAACCCCAATTACATCTCTCATAGGAAAAGAAAAAAGAAGAAAAAAAAATAATAACAACAATAAGTGAACTTTCCCCCATCACAAAGCACATAATGTATGTAATATACACAACCCTACGTCTCCCTCATGAATGAAATATGTATCGTTACGGAATTTGTCATCACAACAATTACACAGATACATCTCCGTGAAATGCCAAAATCAGCATCTCTCAGAATAGTGCAAAACTCTGAGTAATCACAACGAAGGAAAAAAGTCAGCAACCGGACTCATCACGGCATTATCAGCAAAAATCCACCTGTGAACACGTCAGGTGCTCGAACTGCAGTATAGATATGTCTAGTCAGACTTGCAACTTAAGAAACCCATGATTCTCAAAAAAATTCTCTACTGACACCCTATAAGCACAAATTATCACCTATTCAGGATATAAACTACGGTAAACCGCAATGCCGCAATTATATGCCGCCAAAAAAATAACCCACAGGTGAACATAAAAAAGGCAACATTTCCATAGGGACTCATAAAACTGCAACACAGTAATGCCACCTGCCCCCATTAGTCACAATGCCAAAGGAACCACAGAACCCCTCCGTTTGGCTTCTAAAACCCCATGAAAAAAAATCATAACCACAAAAAAAAAGTCACCACCAAAGATTAATAATAATACCACCCAGGCAACATAAATAATTCCCTCCATTTGACTAATAACCCCATGTGGAATAAAACAAGTCTCCAAAAAATGTTATATCTCCAAGCAGTCATTAAAAACGTAACTCCACCCCCGAAAAATGCACTCAAAGCATCTAGCTGATACACTCAGAAATATTGCCACATATCTCCTCTCACAAAGGTTTCTATTTGCAACAAAAATGGCTGCGAAAATAATTGAACTAAACCTAGCTCTCACCACGATAGGCCCAAACTGTGGAATATCTCCAACAAAAAAATAAAAAATATCAAATGGCCAAAATATTATATCTCCAATTATATCTCCAATTATCCAGTAAAATAACCGAATGTTACAGTCAAAAACTATAAACTCTCTGTTTAGCATAACTGCTGAGAAAGGGCAAAAACTCGGCAAATAAAATTGCCCAAGAAATTCTAGAAAAAAAAATCATCAGTGTGCCACAACTCATTGCAACAAAACTCCAAATCCAAAGTGTCTAAGCAAAGACTTCCCCATATTCGCTACGGCACAGGCCACTAGAAACTTAACCAAGTTTCCTATCTCTGGCAAAGTTGCTACAAACACAATTGTGCGAGAGGCCAACAATTTCCGGAACACAAATATCCAGAGAAAAAAATGTAGTGCCATTATTTATACACTCAAAAAAATGCAAAAATTCTCCCCTAAATCTCTCTGCAGCATCAAACAGCTGAAATTATAAACACATTCCCGAACAATGACTCCGAGTCACGAACTGAGATATCAAAAATTCACACAAACTGCTCAGAGAGAAAAATAAATTCAAATTCGCCCATGATAAAAAAAACTTATGTCATCAATGGCTAACGTCCAAAAAAAGGGGAAAAGAACAAATCAATGGCACTGATAACTGTTCCCGTGACACCTGTAACATCTGTGACTTACGTAGACTTCAAGCAATTGTCTGCTGAACTCATAAAAAAGAAAGAAAACTAAATCTGTGGTTAGTTCCTCCCATATTCGCACAAAACATCACCATCCTTAATATTCATTACAACACCCATGTTAGTATAAGAAAAAACACCAGTATCAGAATTTGCCAGTATCAATAGTATAAGTACTCGCCCATTCACCAGAATTGCTATCATCAAATTCACCAAAATTCACCAGAAACTGTTATCACCACCCATAAAATCATTGTCACATTCCCCAAAAATATCTCCAGTAATAATAATAATCCTCCATAGTAATTCCACTTAAATATCTCCCCGTGATGATAATTCTCCACAGTAATTCTCCCATAAATATCTCCAGAAAGGGCATTAATATTGC
>NC_087208.1:88018951-88023951 GCF_015104395.2 Macrobrachium nipponense
TCATTCAGTTGGAATAATACTGCAAATATTAAGAAAATGACAATCACAAGTCAAACACCTTTTAGTTCAATTTTAACAGAAGAACTAGGAAATTTAAATGAGTGCGTAGTTGCTGATGTGACGAAACTAGTTCATATTAGTCGAAATATGAGACGATGGAGAGGTGATCAGGCTAATCATCCACCGATCCCACACAAACAATTAATGGATTTCAAATACCCCGAGAGTTTGGTGTTATCGAGAATGGCTCTATCTTTTTGCAGTATAACAGTGGCATAGACGACGTTAAACGCATTTTAATTTTCGCTACTAATGACACTCTTCACGATTTGAGACTGTACGAATTGGGCAGGAGATGGAACTTTCAAGAGTTGCCCTGTTATATTTTTCCAACTTTATGTCTTGCATATACAAATTAAAAACTTCAGTGCTCCAAGATTGTTTGCCCTCTTACCTGATAAGTCTCAAAATACGTATAACCGGCTTTTCCAAAAAGTGAAAGAATTAGTGAATAACGAGTGGCCAGATGCTATGATAATGGACGCATTTTCAAATACGTTTCCAAAAACAACTATTTCTTTTTGCTTGTTTCATTTAAGACGGAATGTTTTCAGACATATTGTAGCTGAAGGTTTCAAAGTACGTTACCACGAAGATGACATATTTAGTCATAAAATGAGATGTTTTATAGCCTTAGCCTTTTTACCTGTAAATCAGGTTGCTGATGCTTTTGATGGATTGGTTGACGATGATGATATCCCGTAACCTATTGTCTCTTATTTTGAAAATTCATATATAGGACCAGTGAGAGGGAGAGGTGCCAGAATGAGGAGACTTGATCCAAAATTTTCAATAGAATCTTGGAATGTTCTAAACCGATGTTTGAACGGAGAATCGCGTACAATTAATAATTTGGAAGGTTTTCACAGCACATTTATAGAAAGTCTTTCCAGTATCCATCCAAACATATGGAAAATGATTGAAGCCCTTAAAAGTGAAGAGAGTTTGGCAAAAACAAAATTACAAAAGCTTCGAAACGGGGATGAACCAGTCAAAAGAAGAAGTACAGGGATTGTGACAAGCGTATCACTCATCTAGTACAGCAGCTATAATCGAACGCATAAAGAATTGCAGTTCCTTAAAACAATCGCTCATAATAAGGTTTATTTTTTTTTTTACTTTTAAGTACAAGAAATGTATGGTTTTTACTGTTTTACTTTTATATAGATACGTTTAACGACAAATGTATGGTTTTTACTATTTTATATCTTTATCATATACCTTTAACGACAAACCATGTATGGCTTTTACTATTTTATTTTTATATAGATACTTTTAACGACAAACAATGTATGGTTTTACTATTTTTTATTTTTATATACATACTTTCAACGACAAGAAATGTAAAGTGTCTGGAATAAAGAAACTAAAAAAAAAGTTTTTTTAAATAAATCATTTAATTTATGTCTGCCACCCACTTTTTTTATATTTTTTGTAAATAAGTAAGAAAATAACCAAACTAATCTTTTAAAAATGACAAGCCGGGTACCGAATTGTCTTAGTACAGAATTGTCCGGGACCGAATTGTCCGGGACCAATTGTCCGGGACCAAATTGTCCGGGACCGAATTGTCCTAGCACCATATATACATATATATATATATATATATATGTATATATATATATATATATATATATATATATATATGTATGTATATATATATATATATATATATATATATATATATATATATATATATATATATATATATATATATATATATATATATATGTATATATTATATATATATATATATATATATATATATATATATATATATATATGTATATATATATATATATATATATATATATATATATATATATATATATATATTTGAGATAAAAGCCAGAAAGGAAAGTGAAACAACGACAACAGAGTACCGCTGTAAGGTTTTAGACATCTTGTCCCTTATAAGTGTCTGCTTAGTAAAGGACAGGTAGTCGACAGGCCTTGCAGCGGCACCTACTCCATTCTTTCACTTTCCTTCGTGGTTTTGCCTCTAATATATTCATCACGTTCCAAATTTTCGCGATTTAGTTATTATATTATAATGGGTTTGCGTATTTATTCATGGATGTACCAGAAAGGAAAGCATTGGTTTGTTTGTTTTTTCCATATAAAGAGTATCGTTTGAACATGAATATAACACATGTCTTTTTGTTAGGTTTTGTTTAGCATACAAGTGACGTAAAAATATACCCACTGATATGGATATGGATCTATGGATGTTTGTATAGTAGGCTATAACATTGCGTGGAGAGAGAGTTACAAGGAGTTACAAGGATTAGTATTTCTTATCTCTAGGAGTAGGTTTTACTGTGCATTCAGTTTCCTAATGATTCTGTCAAGCTTTCTTTTAAACTCTTCCACACTGTTGCTGTTTACAACTTCTGGTGGCAGTTTATTCCATGTGTCACATATCTTGTATGTAAAGAAGTTCCCACAATGGGATATGTTGTAATTCTTCAGTTCTAGTTACCATCCATTATTTCTTGTCTGGTTTTCATTGAAAGTAAATAGGTTTCTGTCTACTTTTGTTATGCCTTTCAGTATTTTAAATTTTTCCATTAGTTGTCCTCGAAATCGTTGTGATTTTAAGCCATACATGTTCAGGCTCTCTATTCGTCTTCGGTAACCTATCTGCCTGATGGATGGAATTAACTTTGTGACTCTTGCTTGTACCCCTTCTAATCTATGTAGGTCTTTTCTTAGTGTTGACCAAAAACTGTACTGCATATTCAAGATGAGGTCTAACTATTTTATGTCATTCCCAAGCAGCATCTGGCATGAGGGTTGTTTGTTCCTACTTGTAACACTTTACACTTATCCACGTTAGAAGGCATTTGCCATTTTTTTTATCACTCTCCTATTTTTATTAGATCATTTCCTAAACTTTCCACTGCATCTGGGTCTACTGCAATCACACCTAGTTTGGTGTCATCTGCAAATTTGGCTATCCTGCTAGTTAAGCCTACATCAATGTCATTAATGTAAATCAAAAACAAGAGAGGGCCAAGGACAGAACGCTGAGGAACTCCGTTTATTACATCTGCCCATCCTGATTCTGCACCATTTATTACGACTCTCTTGTTTTCTATAATAAATTCTTCAACCGCTGCGGACAGGATTCGAACCTGTGCGAGCAGAGCCCAGGGGATTTCAAGTCCATCTCCTTAACCACTCGGGCACCTCAGCTCCAGAGAGAGAGAGAGAGAGAGAGAGAGAGAGAGAGAGAGAGAGAGAGCAAATTCCCTTACATAGTTCTGATGACCTAAAGCGTTTTCTTAGTTTAGAACTAAAGGAGCTGAATACCAGAACCTTTTATTTCTCTCTCTCTCTGTAGGGGTGACCTTATTATGTAATGTGGATTTCTTGATTTTTTTGTATGAAAGATTTTGATGAATGTAAGTTTATATATATATCATATAATATATTTATATATATATCTTATATTATATATATATATATATATATGTTGTGTGTGTGTGTGTGTGTGTGCGTGTATATCTATATAGTATATATATTATATATATATATATCTATATATATATGTGTGTGTGTGTAGTGTGTGTGTGTGTGCGTATATATAATATATCTCTATATATATTCTATATATATATATATATATCTATACCATATATATAAGATATTATATATATATCTATATATACATACATATATACCTATATATATATATATACTATATATATATATGATCTATATATATTATTATATGTGTATATATATGTCCAAAAGGAGTCCATGATACGAGATTTAAAAGGCGAAGTTTATTGTGTGTGATACGTTGCTCACATACATCTCTGTGCATCATCAGTCTGTGAATAAAATACAAAGATATATTATAGTCAATCATAAAATTACAAGGAATTCACAATTTTAGAAAATAAAGTCTAAAAAAGATTAAAAAGAGCAGTAAATAAAAAGAGAGACTACTAAAAACACCAACCGTCCTTGATCAGAAGTGGAGATGGAATGAGTTACAGTTGGCAGAGAGAAGCGACGACAAATATGCCAAGTACAAAGGTGACGAGGACAAATTACCGTTTAATGAGGGCACCAGTCTATTAATGTATAACGACTCCAGCGTTGTTAGTTGGTCAGGATGTTTAACATAATCAATTATTGTAAAGTGTTCTTTTTGAATTTCAGTCTTGCATATTATAGAGTGGTTTCTGATATTGAAAAATTCTGTACGGAAGATAAAGCCTAAATGGCTACAATATCTGACCCTCAGCAACCTCCGAGTCGATTCAATTCCTTGTAATTTTATATGATTGCCTATAATATGTCTTTGTATTTTATTCACAGACTGATGATGCACAGAGATGTATGCGAAACATATATGCAATAAACTTGGCCTTTTAAATCTCATATCATGGACTCCTTCTGGACACTTTATAATTGAATGCTGAAGCACCCTAATACACACACACACACACACACACACACACACACACACATATATATATATATATATATATATATATATATATATATATATATATATATATATATGAATAACTTGATCAAGAAGTATATATAACGTGATGCTATGTATATATAAAGGTTTTTGCCATGGACGAAAAAATGAAAGGCAAGAGAGCCAAGAACCTTCGGTCTTATACGACCCTTTACTTAGGCACAACTGATCATACAAAGCAAAAACATAGTAAAAGTAGGCTTAATATCCAAACTGACACTGACACTACAAGATTAGCAAAGCTCGATTTCACTCTACAGAAACGAGGAAACGCCTGAGGGCACGATTAGCGATTTTAAGGCAGCCTCACCTTGGTCAACAGATGATTCAGCAAGAAAACAATACATAAAAGAAAAAAAAAACAAGAATGCCTATCCAACTTAGTACTATGAAATTTACAAAAATGTTCCATAGAATGAGTGAAAAGAAGAAAATA
>NC_087208.1:88028951-88031451 GCF_015104395.2 Macrobrachium nipponense
TATGTCAGTCAGGTCTTTGGTCAATCTAAGAAAATTAACCCAAACATACTACCTCTATCAAACAATGATCTCAAAAAGGTCAGAAATACTAACTGAACGTCTCCCAATTAACTCCCTTAAATATGACTACTAAAATGAAAGTCATTATCGCAACTCTCTAAGAAAAAGAAACATCAAGTTCTCCAATTCAATTCTCCAAACTCGCACATCAGCACACACACACTCAGAAATCACAGCAACTCCACGGAATTCTGCACTCACATTTCGAACTCGAATGTGCTCACAAAAAAAAAAAGAAAGAAAAAAAGAAAAGAATCACGTAACACCCAGACCCAAAAATGTTCTCTCAAGTTCTGAAAACCCACAAAATCAGTAAAAATCTCCAACTTTTAACAGCAAAAACCCCTTTACTGCTCAATAATTAATCACAATGAGACTTAATGTCAAACTCCCATTTCGTAAACAGCAACCCTCGAAAAATTACACCTCCCGGTAAAATCAAATCTCCCGTCCAAAAAAGAAATGTTATTTAAGCTCAATCCCCAAATCATATCTTTCATAGGAAAAGGAAGAAAAATAATAAAAAAAAAATAATCACAAGTAGATTTCCCCAATCACAAAATACATAATACATGTATAATATGCATAACTCCCGCGTTTTCCCCAAATGCTCCATGTAAAGTTATGGAATTTGCCAGAAAGCAAACTCTCACACATGCGCTTTCGTGAAATGCTATAGCCACATTTCCCAGATATTGCAAAAATTCTGATCTGTCACCATCAGAAGAAAAGAATCAGCACACGCTCAGCACACGGCTCATCACATCGCTTGTCAGCAGAAAAATCACCTGCGGACGCATGCTCAAACAACAGCACAAAAATTGTCTAGTAAGACACATAAGTTTGGAAACTCATGATTCTCAAGAAAAAAAGGTCTAACTGACACATTTCACAGAATTAACTCCAGGATATGACTAATGTGTTCAAAAATTTGTCTCGAAGACTTATTCTCTCAACATGACTTTTCCCAAATTATATTTCTCCAAGAATAACACACTTGTGAACACGAAAAATGCACACACATCTCCATATGACTCGTAATGCAGTAATGCCATTCGCCTCTAAATAGACACGAAATCAAAAAAGAGAACCTCAGAAATCTTCTCTTGACTCAAAAAAAAACTCCCATAACCACAAAAAAAAGAGTCACCCGCCCAAGATTAATTCCAACTCCATTATGAGACATCATATCAATAATAACACCACTCCGGTTATAAAAATATTTCCTCCATTTGGTTAATAACCAACCCCCTTATATTATTCTCTTATTTCTCCAATAGCCACATGTCAGTAGAAACAAAAACACCACTCCAGGAATAGAGAATAATCACCTCTATTTCGGCAAATACAAAATATTTACCTCTATTTCCACAATAACTCCATGTGGAACAAAACAAGGCTCCAAATAATATATCTCCAGAAAATGTGCACTCAAGGCATCTAACTCACACACTCCCAAATATTGCCCCATAATCTCCAAATATGTGTCTCCATTTGCAACAAAGATGGCTGCAAAATAATTGAACTAAACATAGCTCATACCACATTGGCAAATATCAAAAATGGCCAAAAATCTCCCATATTATATCTCAAATATACTATATCAAATATAACTCCAAAATACCTATACCTCCAATTATCTCTCCAAAATAATATATCTCAATTATAACTCCAATTCTCCAGAGAATAACTCAATGTTATAGTAAAAACTATAAAAACTCTCTCCGTTTAGCATAACTGCTAAAAAAAGGGCAAAAACTCGGCAAATAAAACTGTCTAGAAAGTTCTAGAAAAAACCACCAATGTGCCACAAGTCATTATAACAGAACTCCAAAATCACAGTGTCTAAGCAAAGACTTCCCCATATGCACTACGACATAAGCCACTAGAAAACTTAACCAAGTTTCCTATCTCTCACAAAGTTGTCACAAATACAACTAATGTATTGTGCAAGAAAACTCACAATTTCTGGAACACAAATATCCAGAGAAAAAATGTAGTGCCATTATGTATGCATTCAAAACATGCAAGAAATTCTCCCCTATATTACTCTATAGCATCAAATAGCTAAAACACGAACACGTTCCCGAACAATGACTCTAAGTCACGAACTGAGATAATATTCACACTAACTGGAGAGAAAAAAAAATAAATTCAAATTCACCCATGGTAAAAAACTTGTCAGCGATGGCTAACTTCCAAAAAAGGAGAAAAGAAAAATCAACGGCACCATTAACTATCTCCCGTAACTCACTAGATGTCAAGCAATTATCTGCTGAACTCATAAAAAAAAGAAAAAAAAACTAAAACAATGTGTTGTTAGTTCTTCCCATAATCACAAAAGATTTCACCTCCCTTGACAGCATTAAAACACCCACGTATTAGTATATAAAAAAAATCAGTATCAGAAATATCATTATCACAAAAATCACCAAAAAAA
>NC_087208.1:88036451-88048951 GCF_015104395.2 Macrobrachium nipponense
CTAGTATACGAAGAAGCTTTCACATGTGGTGGGATTAGACAAAAAATTGATGCTTCCAGCATAAATTAGCTGGTAAACGTAAAATAGCTAATAAATATTTAAGTATAAAGAAGCCTGATTCACCTCTCTCTCTCTCTCTCTCTCTCTCTCTCTCTCTCTCTCTCTCTAAGGAACCTACTCGGGAAGTACAGTTAGATTAATCGAGTCATTGGCTTTGGGACCTAATGTTAATTTGGCAGCTGCGAGGAGACCAGACGAAAATACATTTCTTCTTATATACGTATATATGTATATATATATATATATATATATATATATATATATATATATATATATAGATAGATATCTATATATATAGATTTCTATATATATATATATATATAGTATATATATATATATATATATATATATATATATATATATATATATATATATATATATATATATATATATAGATAGATAGATAAAAGTAAAAACTTTACTTGGGCAGAACACATGATTGTGCTAAGTATATAATTATTGGTGTTGGACAGGTATGTCCATTTCAGCATTTATAAAGTATATGAAGTGAGTGAGATGACAAAGTACTGGTGTGTAATATCTCAGTATCTGATTTGCGAGAAGCTCTCGCTGTCTTGTGGGAACGGATGTGCTTTCAGCAAAAACTTGAGATGGTGATGTTAACATTTTTCCCTGTTAATTAGCCTTTTGAAAAACTGAAAACTTATACTGATGGATGTTAACCTTGACCAAAGCAGTCCTTCGAGGCGTGATTAGGAGCATGAAAATGATGTGTTGCTTTGCATACTCGGAAATTAGGGTGTTAGGTCTATATGATCATAGATAATTGGTAGCAGTGGATAAAATGGTACCATCAGGATCCTCGACCCCGCCGCCCATGAAGACACCACTCTTTCATAAGGCTGTGTTTCATAGTAACTATAAAAAAAGTACGGGTGCGCTCTTCACAACATCATAGAAGATAACGTGTGCCCTACGGACCTAAAGAAAAAGGTCAAACTATGATATACGATAAAAGAAAGAAAAAAAAAAAAACTAGTGGCATCATTATAAAGAACAACCCGGGCCCTTCGGCGCAGGACTCCTCTGAAGAGAACCAACCTGGTCTACAGTACAGATACCCAGTTCAAGAATGCTTCGGTGTTTATACTGATAAGAACATTAAAATTTTCCAAGATAATCTCCAGCCTCGTTCAAGACGGCATGTAATCTTGCCAAAAATGAATGTAATATTAAAATAAAATGGAATTATATAATTAATTAAAATAAAATGGAATTATATAATTCCTAATATCAAAATTATCATGAATATGACAGCCATCGCTGTCTTCGCTTCCTGGAGGCTTTACATATCGGAAAGGAAAGACTTAGTCTCAACAGAATCCAAGAAACTTCTCTCCTTAACAAAGAACAACAGGCGGTGGGGCAGGGGGGGGGGGGGTTGGATACGATAGGATAATGAAACCCTAAGGGTCCCTCGGAAGGAAGATAAGGTTTTTGAAGAGGGAATAGGGGGGCGAAAGGAAAGTATAATGAAGAGAGATAAAGAACGGGACAGACTCATTTGTAGTGTAGTGTTTGCTATATCTTGTTTCGTTGTGATTCGAACTACTGTAGAATCATTACCATTTTATTTATATTTGTATTTATTCTTATTTTACTTGCCTTGAGAACGTTCTCACGAATTAAGGCTCCTTCCGACAGTGACATGCAGAGTGCTGTCCGCTGGCACTCCTTTGCCAAGCAAGTGGACCAATCAGGAGCCGCCTCCATCTGATGTGAGTGATCCTCCCAACACCACCACCTACGGAGACGGGGCAACCATCAATGTCTGGGAGGCCTCGCTTGGGGGCACTAATCCCTTAAAAACCAATCAAAATTCAGGTCCTCTGCCACCGGCGATCTAGAACTATTTATATACCGACTGATGAGGTCATTCTAACCAGAACCGACCCATCCTGTCCTGAAGATACCCGACGATACGGTAGAAACGTTGATGCCTTAGGAAACTTCTGTGTAGATTCTCTACCAATCGAGAACGACGTCGAGATTATTGTTGTACCGGTCAGCTCTTAGCAGATATCATTCGAGAATTGACAAAACCTACAAAATCAGTTCCATGATGCTGCCACTCTTTTTAAAAGAACATGCTTAAAAGAGGGTCTACTCTCTTTAAATAATTAATAATAATAATAATAATAATAATAATAATAATAATAATAACTGAAGCAGCTTTTACTGTCCACGGCAAAATTCTAATCCATACATGAAAGACTCGAGGGAAGACATAAACACCTTAAGTGAAGAATGTTTCAACTTTCAAGGTCGGATCAGAACTAGTAAACAAGTGGTATCATGAATTAAACAGATGAGCAACTAAAACTAAGAATCTTAATTAAGGCGGTAAGATTCAAACCAACACACGATAGGTTCAGCACTGATGGCGTTGAAATTCTGAGGAGCAAAGAAGCTTTTCGCTTCCGTTGCAGTATTGAGCACAGCATGAGAGGGTTCATCAAGGATGCAGTTACTGACCTTTATAACAAAAAATTCAAACCAATCAAACAACAAGTGTTTCCAGCAAAGGTACACTTACACATTTAATAAGCAAAGAATCCTTCAAATTCTATTACAGGATTTAAGCTAACGCACGAGAGATTCCAGAAGAGGAAGCAGTTAAAAGCATCATAAAAATGTATTCACCTTCTGTGGCAAGATGCAAACCAATGCTAAAAGGGCCTAACGAAGGAGCAGTTTATCCATCTAAGGAACGAAGAGGCTTCTGCCCTTCATGGCAGGACTCAAGTCAATGCATGGGTGAATCCAGAGAGGAAGCAATAATGTATTCCCCTAATAAAAAGAGATCTTTCACCATCTGTAGGAAGATGCGCGATAGAATCTAGTGAAGGAGCAGTTATGCATCTAATAAAGAAGGAAGCTTTCATCTTCTGTGCAGAACTCGAGCCAATGAATGAGAGGCTTCGGTGTTATACACTAAATAAATGAGGATTTCGCTGCCCATAGCAAGAATCAAAAAAAAAAAAAAAAAAAAAAAAAAAAAAATGTCCCATTGTACCACATTAAATGAAGAAGCTTCCACCTTCCATGGTAGAATTCATATCCATGTACTCGAGTTTCCAGCAAAAATGAAGTAATAAACTAAACAAATCAAGATGATTTTAAATTCTGTACAAGGATTGAGTTAATATACAACAGGTTCCCAGCGAAGACACTTTGTGAGGTACAACTGAAGAAGGTAACATCTTCTGTGGCTAGATTGAACATATGCATGAGAGAGGCACCAACGAAGCAAAAAAGTTTTCACCTTCCATGACAAGACTCAAGCCACTGCATGACATCTCTCACTAAGGGAATATTTATACGTGAAATAAACAGGCTCAAAATACTTTATATTGTTGCGTATTTTTTAATGAAAGCTGAAAATCGCTTCATACAATAATAAAGCAAATATAAAAGAAAACTTTTCCAGTTGACTAAAATGGAAGTTTCATAATACGAAGAAATCAGACTAAATTCAATGTACAATTCCTCTTAATATTCTCTATTGGATTTCACATAAATTCAATTATTGATTTTGCCCATCCGTAAAACCATATTAATTGAATTTTCCTATGGTTGTCTGACGAAACGCTGCATGTGCATGAGATTTTGTGCAAATTTACAAAACAGACATTTTTGTAAGATTAAATTTTTTTCTCTAATTTTCCTTTTCGAATCACGCCTTCGTAACTTTCATGAACATGCTATGCGATTTTTTTTCTTACCAACATTTATTGATGTTGCAATCGCCCTTTTAATTTAAATTTATTTATGCTTTGGTGAGTTTTTTTGCAAAATCAGACAGCATGCAATGCATACGAGTACAAAAGGTGAGAGCTACTAAAAGAGAGGACTACCTTACAATTAGACCGTATAAAATAAATTTCTATTTAAAATACATCAATAGAAGGAATAACCAATTATTAACAAACTATAAATTATTTTTGTAATAATAATTCCAGTAAAGAAGCAACTCTAAATTATTTAACTATAATTAGGAACTAAGGACCCATTATAACTTATGACAAATCCCTAACAATGAGATTAGTTTCTAGAAGATACTACATATAATCTCACTTGTAGTATTTACTCTAAGTTTTTGTGAATAAACTTCTAAGATAAACCTTCGAAGTTTCCTTATTGAGAAAACTTAAGGGAAGTAGGGAATTCTGATAAGCTCACAACTTTAGGTCCAACATCGACTCAGCTACTCTTCAAGTCACAAGAATTGGAACAAGGAAAATATAATATTTTATTTGCGTGTATATTACACACTTAGCAGAACAAATGTAAGAAACGTTAAACTAAAAATAAAATATTATACAACGTTTGCATCTTATAAAAAAAATTGCACGGTAAGAGCTTTTTCTTCCATTACACCCTTTCATATTTTAACATTTCATACATTTGTTCTGGTAAGTGTGTAATATACACAAGCAAATAAATATACATGCGTAGTTCCACACACATACACACACAACAATATATACTATATATATATATAGATATATATATATATATATATATATATATATATATATATATATATATATATATATATAGATATATATATATATATGTACATATATAGATATATATATATATATATATATATATATATATATATATATATATATATGTATATATATATATATATATATATATATATATATATATATATATATAGATATATATATATATATATATATATATGTGTGTGTATACATATATCTAATATATATATATATAATTATATATATATAATTATATAATATATATAAGATTTTATAATAATATATTACGAATATATAAATTATATATCTATATCTATATATATATATATATATATCTAAATATATATATATATATCATATGTATATTATAATTAATATATTATATATATAATATATATATCTAATTAATAATATATATACATATAATATAGATATGTGTGGTGGAAAATACATATATAATATATATAGATATCTATTATTATATATATAATCTAAATCTATATATATATAATTAATATTAATATATATAAAATATCTATATATAATTTATATTATAATATAATAAATATATTTATATATATATATAAATATATATATATATATATTATAATATATATATATAGATATATATTATATAATAATATATATATATATATATAATACTAATATATACATAAATAAAGGTTTTTTTGCCACAAAGGAAAAAATGAAAAAGCGAGATAGCCAAGTACTTTCGGTCCTATTCGGACCCTTTACTGAGGCAAATTGATTTTACAAAGAAACACCATAGTCAAAAGAAGGCTTAATATACAAACTGACACTACCAGATTAGCCATAAGGGCGATTTTCACTCTACAGAGAGGAGGAGTCGCCATAGGCTAGCCACACCTTGAAGGATACCCGCAGTAACAAGTGATTCTTCCAGAAAACATTACATTTGAAAACAACACGGGATCATATACAATTTAATATCATGAATTTTTACACAAATTTTCCCAACAAAATTTATTATTAATGAAAAGACGAAAGAAAATATAAATATATATATATCGAGCAAGAGAAAGAGGGAGAGAGAATATTGAACCAGAGAGAGAGATAGAGAGAGAGAGAGAGAGAGAGAGAGAGAGAAAGAAATAATAACTATATACATGTGTGACTAATTTATTAGTTGTTCATTTATTTTGAGGTCCTTCATAAACATTTTACAAATACATGGGTCCAAATAGTACATTCCCAGACTAAGATTTAGGTTGTTTTTATTAGTTATTTGTATAATTGCCGATTCCAGTAAATTTCTTCAAAAATAATCATTAGATCTAGCAATTACCGAGGTATCACCCCAATTAATACAATGAGATTTTTCACTCAGATGGATAAACAGTGCATTTGAAGTCTGGGCTGTTCTAACTGAATACATATGCTGTTTAATCCGAACACATAAATTTGTACTAGACTGACCAACGTAAAACGATGGGCAATCCTTACAGGGAATTTTGTAAATTATGTTGTTATTTGTTACGGTACTATTCTTAATTAGCATATCTTAATGGTATTATTATAAGAGAACACTACATTAACATTAAACGATTTAAATATTGATTTATGGTTTCAAATCCACGAAAATAACATCATTTACAAAATTCCCTGTAAGGATTGCCCATCGTTTTACGTTAGTCAGTCTAGTAAAAATTTATGTGTTCGGATTAAGCAGCATATGTATTCAGTTAGAACAGCCCAGACTTCATATGCACTGTTTATCCATCTGAGTGAAAAATCTCATTGTATTAATTGGGGTGATACCTCGGTAATTGCTAGATCTAATGATTATGTTTCAAGAAATTTACTGGAATCGGCAATTATACAAATCACTAATAAAAACAACCTAAATCTTAGTCTGGGAATGTACCATTTGGACCCATATATTTGTAAGATGTTTATGAAGGACCTCAAAATAAATGAACAACTAATAAATTAGTCCCACATGCATATAGTTATTATTTCTCTCTCTCTCTCCTCTCTCTCTCGCTCTCCTCTCTCTCTCTCTCTATCTCTCTCTCTCTCTCTCTTCTCTCTCTCTCTCTTCTCTCTCTGGTTTGATATTCTCTCTCCCTCATTCTCTTGCTCGATATATATATATTTATATTTTCTTTCGTCTTTTCATTAATAATAAATTTTGTTGGGAAAATTTGTGTAAAATTCATGATATTAAATTGTATATTCTCCCGTATTGTTTTCAAAATGTACTGTTTTCTGGAAGAATCACTTGTTTACTGCGGGTATCCCTCAAGGTGTGGCTACCCTATGGCGACTCCTCCTCTCTGTAGAGTGAAAATCGCCCTTATGGCTAATCTGGTAGTGTCAGTTTGTATATTAAGCCTTCTTTTGACTATGGTGTTTCTTTGTAAAATCAGTTTGCCTCAGTAAAGGGTCCGAATAGAACCGAAAGGACTCGGCTATCTCGCTTTTTCATTTTTTCCTTCGTGGCAAAAAAAACCTTTATTTATACATAGTATCACGTTTTATTATTATTATTATTTTTTTTTTGTGGGGGGGGAGGGGGAGGGGGAGGGGTGGGCGGGTTCATCACACACCTCCAATTCGACTGGGTGTATTTATAGTGTGGGGTTCCGGGTTGCAATCCGCCATCCTTAGGAGTCCATCACTTTTCTCACTATGTGCGCCGTTTCTAGCATCACACTCTTCGCATGAGTCCTGAGTTACTTCAGCCTCTAGTTTTTTCAGATTCCTTTCCGGGATCTTGGGATCGTGCTTAGTGTTCCTATGATTATGGGTACAATTTCCAGTGGCATATCCCATATCCTTCTTATTTCTATTTTCAGGTCTTGATACTTATCCGTTTTTTCCCTTTATTTCTCTCCAACTCTGGTGTCCCATGGTATTGCAACATCAATGAGTGATACTTTCTTCTTGATTTTGTCAATCAACGTCACGTCTGGTCTATTTGCATGTATCACCCTATCTGTTCTGATACCATAGTCCCAGAGGGTCTTTGCCTGATCGTTTTCTATCATTCCTTCAGATTTGGTGCTCGTACCACTTATTACTGCAAGGTAGCTTGTGTTTCTTGCACAATCTCCAGTGGAGGGCTTTTGCCACTGAAGCATGCCTCTTTTTGTACTGGTTCTGTGCAAGTACCGAACATTCGCTTGCTATGTGGTTTATGGTTTCATTTTTCGTATTGCACTTCCTACATATGGGAGGGATGTTATTTCCATCTATCGTTCTTTGGATATATCTGGTTCTTAGGGCCTGATCTTGTTCGCTGTTTCATTCCTTCAGTTTCCTTCTTGAGCTCTCCCCTCTGTAACCATTGCCATGTGTCATTGCTGGCCAGTTCTTTAGTCTGTCTCATGTATTGTCCGTGCATTGGTTTGTTGTGCCATTCCTCTGTTCTGTTCGTCATTCTCCTGTCTCTGTATATATGTGGGTCTTCATCTACTGTTATCAGTCCTTCTTCCCACTCGTATTCACTGGTTTTCAGATATTGCCCCAGTGCTCTGTTCTCAATGTTGACGCAGTCCTCTATGTTTAGTAGTCCTCTCCCTCTTTCCTTTCGTGTTATGTATAGTCTGTCCATATTTGCTCTTGGGTGTAGTGCTTTGTGTATTGTCATATATTTCCTAGTTTTCTGGTCTATGTTGCGAAGTTCTGCCTTCGTCCATTCCACTATTCCTTCACTGTATCTGATTACTGGCACTGCCCATGTGTTTATGGCTTTTATCATATTTCCGGCGTTGAGTTTTGACTTGAGTATCGCCATGAGTCTCTGCATATATTCTTTCCTGATCGTGTCCTTCATCTCTTGGTGTTTATATCCCCCCCTTCCATTATTCCCAGGTATTTGTATCCCGTCTCAACCACATGTTTAATGTTGTTCCCATCTGGTAGCTTTATCCCTTCAGTTCTCGTTACTTTGCCCTTTTGTATGTTGACTAAGGAACATTTTTCTATTACAAACTCCATCCTGATGTCCCCAGATATAATCCTTACAGTCTGGATTAGGGTATCTATTTCCTTGATGCTCTTACCATACAGCTTGATGTCGTCCATGAACATCAGATGGTTAATTCTTTTGCCTGTTTTCTTGAGTTGGTACCCAGCATTCATCTTCTGCAGTACTTTTGTCATGGGAAGCATGGCTACTACGAAGAGTAGTGGGGACAGTGAGTCGCCGTGGAAGATCCCTCTCCTGATATTAACCTCTGCTAGTCTTATTCCAGAGCTTGTAAGCATTGTATTCCAGTTGCGCATTGTATTTTTGAGGAAACTGGTGTTTTCCTCTGCCCCATATATTTTCAGACATTCTATTAGTCAAGTGTGTGGTTTCATGTCGAAGGCTTTCTTATAGTCTATCCATGTCATGCTTAGGTTGGTTTTCCTTCTCTTACTGTTATTCGTTACCATTTTGTCTATCAGGAGCTGGTCTTTTGTGCCCCTACACTTCCTTCTGCAGCCTTTCTGTTGGTGGAGGATGGTGTTTTTGTCCTCTAGGTAGTTGTATAGCCTTTCGCTGATGATACCTGTTAGCCACATCATTGCTAGGCAGGTGATAGGCCTGTAGTTACTGGCTATATGTTCCTTACTCTTATCTTTCTGAACTAAGGATGTTCTTCTTGTGGTCATCCATTTGGGCACATGGTGATTTGTGATACAATGCTGGTGTTGTTCTGCTATTCTTGGGTGTAGGGCCTTAAAGATTTTGAGCCAGTATCAATGGACTTCATCGGGACCTGGGGCTTTCCAGTTGGGCATTTTCTTTAGTTGGCGTCTGACTGTGTCTGTCGTGATGTCAGTGAATCTTTGTTTTATTCTCCCTGTTTCTTCTGCCTTGACTTCCTGGAGCCATGTTGCATGTTTGTTGTGTGATACCGGATTGCTCCATATGTTTTCCCAGTCTCTTACTTGGTTCGGCTTCAGGAATTTCTTGGTGGTTGTCCTCCCCTCTTAGTTGGCTGTATAGTCTTTTCTGGTTGGTTCCAAATAGTTTGTTCTGTTGGTATCCCTTATTCCTGTTCATGTATCGTTGGATCTTATGTGCTATGGCCTTAAGCCTCTGTTTTACATCTTCTATTGTGTTGTTTAGTCCCCTCTCCTGTACTTTGTATTTCTCGTTCAGTTCCTCCCTTGTTTTCTTGCTTCTTAGCCTTTTTTCTGCCATCTCTTTCAGTTTACCCAAGTCAGATCTCATCACCATGATTTGCTTTTCCAGACGCCTTTTCCAAGGAGGTTGCTGTTTTGGTTTCTGTTGGGTTGGTTGTGCTGGTGGTGTTGGTATTCGTGTCCCCATCAGTTCTGCTACTAATCTTGCTCCTGCATATGTCAAGTTATTTGTTTCTGTGATGTTGGTGGTGTGAATTAGTCTCATTATTTCATTAACCTCACTTGTTTTCTCCCTTAATTTCCTGGTGTTGTAGGCTTTCATGGAGAGGATCTTTGTTTTCTCTGTATCTGGCTTCATCCATTGTCTGATCTTTTCTACCCATTCCATCCTGTCTGTTACTTCTTTGGTGATTCTTCGTGTGTCGTTTTTTGACACCTCATCATCCCTGTCATCTTCTGTGGAATCGTCTCTCAGTTCGTCTTCTTGTAATTCGTTGCCGTGTGTCATTTCCCTTTCCAGTTCCTCTCTTTCTGTTGGGGAGAGCCAGTTGCTTCTCAGTCACTGAAGACCGAGGAAGGAGATGGCCGTCTTTAGCAGGTTGACATGTCAAGTAGAGCAGGTTATGGTTTCCTGTTAGCAGACGTATTTCGTAGAGGATTACGTCAACCAAATCCCCGAGGATGTGTTTGTCGTTTAACCTTGATCAACAGTGAAGAGGAGGTGTTCGTCTGTGGCAACTATCCACTTGTCGCATTGACTGTGATGGCCGTCGTCAAGTATTTACAGATGTTCCTGTTTGCTTTCCTGTGTGGGAGTACGACGATGTTACAGCAGTGGTCATTGGTCATCCTCGAGGACCTTTGACTGTGGTCTGAACATCTGTTTTTTATGATATTAATGATGGAGTTTTTGAGTAAGTGTTCCGTTTATCATTCAATTATCTTATATGTCGTTATTTAGTTATTTAAGTTTTGATGAGCAGTGTATGGCTAATGTTGTTCTCACGCTTTGTGTTTGGAGTTGGGCAAGTGTATAGCCCTGTTAATTGGTTTACGACATGTTTTATATATGATTGTTAATTTGGTTTATGGCTTACATTGTTTATGGTGGTATAGGACAAGTGAATGGTCCTGGTGGTGCAATTGTAAGGTTTATTATTTCAATTTTTATTACCGATTCTCAGCCGCTGGTGTACTTATTATTGTTATATTTTGACTAATTCCTTAACTTACTCGTAAATTTGCAAATTAACCTGCACAGTTATTAGAAATAAGAAGGTTTTAAGTATGTTGATCATTTTTGCACTCTCCGCCTTGATTTGTCTTTGGACTTCCTGGCAATTTTAGTCCCATTCAATTTTGTGAAAGAATCTGAGACGGATTATCAGAGTCGTAAAAAAATTATGTGTAAAAAAAAGATGGGTTTATGACCCCATAAGATACGCCCTCGAATTTCAGATTTTGGCCAAAACCTTCCTCGGGGGAGGGGGAAGTATATCATAAAAATTTGGTCGCCCTGACTGTCAAAATCCGAAAGTTGTAAAAAATTTGGGGGTATGAAAAAAGGGGGTTATGACCGCCTTAAAAACGGCCCAAGATGTTCGGATTTTAACTAAAACCTTTCTGGATTCGTGGGGTAGTCTATGGAAAAAAAACTGAAAAAATGAAAAGGTATGAAAAAGGGAGGAATATGACCCCCTTAGAAACGGCCCTCGAATTTGGTAGCCATAGCATGAACTCCAAAAGTTGTGAAAGATTAGGTGCTATGAAAAAGGGGTATTATAACCCCTCAGAAACGACCCTTTGATTTCGGATTTTGACTATAACCTTCCTGGGGGGAGGGGAGTCTATGATAAAAATTTTGGTAGCCCTAGCTGTCAACTCCGAAACTTGTAAAAAAATGAGGGGATATGAAAAAGCTGGATTATGATACCTTAGTTACGGCCTTCAAATTTCGATTTTGTCTAAACCCTTCCTGAGGGAAGGGGAGCCTATGGTGGTATAAAAAAAAAGGGTATATGAAAAAAGTGGGGTTATGACTTCTTTAGATAAGGCCCTCGAATCACTGATTTTGACTAAAATCTTCGAGGGAGGGGTCTATGATAAAAATTTGGTAACCCTAGGTTTAACTTCAAAAGTTGTATAAATGAGGGGGTGTTAAAAATATGGGGGTTGTAACCACCCTTAGATATGGCCTCAAAATTTAGGATTTTGAGTAGATCCTCTCTTTGGGAGGGGTAGCCTTAGCTTTTATGCATTTATAGTCTGGGCGCACATAACAAACAAAGAAACAAACATACAGAAATTGCCTTTATTTATATATATATATATATATATATATATATATATATATATATATATATATATATATATATATAATATATATATATTAATTAGTATATAAACATCTGTTAAAACAGTATATGCTTCAAGTATAAAATGCCATTTAAAACACTCTGGTTTAAAGCTATGGACTATATTTTGGTGGACTGACTTCAACCCTTATCAAGTAATTAATGACAGAAGAAATTTCATTGAAGAAATATATAGTGGGAGGGGAAATATGCCCTTAGGTGATGCCTTGGGTCACCGTTAAGCCGACGTTGGTTCTGTTAACTATTTTAATCCGCTTCATCGTTGAATTAAGGAAGACATTGTCGATATGGTCAGAGTCCCAGGCTCCTATCCATGATATGGATAGTGTTATTTATATGATGGAAAATTGCCGAACTATGCTGTTCATATCTAACTGAGCACTTATGTTGAGTTTACCTTTGAGAGAGA
>NC_087208.1:88053951-88061451 GCF_015104395.2 Macrobrachium nipponense
ATAAGTATCAAGACCTGAAAATAGAAATAAGAAGAATATGGGATATGCCAGTGGAAATTGTACCCATAATCATAGGACTACTAGGCACGATCCCAAGATCCCTGAAAAGGAATCTGGAAAAACTAGAGGCTGAAGTAGCTCCAGGACTCATGCAGAAGAGTGTGATCCTAGAAACGGCGCACATAGTGAGAAGTGTGATGAACTCCTAAGGAGGCAGGATGAAACCCGGAACCCCACACTATAAATACCACCCAGTCGAATTGGAGGACTGATTAAAAAAAAAAAATAAATAATAATAATAATAATAATAATAATATTGTTATAATTATCATTATTCTTTTACTCTTGATACTATTATTATCATTGTTATTATTATAATTTTACTCCTTATATCATTATTATTATTATTATTATTGTTATTATTATTATTGGTATTATTATTATTATTATCATTATTATTATTATTATTGTTGTTGTTGTTGCTGTTGTTGTTGTTGTTGTTGTTGTTATCATATATGATGGTGGCGATTTATATTTAAACAATGGTGACCTCTCAATAATCATATCTGCAAATTAAGAAAAAAATATGCTGAGGAGCAAAATTGACCAAAACATAAAAATTTGTAATCTAATTAATTTCATAATATTGCATATTACATACTACTGTACATTAAATGTTTTAATCTATTATAGCTTATTTCTACAATTCATTTTCTTTTTTACCCTTAAGAATATTTATATTTTTTTTCTTTTCTTGCGAGTTTGTAACTATTTAAAAAAATCCTGGTTTAGTTTTTTCAAGTTTCCCTTCACTCCTACCTATGGCCGAAAGCCAAGTATTATAATTGTCAAGCTTTTATTTGCATGGATGGAAATGTATTAGGCGCTTGTTACCTAACACTTTTGCTAGACTGGTATCAAGTAAAAAGAATTATAAAAATTATTAATTTATTAACAATAAATAGAATAATTCATAATAGTAATAGATGACACGTAGGTTGGAATGTGGGTACACTCTTGAAATTATCTAGATGGCTGTAGTGGTTTAGAATGTGGGTACATTCTTGAAATTGTCTATATGGCTGAAGATTGTAGATCCATGATGACAGATCTTGCACCAGGTAAGTAAAACGGTACATCCAACAGGTCATACAAGTTAAGACAAGATGTCAAACAGACAAGACACCATAAGGCAAGATAATGTCAAGCAAGGCAAGGCAAGGTAAGGTAGAGTGTCTGCAAAATAAATACACAAACAATAGCTTAAAACAAAAGGTCACTGTTAACATATGACTATTAAACCATTATAGCTTTACATAATTATTTACATAGAACATAAGGTGTACAACAAAGAACAAATAACTTCTTACCATGTGAAAGGTTGCGAGGTTCGTAAAGTAGTGGCTATCACTTGGAAAGTAAATCAAAAGTAAACAATAAGTAATACCAAGGACACTAAAATAACGAACAGAACAACCAATGCCATCTATTAAAGCGAATGCAAACTACACCCAAGGATGATAGAATGGACAACCAACGCCATCTATTGGATGAAAATAGAACCAACACTCCAGATTCTAGTTTTAAGAAAGGAAATACCTGACAATCATCCATTGTAACACTGGATCCTAGGAATTCATATTGAGGAAATTTTTTTACCAAGAAACCCCCAACATACCTAAGTGCCTCGGTTTCCATGGCCTCCTCAAAAGTCATACCTTGTACATCAAATGAAGGAGGTTCATCACATTGTAACTCATCATCATCCACTGCAAAAATCATTGCAGATAAGTAAAGTTCTTCCTCTAAATTTTCTGTGTTAATGTTAGGAGCAGTGGTATCTATTTTTGCATGTGTTACATCTGAAATATTGGTATCATCGCATTCTTGTTCAGTGTTATACCGAGATCCCATCAAGGCAATTTCATTTCCAAGAAGAATCTTTTTATTCTGTACTTTGTTTGCACAGGGGATGGGTGGTCATAGTTTTCATTCATTTGTCTAAGACAGCAGAAAAAATGCTCTAAACGATCTTGGTTTAATCTGTAGGTCAGCAAGTAGGTTACATCATATTTCTCATTTAACATTCGGTACAGCTTAGAGAGGGATTTTGAATAAAGTATTAACCCTTTCTGAAATTGATACAAGAAATTCTTCCCACATACACCTTAAGCTGAGCGTAAACGCTCTCAAACCTGCCAGCTCGTAAGCTTCGCGCATGCGCTTTCCCAGCCAACCCTTCCGTCTCACAACGCAGCCATGTTTTGTATCCCTTTAAGAATTATCTCGATTATTGAAGCAAAGTAACGTAAGTCTTGAAGTTTTAACGTAAATAATATTAATCTCAGTACTAGTATCTATCGTTCTGCCAGAGAAATTAACATAATTCGCCTTGAATAAGAAATAAGAATTTTGTGTTGTAAATCGCCTTCGCGTTTACAGAAAATCAGCTGTTTGAACGACACGCTGTCCAATCCGCTCTGCTCGCCTCACCACGCGTCTCACCTAGCATTGCTCACTCGCTCGCTGAGCGAAAGTTTCATTTCACTTCGGACTTAACGTAACCTCTTTTACAAATGTTTGCTAACATCGTTTAAAATCCTTACCGTCATTTCACTTGTCACAGGGACCTAGTATCCTTACGTAAAGTTAACGTAAATCTTAAAAGTAGAGTAAATTACAAGAATTGTTAACGTAAAACGCGTCTTTGTGAAATTCATATTGAAACGCAAATCATTTCATATAAGCGCAAGCCGCTACCATTAACGTAAACATCGTTCACCCCGAGCGCGTTATCATTTTCATAAAACGTATCCCAGAGCAATTCTTTTATTAAACGTTAACGTAAGTAGATAATTTAACGCAAGTGCGTCATATTAAAACTAAAAGTATTAGTTCAATTAAATACAAGGGAGTTCATCATATATCATTTTCACCCGCTCCGAGAGAGATAGAGAGAGAGAGAGAGAGAGAGAGAGAGAGAGAGAGAGAGAGAGAACCCATTATTCACAAAGCCAAGAGTACTACGTCCATTACCATTACGCATACATTAACATTATTTTAGTCTCTTGTGTCTTTCATTTACACTGAGCATGATACGTACGCGCCTGTGTCCATTGCAGTTTTGCAAGCAGTTATTTCCTTTATCGAGTACTTCAGCCAAGGACTGAGCATCTTCAAATTACCATTACCTGTCGTTGCCCGAGTGGTCTTTCCCATTTTTTATCACAAAAGACTTGCGTGTACCGCAAGCACGAACTACACAGTGTGCCACGCAAATTCATTACTTCCAGACAAGGAAGCCTACCAGTCTAGGACTGGCCACCACCAGTGCACGTCAGGTCTTATCATTTTACAGTGCCGCTAATTTGTGACACTGTCCATCGACTGGCTGCTGAAGTACTCCCACCTTTTACTTTCTCTCCTCCACCATTACACACTGCCCCGAACAGAGTACCATTTCTCTTCAGTATACTTGAGTATACTGCATGTAGTGTCGCCCGACGGGTCACACCAGCACGATACCAGTGCTCCAAACAAGGAACGACTCCTCATAAGTGCCGTGCACCTGTACAGGCCGTACAGGTAGCCCTATACCTGCGTGTCCGTCCTTACGGAACGCCCAATTAATGAATGTGTCCATGTACAAGGGTCAGTGATCGTTCGGAACACTCCAAGGGAACGCCTCCCGAAAGTGCCATAATACCAGCCCTAAGTGTTGTCAAACCTGCGTGTCCGTCCTTACGGAACGCCCATTCATTAGAGTATCCACCATTTCGGATCACTCAACCAAGGAACGCCTCCATAAGTGTCGTGCACCTGTATTGGACCTACAGGCTGCCCATTCCAGCGTCTCCCAAGTGAGGAACGCCCTTAAGTGTGACGTACACCGCACACTCTATTTGATTTTCCGCCTCATCAGAAGGTGCCATTCCCGAAGTGCCACAGAGCACCCAGTCTTTTCAGACTTTGTCATTACCATTATCGCAGAACCCATTTCCTAGTGAGTGCCACATTACTCAGTAGGCACTCCTATTCCATTCAGTACCCTTCCTGGCCATTATTTTCAACTCTGTCCGAGCCTCTGCTGTAGCCTAAGGGAAATGTCTTCCCCTGCTTACCACGACTTCTTTGACATAGAGCTAGAGAAGCTCCAAGCCCTCATAACTCTGGGCAAGGAGGCCGGTTACACTGGACCAGCACTTGACCAGTGGATAACGGTGCAGCCTGCAAGAAAAGGAAGTTAGAGAAAACCAGAGAAAAGCCAGAGAAGCAGAAAGGAAGGCAAGTGAAGAAGAGAGAAAGCATGACCTAGCTCTCAAGGACCAGGAACTTGAAATCAAGCGGGAGAAGGCCCGTAAGGAGAGTATCTTAGCTCCAGCCACTCTGCCAGCTTCCAGCCCTGCACCCAATGTCTCTCACAGTCCCGCTGTCTCTGGTCAGCCTCTTACCATTTTACCACCTACCTCCTCCACTTTGGAAGAGGTACACCCACCAGTTAACCCCGGACTTGTTTCCGAGGGTTATTCAACACTGCCAGCCTTGGTGACTCCACAGATTCGCAACCTGTGGGGCCATCTCGGCCTTACCGTCCAGTGCCACGGAAGAGGTTCTGGAACAAGTTCTGCCGAGACTGTGGCCGTAAGGGTCACATGTCTGCCAACTATGGAGGGTGCACAAATTTTAATATTCCTGCCATCGCAATGGCTGTTACAAATCCTTCTTTGCTAGGACCCCCGGCTAAGGGCCCTATAACCGTAGCACCCCTCCAAAGCCATTATCCGCCAAGCCACGTCAGAGCCTACGACGACTCTGGCGCTCAAATCTCCCTGATACGGGAAGACCGAATCCCCCGAGGGGCTACCGTCGATAGACGTCAATTAATCACCATCGAAGGTATCAACCATATCAAGCTGATCCTTCCGACCGTCCAATTGAGGGTCACCAGACCTAATTTCTCCAAAGTATGTACTCTTGCAGTTGCAAGCTACATCCCTAGTAGGTTACAACCTCCTCCTAGGGCAAGACATGAAGTCTCCCTCACAGTTCAAAAAGCCTAGGGGTCCTAACCCCACGACCAATCTCTCCAAAGTAAGGAGTAATCAAAATTCTACCTCCTCCAGGAAGTACGTCCACCAACAGTCTCCACAAATTGGCCTAGGTGCCCTAGCAGACTACCAGCAGCAGACACTGTCCATTTTCCACAAGGCTTAGCCTTAAACAAGAGATAGGAGCCTCTGTCTCCCATTTCCAAGGGCACGCTGAGGGTATTGCACCTCTGGTACCCGTCACAGGTCCAGTTTACCTCAACTCTCTGCCAGTGCCTCTTGGCAGCACTGAACAGTGCCAAGCTCCGTCCAGCCTGGACGTAGAGCCACCACAGAACTTGACCTCTGTGCCTGGCCCCCGAACTAGTGCCAGCGCCTAACTTTATCAAGGATCCTCCTACAGGAGATCCTACAACAGGCATGGAGCTTACCACAGCCCATGGCCAATTTCTAGTCCATCATTCTTCACCCTCACCTTTGTCGCCCGAGGATGAACCTCCGGCAAACCTTACCTTCATACCTCCTCTGGAAAACCAGGAACTGCCCGACCAGGAGTCAGCCTGGAGGCTTACCCTTACGACGACTGTCGCAGCAGCCGAAGTTAGGGCCTCCCCTGCAGTAGGTTCCACCTCTACGACGGTTGCTGCAGAGACCGAAGTAGGGTGTTCTCCTGCAATCCCTCAGGCTACCACTGCCTCTGCTCCTGACGGCGTTTCTGGCCTTACCCCAGAGTCGGTTCCTCCGTCTACTCCTAGGACTGGTATAGCCAGGTCCTGGAGGAAGAAGAAGAAGAAGGGACGTCATTAACCCACTAACAAAAGAGCCACATGCTCTCCTTTGACACCTGTGCCCGAGGTACAGTGTCACATTCATATGCAGAGTGATCCTGGCACCTACCCAGAGAAGGTAGCCAGCCTGATCTCTGCCAGTAAAACTAACCATCTAACCCCTAGTAATTGTAATACTAACCCTCACTTAATTATAATTACCTCATTACATTTCCATCCTGGTACTCTACTAACCACTCATCATCCTCACGCATCATTACCTCATCTCAAGTATTCTAACAATTCCTGCGACACATCACTGCGGTGCGTACCACACTCTGGAATGATTGCGTCTCCAATTAACCGTATTGAGTAGGTTAGGCTAATGATTTAGTACCAGGGCACTAGGTTAGTAGCAGAAGGAATTTTCAAGTAACCTTATCTAGGGGTAGAGTAGACTGTCGTCACAGACAACCTGTAGTTATCACTTAGGCTAGACTACATTACTCCATTAAGTTAGTACTCTTAGCATCTCCACCTATAAGTTAGGTAGGCCACTGTAGTTAGCTGTATCGCTGCTCAAAAAACTTTAGTTAGAGTAGGAGAACTGGGTAGTCGAGACGATCAACTTATTTAGGCCAAGGCCTTCCCGCCCGAAAGGGAGTGAATGCCTTCTTAACAGGGGGAGCTGCTACATTTATCGATCGCCTCATCTACCCAGTATTTAGTTCATTATTTTGATTTGTAAAAAGGCTGCCATATTCCTCCAAATATCAGCTGATTTGGCCGGGAAACCAAAGCTAGCCAGCCAGATGTAGGAATTTCCTGCGAGAAAATAGACTCTTGTCAGCTTTAGGGACGTATCCCAAAGGGAAGGATGTAGGCAGACTGGTACTTATTAGGCCTATATCTTAAGCTCTTTTTTCCTGTGAACCCTCTGCTGGCTGTATGTTCTGTTTCCAGGATTGCCCTGCTCGTGGGGGGTTAAGCTGACCCCCAACACCCATGAAAAACACCTGGATTTGTCCTCAGTCGACTGCAGTCGTGACCTTGGACGGATGTCTCCAACCAGCCTTCCCCCTTAAGCCTAACGGCGTACTGGCGCGCCAAGAGACCCAGACGTGAGACAAAGCCGGACGCCACATTTTCTACAAAGGTCCACACTGATCATGGCATCCAGGTACGTCTTGTGAAGCAGCATATTGCCATTCCTTCCCCCTAATTTTCATAAATAACAAATTCTACTCATTGAATATCCCTTTGTTTCTCACTGCCTCATGGCCGCATGTTTCCCTTGTGTGATCGTCCCAGACCAATGAAGTCTTCAGTGCATACCTCAGTGAAACATTAGAGTTTCCGCCCCTTTTTGCCCCAGTGTTAGAGAACTGAATATCGTAACTTGTGCAAGAAGTCCTTTTTCTTTTATCTTGTCTAATCTGGGATCTTTTTCCAGATCCCCTGAGTCACGTGTCAAGTCTGTCTGCCCGCAAGTGTTGCATTACCGCAAGATATCGAAACCCAGCTTTTATTACGGTTGAATCACATTTTAGCCAGCTATCCATTTTTGTGAGGAAGACTATATGGTCCCAACGTGTGGACACGCTGCATTTACTTTTCTCCAGGCCAGTAAGGGCCTCTTGTAAATAAATAGATGTAAAGTAATTAGCTGAGTTTCTGGCGACCTT
>NC_087208.1:88068951-88086527 GCF_015104395.2 Macrobrachium nipponense
GTGTTCAGAAAATGTTCATTTACAATCAAAAGCTCTAAGGAACTTGATAAAGCAAGTAGGATTGAAAGACAACCATAGGTTGTCACAAGTTACCTGAATATACTTTTGTTAAAAATAACTACGGGTCAAGAATAGACAGAGTTATAATGTTAAAAGGCTATTTAACCATATAAAGTCATGGGAAACAATAACTTTCAGCTGCTCAGATCACAGCATGGTTTTAGTTAAATTTAATGTACAAAATGTAAAATTTGGTAAAGGTTTTTGGAGGCTTAACACAAAAGATTTGGGTTTTAAAGAAACTGAGAATTTAAGTGTAGTTTGGAGTCATACTGTGGCTAGAAAAGGAATTTTTGATAATTTGCTATCATGGTGAGATTTTGCAAAAATGGAATGTAAAATGTTTTTTATAAGAATGTCGAAAAATATGTTGCAAGAAAAATATGGACTTCTAAATGTGTTTTAAGGGAAGACTGAAACAATTGTATGCAAAAGCTAATGCTTTTGCAAAACTAAGACAGGGTAGAAAGTGAAAAGGTATCAGCATACTTGTTAGGAAGAGAGAAGGATAGGAACTCGGGTATTTTTAGAGTTAAAACGGATAAAGGAGTTCTCATTAATACTGTTGATAAAATTCAACAAGAGGAATTACTTAAAATGTGCAAGAATAAATTGGATAATGATGATGTAGATATGTTATCAAAGGAAATTGAAGAAGAATTATGGGCAGCCATTAAGGGCTTAAGCATTGGAAAGTCGCCAGGAAAGGACGGCCTTCCTACTGAATTTTACAAAAAGTTTTGGACACTGTTGAACCCCACTTCATACAAGTAATTTAGGTACGCTCTGAAGTAGGATTTGAGTAGTTCTCAGCATGAAGGCATTCTTAAGCTTATTCCAAAGGGTGGGGACGTAGAACTAGCAGAGAACTGGGGACCCACATCTCTTCTTAACGTAGATTATAAAATATGTGCAAAAAGTTTAGCTAATCGTATGAAATTGGTATTGAATAAGATTATTTCATTTGAGCAGTATTGTGGTGTAAATGGAAGGCCAATTATCGGCTGTAATAATATGATAAGAGATGTAGTGTATTATTCATCCGAAATTCATTCAAACTTGGCTCTTTTAAACCTTGATTCGCCAAAGGCTTTTGACAGGGTGGATACGAAGTTCTTATGGAGAATTAAGAATTGCTTTGGATTTCCCGACTCCTTTATCAAATGGTTAAAGGTGTGATATAAAAACAGTCATAGCTATTTATGCATCAATGGTGTAATTAGCTCTTCGTTTTAAATAAATAGGTCTGTTGGACAGGGATGTCCCTTGTCCATGCTTTTGTTTGTAATATTTCAAGAACCCTTATACTTAGCTATTAAAGGTAATAAACAGATTATTCCTCCTCCACTACCAAATAAAAAATTTATTAAGCTTCATCACCACTGAGAAATCTCTGCAAGTGGTTTATAAAGAGATAGAAAGGTTTGAAAAGGCTACAGGAGCACAACTAAATATCGATAAAACAAAAATTTTAGGAATTGGAAATTGGGAGAATAAACTGTCTTGGCCTACTGACAGGGTAAAAAGTGTAAAGAAAACTAATATTTTAGGAATTGAATATAGTGGAAATTTTGAAGAAACTTGCAGACAAAATTGGGAAAACAGAATAAACAAGGTCAGCAGAATACCATCCATGTCAGAACAGAGAATATTAACCCTATATCAAAACGGTATTATTATCAATTCCTTGATACTCTCATTACACATTTCCATTGTCTAAACAGAGGCATTAAGGCCAAATTCTTGTTACTCTTTAGATTGTTTTCTTTGGCATGGAAAGCACCAGCCTATTAGAAGAACAACACTTTGTTTACCCAAGGAAGGAGGGGAACTAGGGATTACTGATGTTTATCACAAGGATTTATCTATTTTATGTTGTACTGCTTTAAAAGAGCTAACAAATGATTCATGCCTTGCTGTTTATTATTGAAGTATAAGACTAAGTCATATGATGAATACGATTGATAAAAAAGAGGTATCGTATATTTCTAGTCCATACTATTCTGTAGCGATAGAGGCAATTAGAAAGGTGTTTTGTTGTAAAAATTTCCCTTTGTTGACGAATAAAGTAGTTTATGAATGTATCCGTCCAAATGTGAGGCCATAATAGAGAGTAAACTACCGTTGTGTGTGTGTGTGTGTGTGTGTGATATACATATACATCGAATCCATTATCTTTTTTCATATCCTCACTTTTTAATTTAGAATAAATTTTACATTGGAAATCTTGAAACTATACTCTGTTTTTTTCCATCTGTCCATCCGCCTGTGGCGTTTTTGTGTGGTAACACTGCGTCCCGGGCTTTAGACAGTTACATTCAGCTTACATTCAACGATTATAATAATATCTTATTTCGAATATTAACGGTGTAATTCGCATACAGTAAATTATTAAAACACTTTTGTTTCAGTTGCAAATGTACACCCAGATATCCTTTTATTTACCTAAAACTTACACATAGCGTAACTATCTAAAGCCCGGACGCAGTGTTACCATACAAAAACACCACAGGTGGATGGACAGATGAAAAAAAAAAAACAGAGTATAGACAGATACGTGAAGTTCTCGGTTCTCTAGTGTGATTCGAACCCAGTGTGCTTTGTGCATGATATATGCAGTATGTGTGTGTATGTGTATATGCTTGCGTTCGCTTGCTTAAGAAACACTCGTAAAATTTCGTTATTTTGTGCCCGGGTTGAGGTGATTCGACTTTGGAGAGGCAGAAATGTAGGTGTTGGTGAAAAGGGACCTTGTGTTTTGGGCGGTTGCTCAAAGTTGACGACGTTTGAGGCCTATTTCAATGATGCTTCCATTTAGGCTCTCGAAAAATGTATTAGAAAATTACAATTTTGGGTACACGTTGAATGATTTTATTTTTTAAATTATTTGCAGTTATTATAAAATTGTGAAGGATTGATGACAACTTCATTTTCTACCCTGTGGGGGTTCGAATCACACTAGATGAAAAAAGATAATGGAGTCGATAATATATATATATATATATATATATATATATATATATATATATATATATATATATATATATATATATATATATATATATATACACTAGATGAATATATATATATATCACACTAGATGAAAAAAGATAATGGAGTCGATAATATATATATATATATATATATATATATATATATATATATATATATATATATATATATATATATATATATATATATATATATATATATATATATATATATATATATATATATATATTCTCGACTCCATTATCTTTTTTCATCTAGTGTGATTATATATATATATTCATCTAGTGTATATATATATATATATATATATATATATATATATATATATATATATATATATATATATATATATATATATTTATATTATCGACTCCATTATCTTTTTTCATCTAGTGTGATTCGAACCCCCACAGGGTAGAAAATGAGTTGTCATCAATCCTTCACAATTTTATAATACTGCAAATAATTTAAAAAATAAAATCCTACCCTGTGGGGTTCGAATCACACTAGATGAATAAATATAATGGAGTCGATAATATATATATATATATATATATATATATATATATATATATAATATCACTAGATGAAAAAAGATAATGGAGTCGATAATATATATATATATATATATATATATATATATTATATATATATATATATATATATATATATATATATATATATATATATATATATATATATATATATATATATATATATATATATATATATTATATCGACTCCATTATCTTTTTTCATCTAGTGTGATTATATATATATTCATCTAGTGTATATATATATATATATATATATATATATATATATATATATATATATATATATATATATATATATATATATATATATTATCGACTCCATTATCTTTTTTCATCTAGTGTGATTCGAACCCCCACAGGGTAGAAAATGAAGTTGTCATCAATCCTTCACAATTTTATAATAACTGCAAAAAATTCTAAAATAAAATCATTCAACGTGTACCCAAAATTGTAATTTTCTAATACATTTTTCGAGAGCCTAAATGGAAGTATCATTGAAATAGGCCTCAAACGTCCGTCAACTTTGAGCAACCGCCCGAAACACAAGGTCCCTTTTCACCAACACCTACATTTCTGCCACTCCAAAGTCGAATCACCTCAACCCGGGCACAAAATAACGAAATTTTACGAGTGTTTCTTAAGATCGTCTTTCTCTCCATAAACATTCTCCCAAAATCTTATTTACGATATCCATCTTCGATAATTTTTTTTTTTTAATCTAGGGGTAACTTTCCTGCTAAAAAAAAAAAAAAAAAAAAAAAAAAAGGAGCAGCCGAGGAAAAAGGTAGCCGCCTGGACAGAACTGAATCCCAAAAGAGAAAAAGTGATTTTACAAAATTTGATGTCTACTTATAACTTTTTAAGTATGAGCTCACACAATCGAAATTTAACGCGGTTTTGTACAAGTATAAGGTTGACGCTGTCAATTTATTACTTCTATATATATTTCAGCTCATTATTTCTACAGTGATGGCGGAGAAAAATGCCAAGTGACTTTTATTCCTTCTTGAAATTTGTTCAAATACTTCAATTTGATGTCACTCAAGGGTGAACATACGAGGCTTCAAGTTTCGTTTCCGTTGTCTGTTGTTGAGCGGTGGTCAACAACAGACTTCTCTTTAAAAGAGAAATGTATCCTTCAACAAGCTTAAGTGTTTTCACGGGCTCTGCAGAAATTGTATATTATTCTGTGTAGATGTTATTTCGGATTTTCCTCTTGCTTTCTCATTATTCCTTTGCCTTTTATTTTGTGAATTCTATTTCCATGTTTGCTATGTCACACTTTAAATATTCCATTATAATTTTATCTGATCTTCCAAAACACTAGACGCATTAAGCCCTTGGATGTAAAATACAATGTACGCCTTGTGCGAGTTTCATTTTTAATTTCGGTATAAGAATAGTACTTGTACTCTCAATAGAACACCCTTGAACTATATTATTAAAATCGCCTTCCTCATCCAGCCTATTCTATCACCCTACATATTTTCTCCCTCTCCCTCTCTCTAGAAGCTAATATCCGCTATAATACAGAACTTTGGCTTTGAGTCAAATTCTCATAAACAACTTTATTGATGTAACTTGACGGCGTTATAATGCTTTATGAAGATCTTGACATCATAACTCTCCCCTCATTCTGGGGAAAACCAATAAACCAGGAAAGAGACGAAGCGGGAGATGCAGACCAATACGAAGAAAGAATGAAAAATAGTTTTCAGTTTTTCTTTTCACTGCCTTCAACATTTCAAGGAAAAATTACCGATAATTTTAATTTCTCAAATAACTACGTAACTGCATATGACACAAACTAATAAGTATTAATGTTAGTGTGATATTTTTCCTGTTTTAGCAATGGATCTTACAGGCACTAATTTTATTTACCACTTTCGACTGATATTTTGGTAGGTATCAGAATTGGAACGGAAATTTAAGATTTTTGCTAAAGGCCACGAGCTGGGAACTTTGAGGTCATTCAGTGGTTAAAAAAAAAAAAAAAAAAAAAAAAAAAAAACTGGAAAAAAAAAAAAAAAAACTGGAACAATTATTAGAAAAGGGTGGAAAGTCAGATGGAAGTAAGAAAATATGAACGGAGGTACAGAACAAGGAGTGGAAGGGGTTGCAGCTAGGGACCGAAGGGACGCTGCAAAGTACTTCAAGTGATGCCATGCCAACAGTGCACCGCGTGAGGTACACGGACGTTGCTATCTCCTACGAAGGATACGTATCGGTACTACGACAACGTCCAAGATTTTTTAGGGCCTAATTTTACCGCCAGTTCAATATCTCTACTCGGAGCGATACAAACGCATATCCGTCTGACGATACAAAATTAAATTCACCAAACAAATAAAAAGTCTGGAATCATGAATTCTCAGGTACGGTACAACTGGTGGATTTTGGTTTTTGGTTTGTTTTTGTTTTCTGGTTTTGAATGAAACCTAGAAATTCCCAGAAACAGCACCAGATATCGCTGTTAAATACTCCACTACGGCAGTCATTACTTTAACATGTTGAATTTGATATATCTTTCATTTCATCTACCTACTTATGCGTGTCGCATAATACCTAAACTTGAGTGAATGTATTTTTGGTAGCTTTAATATGATGATTAAAATGAAGGTGACATCAAATCTCTTAGAACGAATGATGAAAGCATGTGAGAGTTCACAAAGGTTCCTGGTCAGGGAAGGGTGGGGATTTTAGTTGTTGGATATGGGTGGAAGGATTTTTTTTATGTGGGAATGGCGGGTTGGGATCAGGGTGGGTGGAATGGAGTTTGGGATCAAGTTGTGAATGGGTGGGGGATTTTAAGTTGTGGAATGGGTGGGGGATTTAAGTGTGGAATGGGTGGGGATTTAGTTGTGGAGGGATTTTTGTGAATATTTTGTTGAATGGGTGGGGGAAGGTGCAATTTAACACAAACCAGTTGGTGGAGATGTAGGCGTAGGATTAGCCCTCTATATTATATCGAATGGAAAAGAAACACAAGTTTCTGTGCCGCGACCCACGAAGCTTTTAGGCACGGCCCGGTGGGGGCCTGTCCTATAGTGTTGCCGGACGCCAGATTATGACTAACTTTAACCTTAAATAACATCAAGACTACAGAGGCTAGAGGGTTGCAAGTTGGTATGTTTGATGATTGGAAGGGGATGATCAACATGGCAATTTGTAACCCTCTAGCCTCAGTAGTTTTTAAGATCTGGGGCCGGAAAGAAAAGTGCAGACGGACAGACAAAGCCGGCGCAATAGTTTCCTTTTATAGAAAACTAAAATTCCATAATTTAGAAAAAAATAGATATTATACTTTTATAAAAATACCTTTGTAAAATCCAAAGAAAAATTACTGTAAATAAACTATTGAAGTAATGGGATGTCGTAAGAGGGAAATCCCTATCATAAATATAGTATACCTAAGCAAATAACGTTGGAGGAGTAGATATAAAGAGGAAAAAAACGAATTTGAGATAATTGATTAACAAAAGGCTGGTCTCTTTTAGCATTCTTTATGAACCATTTTCTTACACTTAACACCTCGCAATTCCAGGAGGAGCTGTTAGCAATCCTAAACTTGTCTTTTCATCTTGAAAGCCGAGGCGTCTTCCTCCAGGCTTAGGGTGCAAACTCCTTTGATATGAGGTACAGAAATGACATTTTGAAAGCAGTTGCATCTAAAGAGTGCCTGGTGGCCATTCCTGCTGCCTGTCTTGTTTATCTGCCTCACGGGAACGTCGCGAAAACATTTTCTTTGAGCAACAGTTCTTTTATTACAAGAAAAGACAGACTGGATTGTCACTAATAAATAGTGCGCTTGATGAAAGAAGCAGATTCTGCGTTATCAACTGCGTCTAGTAAAAGAAGACATGCATGATAAAACGCTTGGGGAAAAAATGTACAAAAAGAAGTAAATCCAGAATCAGGAAGTTTCCCTTTAAGTGTCATGTCAAGTCTCTGTCGAATGACAAAGTCATCAAGAGCAGCGACACAGAATTATTTAGACTTTCTGTAATACTTCACGGAAATCCTTGAATCGATGATGGCATACAACGAACTTTCACGGGCGGGATACATGGCCGAAAGGGCGAGGTTATTATTAATCCACTGATGAACACAAAAAGAGATATACTTGCCAATACAGTGTAGCATCAGGATTTTAAAAATTTAAATGCACCTTAACCTATAAAAAAAGAAAGAAAGAAAAAGGGACTAATTTCATTAAATTGAATTGTCACCTTTGGCAAGACCAGGTAGAGAGAGAGAGAGAGAGAGAGAGAGAGAGAGAGAGAGAGAGAGAGAGAGAGAGAGAGAGAGAGAGAGAGAGAGAGATGAAGGCCAATGCAAAAACCATTTGGAAAACATCCAATAAACTTATACTTGAGACCTTCTAACTTTCAAGCTAATGCTGGTACATCGATGGATATAACGAGTGCCTGATGGCTTGTCTAACTACCTCAAGAACGTCGAAAAACTATTTTTTGTTTTTTGGGTAGTATTAATGATTATAACTGATTAAAAAAAGTTCAGTTTGAAATCGGATGCAGTCAATATATTCCTACAATTTACTAGTTCAGCACAACAATACAGATTCCTTGGATGTGAAAGGGAATAGTGCGAAGAACATTTCATAAGATCTGAGATCTATAGTGTGTCCGATGGCGATTCCCTTTATCTGATGTAAAAAGCATTTATTATTTATTTTTGCGAATAGCAAGAAATTAAGAAAGCCCGTTCGACTTAGTTTAAGCTAAATGAAAGGGACGGAAAGACGGAAGGCGGTAGAGAGGAAAAGATAGAATAGAGTTACTAATACAAGAGGAAACAAAACAGAAAGAAAAGAATCCTGAACCCAAATGTAGATGGGGAAAGAAGGATATGAGGTGTTTTCAACACTGACACTTAAAATGTGAATGGCCAAATCCCCACAGGTAGGTTTATAACAAGAAATAAAGCCATAAAAAGGACGTTTCCCCAGCAGTACAATATCAGACTGTCAAATGAATAGAAGGAATCAAGTGTGTGTTGATGACTTTTTCCTTATATTTCATGTATACATTTTCCCTAGAAAGCCTTGAACCAGAGAGGAATAAAAGCAGCAGCTCTCCCTTCACTGGCGGATAGGAACCGACGCATGGTTGAAAGTATCGGTTATCTGCTATGCCAAGCAAATAGGAAAGACTGCAGGGTTAAAATAAACCCATCCTTATCCACCTAACAAAGCATCAGACATTTTCTTGCATACACGTGCACACTATCCTACGGTGAACGTTCAAGTTGTTTGGTTACAGTTCTCCATCACCTTAAGGTGTTCAGGCTAATGTTAGCCAAGTTCCCCCAATCCCCAGCAGAGACACCCCCTATCCCACCCCTCCACTGCAGTAGCAACTAACTGATACAGAGCCAGTGAATTTTCATCGCCTTGGGTAAGGCACAAACTCACCACATCCTCGTAAAAGTAAAAAAAAACAACCACTATGCCAGCGACCCGGTAATTCAATTTTACACCTTTGGCAATGTCAGATAGAGTCTTGTTTTCTTAAAAAGTAATTGAAAATGTGTCACAAGAAAAGCAGTTGACAAAAATACTTTTTTTTTCAAAATAGGGGCAACTTATCCTGTCCTGATTGACTACATTAACTGCCAAAATCGTGGACAGGAAAAATAGGAAGTCTGGAGGTGGTCTTTCATAAATGAAAGGAAAAGGGTAGGCGAACGAAAAGAAACCTGAGGCACCCAGCTTATAAGCTGTAAACAAGATTACATGAAAGGAGTTACGCCATGGTCAGGAAGTTTCATTTTCAATGTATTTCTCTCTGTACTATGACCTGAGGGTGCAAAAAACGAATAAAATTTTCACAAATCCTGCAGACAAGATGACCAAGCATCAGTGAGAAAGACCATTTCAGTGTCTGTAAAGGAGATGGAAGGAGAGGAGGTGTGAGACCAAATGCAATTTGAGTAAATTTTGGAATACTCTAGCAAAATTAGAAATTAAAATTAATGGCTACAATATGGCAGGCTTAGAGCAGTAACCCTGTAATGGGATGCGTTTAAATCAGTGCATGCTCTCAAATGGAATTAAAATAGTACACACCAAGCATAAACCGACAACAAAGTACAGGAGCCAGCTCATCTGCAAATTTCATGATATTTTATCAATCTTTAAAAATTCAAGAGCCCTACAGACTGTCCAGTCGAGTGATGCTGGAGAGATCGTAGGACAGATGCAGGTAAGGTAGGAGAACCAAGAGTCAAACTGTCTGAGAGAACAGTTGAACAAATAACTGAGCTTTGCGTCCTTTTTATGAGAAAAAGATACCTAAAGATCGGGGAAGAGAAAGAGTGGTCAGGTTGCACTCGAAAAGTTGAGGATTTGATTAACAAAGCATAATTTTTTTTTTTCAGCAAGAAACAATATCAAGGCATCAGATATCTTATCGGCAAGAAGATACTTCTTCCTTGTAAGAACAGAAATAGGGAGCATCCTTGCAAGTCTAAAGTCACTCGTAGCAGTAGAACACGTAAAAGATAAAGGAATCCTTCCAGATCCTAGAAAATACAACCAAAATATCAGTAAATAATATGGTTGACAGTATATCTATACATCTTACACATTCCATTACTAGCTCTTGTAATTTTTTGTTCAGAAAAATAAATTATAAAAATATTACGATAAAATTTTAAAAATCTCAGACAATAAAAGCCAATATAGAAATGGCTACTCGTACGAACATTAACCCGTCGACGTCGAACAAAAATTTTCCCTTGAAATAAAACAAACCAATGGCTGAAAAAAAGGAAAAAGGAAGGAATTCCAGAAGTCCCTTGAGAGTCAAAGGAACAACCAACAGCCTCCCATTACGAGGCAGAGGTTCCCCTTTGATACTTTGAAGAGAATCCTTTGCTGCCTTTCCTGTAGAGAGACACGAAGAGAACCTGATGAAAAAAGGTCACTGGGGAGCTTTAAGCGAATTAAACTGTCAGGGTCAAGGACAGGCGACGCCTACCAACACTGATGAAGGAGGGCCGAGGAAGCGAGAAATCTTGTGTATTATAAATCCTTTGATGTGGTCTATGGTATTAATAAAGCTGAACTACATAAGAACCATCCGGGGAAATACACAAGATGTAACTTGCGCTCTAACATAGATCTTTACATTTTTGTTCGAGTAAGTAACGGCCTTCAGGAATCTTTGGATAGCAAGGAACATCGTTAACGCAAAATGGTCATTAAGACTAATCATTAATAAGTACATAAATCATTAATACCTGCCACTGAATGTAAGCATAACAGTTCTATATAGTGCATGATACTGAATATTACTGATCTAGATTTGGATAATTAAATCTGATTAGGGTGTGTATGTATTCTACATGTGTAGAAGTGAGCCAAGGTTCAGCAACAAAGTAAATCACCATTATTATTAAAAAATTGAATAAACAGTCAGTCAAATAAGTTAAAAATAATGTAGCTAAGCAGTTACTTTATCAAAATCTAATTTCAAAGTACAATAACTTCACACAAGAACAATAATCATTACTTGAATCAGAATCACGAATTTATACAAACCAATAAACATTAGCTACATCACAAAAGTCAGGCAGCATAAACAAATATGAAACAACACTCAACATAACAATCAATCATTAAGCAGCATAATATATAAATAAACAATACTCAGGCAGCATTAATAATTACACCAAATGATTAACAGGCAATATACACATACAACAAAATCGTAGCACAAAACACAATACCCAAATGGTATAACAAATAACTCCGGGCAGCAAAATACTTAGCACAGAAAAACTATCTCCGTAAAGATGTCAAGACTGTCAAATACAAAACTAAACAGCCCAATAGGTCCACACTCCAAATAAAGTCGTTCCTCAGACAACGACAACAGCGCCATGACAGACGATGTCCCTGCACTGGATGTCGCCCACCAGACGACTAAATGCAAGCTGCTGTATAATGGCTGAGACCCTGACTGCCTCCAACTGACTGTCGCTAACAAAACGAACGCACAGAAGTCACCTCAAGAGAAACAAAAACAAGCACCATATATGTGGGATACGTATGATAGGCACCAATATTTTATTTACTTTAAGAAATTATTTCACTGTGCAAATAATGTTATTTTCGAAAATACAAGCAAATTTTGCTATTTTAATATAATACTAATGAAATACTTGCGGTACACAGAGTGATGCTTTTTTTTCAGATAAACATGCAATATTTGACTCATTTTTTACAAGTGATTTCCCTTTGAATAACTTGCGAAAATACAAGCTTCAGCTTTCTAATTTGTTGCTGTATCAATAAAATATTGATGGTAAAATTTATGATTTTCAGTGAAAAGAACCTTTACGTGATTCTTTCTTATATAAAAGTTTGTTGGAAATATTTTATGGTTTTGCAGATTTTTGTGGGAAAAATTTGTTTAAAAAATTGGATTTGGCTCACTCCAAAGTGGCAACACTGGTTGTTACCAGTAGTTAGATTTTATAGCAAAACATTTCTTTGGCGTTGATTGCTCCCTCTGAATGTTTTTTAGTTTCAACAACTAAATGCATAATCTATCAAGAGAGATGGGGATTAGGCAAATTCTAACTAAAACGGAAATTATATCAACAAAGGATTGAAATACCGCTACCTGGGCAGGATTAACGATACTAAATCTATGAACTTGTTAAAACAACGACATCCAACACACGAACTCTTGGGATACAAAAATTAAAAGGGCAAATCAAACAAAGGGAATATTATATTAGATCAAGACCTCTAGCAGACTGAAACTGCACACGAAAGGTAATTCATTAATCTAAACACGGTCGCTTTTGCTATTTGGACACAAACAATGGTATGACAATGAAATTATACAATAATTATGCCCATTTGAGAATAAAAACTGGAGAAGAGTATTAGGTGTCAGATGGCAAGGCAGTGAAAAATGATTCCACACCGTATGTAGACGAGATAAAATGTGAAAGAGAGGGGGAGATGGTTTGGCCAAATCCTTCGTCCCACCCCAAGGAGGATGGTATGTGACAGCACTAACCGAGATCCTGTGGGCACACTAAAATAATTGGAAGGCAACATCCTACTTCAATGATAACCAAGAAACGGGAGGCTGGCGTTGAGTGGAGATTTGGATGTAACAGCTTTAGAAAGACACGATTGGAGGAATTTCTCAGAAGGCATTATTATTATTATTATTATTATTATTATTATTATTATTATTATTATTATTATTATTATTATTATTATTATTATTAATATTATTATTATTATTATTATTATAATTAATAATTATTTATTATTATTATTATATTATTATTATTATTATTATTATTATTATTATTATTATTATTATTATTAGACATTCACCACAACAAAGAAATTTCAGAAAATAAAACTAAAATATCTTCAGACAGTCACCTGCGGTGGTTCTAGTTGTGTACATTATGCATACAGACCAGAAAACCTAAATGGGCGTTAATTTCCTTCTACGTCGATTCTAGTTCAACAATTACCTTAGTTACTGCGATGTCAAAGACAGTGCCCGGTTCAGTTCGTAGATTCGACAAGGAATACACACCCCTCTGAAATATACTGTAAGAGTATCTCATGATAAAATTTTGAGACTCAACACGGATTATAAGTTAACAATTACATTTGAAAGTAATTTTCGTTTTTAAATTAACCTTCGTAATTATTAATGAATACCAGCTAAAAGCATGCAGCATTAACTATGATACGGAGGAATTTAGAGTATGTATGTATACACACACATACACACACACACACACACACACACACACACACACACATATATATATATATATATATATATATATATATATATATATATATATATATATATATATATAATGAACTAGGGTAAAATGGAACATACTTATCCAGAAACAACGTCGTTAAGACGTTTTGTTGCAACAGAACATTTCCAGGATATGTAGAGTTATTATGAATAAATATTTATAAAACGACGATATCATTCTTTCTAAAGTTATAACTAAAAAGTTACTGAGTAATGATCTTTTTTTTAATATGATTACTCTGTTACAACAGAAAAAGAAACACAGCAAAGCACTAGGGTAATTATCAAGTACGTATAACAAGAGCAAACTGGGCAGACCTTCCAACCAACAACCCACCATTCAAAATAACGGTCGACGCATCGCTATTCAAAGTCAGTTTCTTGTTCACGTATTCAGTGGTCTTGGGAATTCTCAGAGCCAACATCAGCATGTTTATCTAAAAGATATTTCTTTTATTAAGTCCTACCAGATTTGCAAGTTGAAAGGTAGTCACCAGTGCTAGAAGCCATAGGCCTAACCAGCATGCTACCAGTTAGACTTGCAACGGCAAAGTGATCAATGACCTTTGCTTCAGTGCCTTCACCGAGGATTTCAATATAAGTGGCATTGCAGCCTATGCATTTATACTAACAAATAAAAAACAAACAAAGTCGAGAAACACTGGCAACTTCTCCTTATGTGGTTCGGTCCAGTGGTTTTGAAATTATTAAGAATTACAATCAACATTGAAATCGACTTGAGTTTAATAACTAGTTAAAATTACAGGTAGTATAGCATAACGGTAGCTTTCATTGAAATGGAATTTCTTAATTGCGAAAAATTATTGTGCAGTAACAAATTACTTGTTTGTGAGTTTTCTTCATATGGCGATAACACGACCGCTTGGATAGCCAAGCATTCTGAAAAAAATTCAATAAAGCAACGTCTTCATGAAAGAACTGCAGCAGCTGGTTGCTGCTGCTAATCTATTATGCATTTCAGGGACCGCGAGTCATCCACCGTAATTCTCAAATATCGTTCAAAGTAGTTAGTATTTGATCGAAATGGTACTTTAACAGTGTACAAGACACCTCACTCTAATTTTTGGTAACATAGTTCATTGTCAAATGGTGTTAGTTAAAGCGTTTACTCCCGACTTTTAAAGGCGAAGTCGTATGAGTCAGCAGGACTCGTTTACAGATTCGAACGTCTGCTATCCCCCATCCATTCTTTCTCCCTCCCTCCCTCCCTCCATCCCTCCCTTTCTCTCCCTCACACGCCGTTTTTCTCATTTCTCTCCCCAATACCTCTAAGTAATTTCCAATACGGAATAAACTACCGTTTTCCATGACATTTTTTAATACCAGCAGATAACTGGAGAGTTCATAATTTAGAGGATGGAGAGGTTTGGCATAATGATCATCATAATGGTTATTTTTTCCAATATATCTGTTTATAGTTATCCTTGGCGTGTCAGGTATTGTAATGCTAAAGGGATGTCTGTCGGATGCAGCACTGGCGCAGCGGCGCTATACCTAAGCACTATTCACTGCGTCATTGATGAAGACGGATCTCTCATCGCTGTCATGGCCTCCATGTTACTTTGTCCGCGTCGTTGCAGAAATCTATTTGCAATACGACTCCAAGCCATGTAAAAATGGAGAAAGCTAACAATAGATTAAGGATCAATCTTAAGAGGTAAGTGAGACGGTCCAGAGCCTTCGAAGATGAATGCTGGTCCACGGATAACATCCGCAAACCTATAGATCCCGTAATTATCAACATCGACAGTGATAACGAAGATGATTCGTTCCTTGATAGTGACGAAGACTCAATGAAGTTCCTGTGATATTCTCAATTGTTTCATCTCTCTTCAACCTATGATAATACTTAATACAAGAGAGAGAGAGAGAGAGAGAAAGTTAATATATACTGGGTTGTCGGTTAAACTTTTTTATTTAACTGTGGTTACCTGATTGTCACGGGCAATAATAAAGTAAACATCTCCGTTTTCTTTAAGATGCACTTGTGAATTAAGGGAGACTTGAGAATTCCTCAATAGTTATTGAGTATATATAGCACTGCATAATGCCGTATGAGTGTTGCGTGGATTGCTAAAATTATAGGTGTAAATATCGTCTATAAATGAAAATAAAATATCACTTGGGAAAGTGTTTAGATCAAACAACATAGTCATTTTCCTTTTCATATACACATTCAAAATCATTCAAATTCATAAGCAACAAGTATATTAAGATTATAAAAGTGATGAAATCTATTGATAAATATACATCACCAGCGTCTTTGGTCTCTTGCTGCCAAGGAATAAAATTCGAGTGATTCTTCAATTGTGACAGTTCGCGATGCTGCAAAATAGATACAAATCTGTGAAAGACGTTAGAAAATGGATTTCTAACTGACTAAGAATAAGGCAAACACTGAGTACATTCTTTAAAAAAAAAAAAAAAAGTTAAATGCCTGAAAATAGGGTAATAGGTAACACTTAGGCAGTCTTCACAATCGACTGTCCCAATTGTAAGAAATACAAGTTAAATCCTTTTTGGAACCTGTCTCAAATATAGGTATGTATATGAATATAGTGCATCACTTTACATTAATGATAAGTAACATAAATCAAGAGGCATGAAACTTAACTCATTCACTGAACTCAGAACGGTACAAGAATTACATCCTTATTACTGGCATTATATTAGTGGAAACAAAATTGTAGCGATATGAATAGAGAAACACATACAATGATACTATGATAGTAGTGTCCCCCAAATATACCCATTTTCTATTTTTCCCCCTTTACGGCAATCCACCTGCTGACGTAACAAGGAAGTAGACAAAGCTCCTCCTTCCAACAAGGGGGGATTTAGGGGAAGTGAGGAGACCTTGGTGAACACGGTGACGGTCTTTAGCCTACTCCAATCTATATGATTTAAGAAATTACAATGACAATAATTAAATGAACAGTGATTCTTCAAAAGCCAACTTATATAGTTTTACATTCAAGTTTACTTGATATAATATAATAGGCAGGAAAGGGCGGGGTTATGGGGGAGACGGGAAGGCCAGGAAAGAGGGTTGAGGGAGGGATGAGGAGGGAAAGGGTGAGGGAGGGAGAGAGGTACGGAGGGACGGAATGGGAGTAAAACACGTTCGAAAGTATAGGTTGGCAATGCTTGGCAATACCTTGTAAGTCAAGAGTAAACGCCTTAACTAACACTATTTGACAATGAACTATATCACCAAAAATTACGGCGAAGTCTTTAGCACACTGTGCTAAAGTACCAATTCGAGCAAATAATTAGTTTGAAAGTTATTTTTGAGAAAAACGATGACTCGCGCTCCCTGAAATGCTTAGTAATGAGCTCGCTAAGGCAGTGTGCTATTATTATCTAGTACAAAATTCCCATTAATTTGGTCGTGAAAATTCATTCCTCCTGGAAATCTTTTCTTTATAAAATTCAAGTATATTTATCAAAGAATAATTTGCTTCCTCTTTCATGGTGAATCTGTTGCTGGGGTGTTTTGGGTTGAAATATTCGTGAACCGGCGTCGCCTCTTTCCTCAAACACTAAAAGACAATCGTGCCTGTATTACATCTATCACAGAGCAGAGTTTCGTAACTTACCCGCCACACTCTAAACCAATTTTGTTTGCCGTATTGTAAGAATAACTTCTCCATAGTTGCCCTCAAAGCGAATTCCCATAAACTTAGTGTATTTGTATAACGACGGCTGCCTTTTCATTTGTAATATGATATAAATCATTTGTAATATGATATAAATCAAAATGAGCGCCTCAGCGGCGTGGTTGGTATGGTATTGGCGTTCCACCTCGGTGGTCGCGGGGTTCGATTCTCGGCCATTCCATTGAGAAGTGAGAGATGTGTATTTCTGGTGATAGAAGTTCACTCTCGACGTGGTTCGGAAGTCACGTAAAGCCGTTGGTCCCGTTGCTGAATAACCATACTGGTTCCATGCAACGTAAAAGCATCATACAAACAAACAATAAATCAAATGGGACACCGATTAGCGTTAGTTAGTTCTCATTCTATGATAATGAAGTTCACTTAATAATCCACACATACAGCCTAGCAAATACCATACTGATTAAGCTTTG
>NC_087208.1:88087027-88099527 GCF_015104395.2 Macrobrachium nipponense
TCCATATACTTTATTGCAATCATGATTAAGACTTGCATATTCTATTAATATGCAATATATGCATACATATATATATATATATATATATATATATATAATATATATATATATATATATATATATATATATATATATATATATATATTATTGCTCTGAACTGCTCGTTCACTCCTGAAAAATGTAAATTAACAATAAAAGAAAGTGGGCCTTGAATGGAGGAATGAGAGATCACAACAAAGAAAAGAGAAGAAAAACTATGGCAAATCCGCTCATCTCCGAACGTGAGTCATTTTGAGGGGTGGGTCGTCTGAGATAAGAGATCTTATTACACGAGGTATACCTACGTATGGGACAATAATAAGGTGATAAGTGTTTATCTTGTTACATGAGGTGTCTTTTAATTAGTATTATCTACTTACATGAGGTGTTTTTATTTTGTTTTAGAGTCTGGCCATGACGTCCCCATATTATCTACACATATAAAATGTTTTCACTTGTAAAGTAGCTCATGTACGTGCATAAGGTATAATTATCATGCCACTTGACACCGGTATATACTCCGCTTTTTCTGTTTGTCTCTCTCTCCCCTCCAGTGAGCGCAACCTGACCCTGCTTCTGGTGGACCGCCTTATCACAAAGTTCATGTTCTTACAGGAGGTATCTGGCGCATTGCCCTATCACTGTCCCCCATACAAGGTGATAAGAGTTTATACATGGATAGGCAGCAAGTGGGAGGTGGAACCGGACCTACATTGAGTCTACAAAGACACCGAGGTAATAGAGTGATAAATATTCTATATTATTCCGCGCCAGTAGGGTCGCACGTCCCGCGATGGAGCTCGAGGTAGAGGAGGGGGAGGAGGAGGAGGAGGAGGAAGAGGAAGAGGAGATGAGTAATCCAGTTAACAGAGACACAACATCTTTAGGTCCCGCAATGCAATTAAGGGGAGCTCTATAAGATAGTACAGAGGTTGAGGAGATGATTTCTAACAGGAGGTATCTGGCGAATCACCTTTATCACTGAGGTATCTGGCGCATTGCCCTAACATTTGATAAGATTTATTTTTCGTTACGAGTGGGATACTACGCAGCACCAGTACATATTTCTTTCCCTCTCTCCTTTTTCATCTTTCGATCCTTTAAAGGGTGAGACAAAAATAAAACTCGCTATGGCAATTACAACAGGATTTTATTTGTTGTCAAGGTACAGCATCACAACGAGATTGGAAAATGGGAGCACATTTCATGACAGCGTTTCCACATCTGACGATTATACTTCCCGCCCGTTTCATCATATCCAGGACATTCAAGCAATATTACATCCAACCATATCCGACTCGGTTGATGTTACAGGACGGCCGATAACTAACGCTGGAACAGAAATTGTAGGTGTATTAATTTTGGGATAATATCATTAGGATAATATTAGCAAAGTATGTATAAAGTATCTGAATACTGCTGATATGTGGGCATAAAAAAAACAAGTATTCCATATATATGTTACCTTTCACGCTTGAGCCGACAGTTAATGCGACCGAAGCGAGAAGAATAGGGTATAGGATGTGGCACCTATCCTGGGAGCGTCTGTCCCCGCAGCTTTAAACATTCGGTATAAGTTATGGCTCTTTTACTACCCGACTTCCAATCTGAACATTTTGTCTTTTTGAAATATTTGAAATGGTATCTCGTTACCCACCGATCATTCCTGTGTAAATGGTGGACGGAAAAAACCTCTTTCATTCTCGATGGTATATTTCTTATTCCATGGTGACTAACGCAGTGTACGAAAAACAGAACGTAAAGTCCGCACTTATACGAAATATCCGGTTGTATCTGTCTTTGAACTTCGTAAACGGAATATTCAGAATGATTACATAGAAATCTGGAGAATCCTTGCAAATAAAATTGAGGCTCGATACCGTAACTGTCAAAGAAGATAATCATATTTCTGGGTGACCTTTCCATGCAGAAACACACCCAGTGGCCTATATTACTAATATCGGAAGATGACTCTAAGGTGTTAGATATAAAGACTAAAGGCTTATTCCTACTTAATGGTAATATAAACCCTCCTACATCATCTGAGGCAAATATTCCTAAATATCTAATTAAAGGCCCTAAAATGTCTTTTAAAGATACTTCTAATTCTCTAGTCTCCATCCCTTTCCCCCTCTACCGTCGCACTGAATTATCTTATCTGAACCAATTGATAAAATACCTTTCGTATCCCCGAAAAGCATTACTACGTGAGGCGCTGCCACTGGCCCTGCCAACCTAATTGTTATCCTCATACTAGCGGAAATTTCAACCGGTAGCGAATCTTCCATATCCTCGGTCGTGAAACTAAAACAGAAAATAGATTGCCCCCTTTTAAAAGCATTGTAAGAGATCGTGTTTTCATGTCCAGCCCCGATTGCCTTCTGCATCCCGTAAAATAATTGCGTTATTCTCCCGGGGAATGTACTCTGAATATTATGTAAAGTATTCTCATTAGTAGTGATATGTATATTACTTAAATCGCAGTGTTCGAAATATAACCCATTCCTTGCATATTCTCCCAAAAAATCCCTCATATTTACCAAGGCAATTGTTAACTTCTCGGGAATTCACGTTCCAAACGCTTGATCGATTAATATAGATGATTCATTCGTTCCGATGATATACGTTTTATAACAAGATTGGTTTATTCGAATTACATAGTGTAAACGGTTTGAACTAAAAATAAAGGCCCTCATTCATTGCGGAACATGGTGTTATAATTTTGCCTTCTCCACTTCCAACTGGTTCAAGCCTCCATTTACGTCTGTACCCAAAATCCAGCTGTTACAAGCCATTTCTAACCTAATTCTCAAATCTACCAAATCTAGTAAATGCATGTCAATACTCGCTAGATCAAGGAGCAAGGGGAAGTATGTACGTATGTATTCCATCTGATTTAAGAGTTGTCATGACACCCGTTTCCCACCTAGCAGCGTCCTGGAAGGTATTAGCAGTGAACGCTCTAGTTATACCAAACGTCTCATCATAATCGTCATTAAAAAATCCACTCATACCTAACGTAGTCATTGCACTGGGTTTTATATTTTTTACAATTTAATATATGATTGATAATGAAATATGGGGCATGATTCCACCAACTTCTCATTCAAAAATATGGATACGGATTTGAAAAGTGTGTTACTTATTCCGTTGGCAAATGCTATATTTTGATCAGCTGTTAAATTCGCGCTCTGCCTAGACACTCTAAGACATAATTCTAACGCAATGCTAGAAAGGTCCAAGAAAGAACCTACTACATCGTTGACACGAAACTTGAGATACCTGTCAGATAGAACCAGGTTTACTGATACATTACTCAGCATGAAATAAACTCTCTCCTTTGAGTTAATCGAATTTTTGATAATTCTCCGCCTATTCACATTCGGATATAATTCAGATATTTCGGTGATGTATGAAGGTACAGGGATCTTATTATCGGTCCCCGGCACATTCGGGATGATACCTGCCATTCTCCACTGTATATATAATACAGGGTGTGGGTGGTTACAGACAGATGTATGTGTGGGGTCACTACTGCTATATGAATGAATTAAATGAGGTTGTATACATCCTTTTTAACAACCTGCCCACATGTCTTCCTCTTCTTCTTTTTATCATTCCACCTTGGAGCTCTATGCCTCTTCCTACCAGCCCCATTCAATAATCGTAGACCCGCAGTTTTAACAGTCCTAACACCATTCCTCTTTAGAGACTCCTTTAATGGGGTTCTTTCATTTAACAGCGTTGGAAAAAAGAAGGGTAGCACTCTCTGGGCGATACCTTCCTTAACGGGTCTGCTAAAATAGTTTTTTTTAAATCGCAGGGCCTCGGTAAGGGGGTGGGATAAAAGTCACTCTCATCTTTATTGCAGGTATTTCCTAGATGATTATTTGAGAGGAGAAATTATGTTAAAGTCATAGTAAAAGGTTGTGTATTTATCTAACTACCTCCACGTACAGCTGCTAGAATGCGAATAACGCAAACCGTGGAGGAAATTATAATTTATATCAATGCATATATTCATCGGGGTCTCACATGAAGCTCACAGGTGACACTCGTCCCGTTGCTGAAGTGAATATCCCGGCCATTCTGATCGGTAACGATAATTGAAATCTGGTCTAGAAAACTTGTATTTAATGATTTATATATCATGTTATGTATACCTTTTCCTCTTCCATTCTCTAGACTGAAACAGTCCAGTATATTTACTAGATTACTTGCAAAGGGACTCGGTTGAATAACATCTGAATAAACGTACATATTAGTCCACCCGGCAGTTGTCGAGTGGGGAGACGCGCGACTCATGTCCTTTGTTCGTTCCCGACCCGTAAATCTTATATTCGACTGTACTTTCAAAACCTAACACTCGAGCTGCTTTGCTACTGAATGTGATGTGTACGGAAATAAATCCTCCATTCCCACCTTCACGTCCATCTTTCACCTGAGTAATGAGTAATCTCTTCCGATTATCATCCCACTCAAATATCCCACTATTTGTAATAATGGTTTTAAACTTAATATCATAATAAACTTTCAACTGGTCTGTAATATCATTATTTAGAACCCGTACTAATTTCCCCATATCCCCCGCCAGAATTCCTGTCAATGGTCTGTAAGTGAAGTCATGTTTACGACTCGTTAGAATTCCGCGATATACTGTGGTGAAATGTATAGTAAACTCGCTATCTCTCGATAATATGGCGTAATAAAGCCTGGGGAACATGATGGAGACTAGTCCCATATCATATTCTACTCCATTTTTGAGAATTATAGGCGATGGTAGCCTATTTTTAAATCTACACGGTGAGTTTTCTGGGCATGTGTCTAGGCACCCTATATTGCTCACATATAATGTGTGATTGTTAGCCATGTTCGATGTAAACTACAGCCATTACACGCTTTACCTGCTATATATGCATATAGACAAAATCTTGAGGAGTAATGGAAAAATATAATTCCGTCAACTGTTTATTCAATATTACATGCATGTCTGAACACGGTGTGATTAACAGGTTAAAAAAGAAAATTAAAATATAATGTAATATTGCTATTTAGAATCTGATAGGTTACAGTATACATCTCTATTCGCACCGCAGACATCCCTACTCACTTCCACATTTCTCGTGAAAGGAGATTCTACCATCAAATCCAGCTGTTTTAACCGAGCGATTGACTTCTTCATATATACATCATTCACGTTTCTATTTTCGAGTTCACTTAACACCTCTTTCCTGATCAAAATACAGGTTGTTTTTCCACACAGTTTCATCTCTCCGCTAAAAGATAATAACGTTGACAAGTAATAATCCAGCCTCACATCGTCCACTCTCCCACTCCTCGCTATTCCTGCGGGAAAGAGGACATATTAGAGCGGCAGCCCGGACCGTTGAGATACAACCAACGAGATACCGACTGTAACCCCTACTGGTATTTAGGAGTAGACTTGTAAACTGTGAAACTGACCGTCTGCCGAAAATATATGGGTGGCTTACTTAACAAGCACCACTAATTGCTCGTTAGATTTTGGGTCTACCGAATCCAATATATGAGATACCAGATGAAACTAATATATAATATATCTGCAGACTCCCCTTGATTATAGAATGACCAGTGACAGACATTTTGGGGGGTGGGTTCCCCCTGACAGACGCACTGAAAACAAAAGGGGGGGTTAATTGGATCTAGATCCAACTTAGGAGATACCGAGTAAAATTTACACTACAATAGCACTGCACATCCTAGAATACTGTGGTGGTAATGACAGACGTTTTAGTGGGTGGTTACCCCCTGACAGACGCCCCACAACGAGTGGGGAGGGGGAGGCAGGATCTGCATCCAACATTGGAGATACCAAGTAAAATTTGTACTACAATTGCACTGCACATCCTAGAATGCTGTGATGGTAATGCCAGACATTTTAGTGGGTGGTTACCCCCTGACTGACACCCCACAACGAGTGGGGGAGAAGGGGGGGGAAGGGTAGGGGGAGACAGGATCTCCATCCAACATCATAGTGCCAAGTAAAATTTGTATACAATAGCACTGCACTTCCTAGAGTACTGCAGTGGTAATGACAGATATTTTAGTGGGTAGTTACCCCCTGACAGGCACCCCACAACAAGTGGGGGGGAGGGGGAGGGGGAGGGGGAGCCAGGAACTGCATCCAACATTGGAGATGCCAAGTAAAATTTGTACTACAATAGCACTGCACTCCTAGAGTACTGTGGTGGTAATGACATATTTTAGTGGGTGGTTTCCCCCTGACAGACACCCCACATGACTTGATTGGGAGGGGCGGGGGGGTGGGAGCCAGGATCTGCATCCAACATTGGAGATACCAAGTAAATTTAAATTTGTACTACAATAAGCACTGCACATCCTAGAGTACTGTGGTGGTAATGACAGACATTTTAAGGGTGGTTACCCTCTGGCAGGACACCCACAAACGAGTAGGGAGGGGGAGAGGGAGGGGGAGACAGGATCTACATCCAACATTGGAGATATAAAGTAAAATTTGTACCACAATAACACTTCATATCCTAGAATGCTGTGATGGTAATGCCAGACATTTAAGTGGGTGGTTACCCTTTCACAGACATAACCTACGATTGGAAGGGAGAGGTGGACACCTTGAAATATTTCAAAATCTATCATAGCCAATATTAATATTAGAAATATGGTAAGTATCTGAAAATCGTGAGCCTGATAAAATGAAAAAAGGCAAAAAATTCAAGAAATATTGTGATGTTTCAGGATAAGAATTACTGCCGGAGTTATTTTTTAAAATTCCTATTAAAGTATGGAATATTTCACTTCATTAATCCATCTCATCTACTAAATACTTATGTGTGACACTTACTAGACTTGGTCTACTTTCTATAGTTTCACACACACACACACACACACACACACACACACACACACACACACACACACACATATATATATATATATATATATATATATATATATATATATATATATATATATATACTATATATATATTAGCACTATCCTTTGGTTTGGAGTTATTACTTCACACAAAGTATTTTATCTGAATGGGAGGGGGTCACAATTGGCAACAGCTGCAAGTATGTGTGCTGACCCATTTTTGAATAATTAAACCAGTCATATTGTGCCAATAATTAAACCAGTCATATGGTGCCACTCTCAGTTCCTCTAAAAAAAGAAATGTAAGATAAGTATTCTCGCTTTAATAGCGTCTTTGGTCATTTTTCTTTTCTTGCCTATAGTTAGGACACTGCAGCCATGTCGAGGTTCGTAGCCCAACGTGTCTTAACCATAAGTGAATTGTTCTTTAGTTGCTGTTGGTAGTGTGGATGAATGAAATTTTTTTTTTTTTTTATCGGATATGGGAATTCGATTATAAGACCAAAGTTCCCATCATAAAGAGCCGTTTAACACCCGCACATTCACAAAGAAATGATGTATCACAACACAAATAATTACTGGAAACGGAAATGTGAATGAATTGTTCAGGATAAGCTAACTATAAAGATTAAAACATTTTCCCCCATTTTATTCCCCCTCCCGAAGTTGACGATCATACTACTTGGAGCTCCTGACTCCCAAATTAAGTTGGCCTATAATATCATGTCAGTTATCTAATAGTCCACTTATTTTCGGCGGCCTCACTCAAAAATTTAATCTGGTACAACTATCATCAAGAATCAGGTACCATATATATTCAGGGAAGAAAATCTAAACTTAAATAAAAATGATACGCAATTTGATGTTTAAAGCCAGCCGGAGCGTTTGTCTCTTAACTTCCCGCCGGCACGCACCACAGGCAGCCTATGTAATGTGTTTCAATACATTCTATCGATGCTGGCTTTGACGACCATTATTCGGCTAATTTTCTCCCTGGAAAATATTTTTTTCTTTATTTGTTCATTATATCCAGTAGAGGCAGGCTTAACATCATATTATATCCTCACGTTTGTTCAATGCATTTACCATTGTTAATATGATTTATAATGCGTCTCCAACAGTCATAAAAATTTGACAACCGAATGTGCAAATATGTCAGCTGTGTGCAAGGCATAGGGCGTCAATCACTGGAGTAGCGATCTCCCTGTCGAGAGTGACTTCTTTATTATTATTATTATTATTATTATTATTATTATTATTATTATTATTATTATTATTATTATTATTATTATTATTCGACCCAATTTCACAGAGAAAAATTACCTTACGAAAACACACCTAAGCTCTCCAACCATTGTGGTCAGGTCTAAGCATCTGCTCTTGGATCTAAGCAGTGTCAATCATAAATGGTTCCTGTGTAAATACAGGACTTTCTTTGCATATGGTAGCGAAGCACTAACTAAACAGTAATGTACAATCACTAACCACCAACACTCACAATGCACTTACTCAGTAAGCACTCACACTTGCATACATTCACTATACACACACACACACACACTTAACATACACTCACACACACTCTCAATAACACTCTGAATACCCAACACTCACTAGGCACTCACTATACACTAAATGCTCACTAAACACTTGAAATACTAAATTTACTATATTCATTATACCCCAAACACTCGGTAAACATTCACTAAACACTCACTTAATCTTAAACATTAATTAAACACTAAACAGTCACTAAACCCCAAACACTCATTAAATACTAAATGTTTACCAAACCCTAAATACTTATTAAATACTAAACAGTGAATGAACATCCACTCATTAAAACTTAATAAAACACTTACATACTAAAAACTTTGCTAAACACTAACATTCACAAGACATCCACTAAATGCTCACTTAAAATTCGCAAAACTTTCACTAAAACCCTAAACACTCACTGAATACTTACACACTAAATATTCACTAAACACTACCATTCACAAGACGTTCACTAAACGTTCACTTAACATTCACAAAACATTTACTAAAACCCTTAAGACAAAACATTCACTGAATACTTACACAATAAACATTCAATAACATTCACAAAACATTCACTAAACCCTAAAGACTCAGTAAACATTCATTGAACACTGACACATTAAACAGTCAATAAACCCTAAACATTCATCAAACACTTACTCATAAACATTCACGAAACGCATACTCACTAAACCCTAACAATTCGCTAAACACTTACTCATTAAACATTAACGATAGAAAAAATTGACAATCGCACTCATTTTTCATTTCTCTTGTTTTCTTTACATTAATGCAAGGTGATTATTATTTTTTTTTTTTTTTTGTCTAGTTTGCTCTTGTATTTATTCATAATCTTCTTGAGAGAATGGAAATGTTCGAAATAACTTGGTGCGTTAGAGATATTGTTTCAAAAAAACAGAGCCTCCCTGTGTCTTCTCAGCCAGGTGTATTATGTCTGACGAATTTTACGCCAGCCGAAAAAATCGACTATAGTAACAACAATATTCATTCATAAAACTGATAATACAAAAATGTATCCATGATTTTCATTAGCATGAAAGTCAGTTGAAACCAAAAGAAGGTAGTCCTGCTTCGATAAAACAAACCGAGTAGGCTGTAGCACAATTATTATGATCTGTACCCTGACTATAGCGTATATATTGACAATATGTATTACTATCTTATTTAATGGTCTGCGTAACTCTATTTAACAAATGTTATGTACATAGACATTTACAGCAATAACTCTATTAATGATAAGAACTTATATGCTACTTTATAGTGTCAGTCTTCCAACCACCGCTACATAATTTTCATATCGTATACAAAGCTAAAGCGAGTAGGGGAGACCGGGGCTAGTTGGCACACTTTTTACAATTTTGGTCATTGCGAATATAAAACAAAACTTGTTGCAAAATTCTTACCGCCATTGAAAAATATTAACATTCGTCTTTATCCATAGAGCAAAATAATTGTTGTTTGCTTTCAACATAAGATAACAATAAGCTTTAGAAAAAAATAACTTTTCGTGCCACTTGCCCCACGGGGTAAGTTGGCACACATTATGGGGTAAGTTGGCCCACTTGATAATTAAAAGAAAATTACTACATTGCATTTAAATCAAATAGCAAAAATACCTCTGAATTTCCAAAATACAAAATATAAGGCATTAGTATTACTTCAGATCATCATCTAGTTGTAATTGTGGCAGGTGTGAAATAAATCCTCGTCATAGTCTTCATGCTCCCACATGTTATATGCCCTGCGCTGGACCTACATTTCTCCTGGCTTACCAAACGCAGGCTCTCTTCAGCTGAGCTTCTTCTGGATCAACAGGAGCAGTCCTTAAACTGTGTATCACGCTGATGACTGATCTGAAGCCCATGTGTCTTTTCGGACATCTCTCGATCTGTTACATAACCACCCGTAAAATCAAAATCTTGAAATTGTCTGTAATTCAGAGTTGAAATTCCATCAATCCTAAACCAATTGAAAACATCAGAATAAGTGACAGCTAGAGGTAAAGCGAGGAAACTTTACCAGGAATGTCACAGATGGGCAAACTTGATCCCGGATTACCAGTCATCCACGAATCACATGTCCTGTTAACACATTTTCTTCAGATGACTATAAACACTAAAATCCAGGGGCTGCAACTTGTGAGAACAATGTGGAGGAAATGATAGGACACTAATATCATTATCCTTCCAAAAATCCAGAAACAAAACGTAAATTATAAATAAATAGGCTTACTATTGCTATCAAATAACGTGTGCCAACTTGCCCATCCCTACCATTTGGTACAAAAACGATTAAACCATGAGGAAAATCTTTAAACCATAAGGAAAACTATGCTATCATTGAAAACTAATCTTTATGAATGTATAGATGTTATAGCAAATAACAGAAAGATTAAAATATTTACTTACTACCATCAAAATAAAGAATTGTCTCATAAATTCGAGCTCCTACGTTCTATCTCTATAGAATTTTGCTGGTAATTGAGGAACCACGTGGCAATTACACAGTATATGTATTGCAGTCATCCTATTGGTAAACTTTAAAGTCATGTTGAGTATGCCAACTTACCCCTGTAGCCAACTAGCCCCGGACTCCCCTACTATATATGATTGAAGTTAGTTGCTTGCTTGACAAAATAATAATATGACTGATTATTATATGAAACAAGTAAATTATTTTTGTGTTAGATCAGCCATCGTCAACCGGGGTTCCGTGGAACCTTAGGGTTCCGTGAACGATCGCCAGGTGTTCCGTACGAATTCATGTTTTATTTAATTATTTATTTATAAGTAAATATTTTTCGTTAAACATGGCGTGAGAAATCGTAGTCCTATAATTTATTTTATCGTAACATATCGCGCGAGATTTTTTCCCTCTGTTTTACTAAAGGTAATTAATGCAAATGCTTACATATATATATATATATATATATATATATATATATATATATATATATATATATATATATGTATGTATATATATATATATATATATATATATATATATATATATATATATATATATATATAGGTGTGTGTGTGTGTGCGTGCGTGTGTGTGTGTGTGTGTATTGGGGTTCCTAGGGATGAGGAAAATTGTCTCAGGGGTTCCTCAAAGTGTCAAAGGGTTGGGAAACACTGTGTTAGATAAATACAAAGGATATAGAAAGGATAAAAATATTTATTAAATATATCACGATAATGATAATAATACGGGTCAATAGTAGCCCACTATACTAATCTAGACATTCATTATCAGGGCTTGCCCTTCCCCCTGCCCACCTGTTAGGGTGTGTCTGTCAGCGGGAAACCACCCACTAAAATGTCTGTCATTACCATCACAGCATTCTATGATATGAATTGCTATTGTAGTACAAATTTTACTTGGTATCTCCAATGTTGGATGCAGTCCCTGTCTCCCCCTCCCCCTCCCCACTCATTGTGGGGGTGTCTGTCAGGGGGTAACCACCCACTAATATATCTGGTATTACCATCACAGCATTCTAGGATGTGCAATGCTATGCAGTACAAATTTTACTTGGTGTCTCCGATGTTGGATGGAGATCCTGTCTCCCCCTCCCCTTCCCCTTCCCCCTTCCCCCCAATCGCTTGTGGGGTGTCTGTCAGGGGGTAAACCACCCACTAAAATGTCTGGCATTACCATCACAGCATTCTAGGATGTGCAGTGCAATTGTAGTACAAATTTTACTTGGTATCTCCAATGTTGGATGCAGATCCTGCCTCCCCCTCCCCACTCGTTGTGGGGCGTCTGTCAGGGGGTAACCACCCACTAAAACGTCTGTCATTACCACCACAGTATTCTAGGATGTGCCAGTGCTATTGTAGTGTAAATTTTACTCGGTATCTCTTAAGTTGGATCTAGATCCAATTAATTAAACCCCCCCTTTTCAGTGCGTCTGTCAGGGGGAACCCACCCTTCGAAATGTCTGTCACTGGTCATTCTATAATCAGTAGAGTCTGCAGATATATTATATATTAGTTTCATCCG
>NC_087208.1:88104527-88117027 GCF_015104395.2 Macrobrachium nipponense
GGATATGATTCTTAAGTGTTGTTGAGCAATAGTTACGTGAGAAATTCAAAAGTACACGGAAATGTTATTTGTAGCTGTATGGATCCTAGAGGAAGCTAAGGACAAAATTAGTAGAGAGGTATGGGGAGGGCTAAAAGGAAATATGGCATAGGTTCTTCGGGAAGTGACATGTGTTACAGCTTCTAGACGGGAGAGTGCCTGGTTTGCTGTAAAAATGTGGCCGAGACAAGAGTGGGTTATGCCTCCGTGGCTGTTAATATTTTAATGGATGTCATGATGCAAGATGTCTTTAAGGGACAGCAGATGCAGGTGTAAAGTTGCAGGATAAGAGGATGGGTCGTGAATGACTGGTTGCTGCAGATGATTCAATTCTGATCTGAGAGTGTGAAGAAAAATTAGAGACTGGTTAAGGAGTTTGAACGTTTCTGTGGAAGGAGGGATTTGAAAGCAACTGTGAACAATAGGCATGAGGGTGAACGGGAAAATGGAAGCAGTACATTTGTACAGGTATATGGAAATAAAATATTCCGAAGGTGCACCACAAAATAGATGAAGCAAGGAAGGCAGCAGAATGTAAGCAAAGATCCGGAGAAAACCACCACAAGTATCTGCTATATGCTTTAAAAAATAAAAAGCAATCAATTCACGAGCCACAAGGAAAAAATTAAAATTCTAATCGAAATAATGATGAGTAGGAAAAGAAATATATATTTTTAATCAAGACAAGAAACGAACTATATAACAACATAACACGAAATATTTCTAATTTAATTAAAACAGCGATCGCACTATAAAACAGAAACAAAACTTATTATATCATGTCTGTTTCAAAGCTAACGGAGCAATGGGACTACGGAATGGAAAGAAAAATATATAATTCACTATTTCACTATTTAACACCAACATATAGAGCTAATAAAAAAAACCCGCCATCTTTCCGTTACATCCTTAGTAAAATGTTTTTGTAGAAGCAAACCAGGAACAGGAATATTCCAACCTTTAGATAAAGAAACGTTGGGAGGAAGCACAGCCAGTCTCGCGTAAGCTAGACGATGGAAACTTCCCCAGTAACCCTTCAATCCTTGCTCCCTAAATCAGTCCAAACTTTTTTCATAGAAGATTCTCTCATCCTTCCGGAAAGTAAATAAGATTTGCTTCTCGAGCAATTTGAGATCCTGGGGTGATGAACTCTCATATAATGACGTTTTATTTTGTCGTTTGCTTTGGTGCATAACAGATTCCTACTTGGTGGGAGAAATACTCGCAAACGCACAAAGACGCTCAAACGGTTGTGTATAAAAACTTCAGACTATGATCTTTGGTGAGGTGGGTGGGTTGGAGCGAAAATACTGAAACAAGAGTACGAGCTTAAGTTAAAAGAATAAATTGAATCCTAATTCAAAGCTCCTCCGTCAAGTACACGGAAACGACCGACGTTATCATGCCACAATGTTGCCCCTTCTTCAAAATGTATAGTATTTGACTGATGAGGTCATCTACCTGCTGAGACATCAGTGACATTGCCTAGCACCCCCAGGAGTCATTTAGTCTTTCAAAGAGGCTTCCCCAGTTATGCAATCTCACCTCCAGGTATCCATAGGTTTTAATTTAACCTATTCTGTTATCTTCAGGAAAACGGGTTGGCCGAACAATTTACATGTTTTCATTACGCTTTTTAGTGATTATGAATTGTAATTTTTTGGGGGTAACTTCAATTAAATCATAAATGGAAATCAATTTCGAACGAAAAGAAAGGTGGAGTACTTCACTCAAATATGTCTTGGAGAAAGCACATTATTGATCCGTCTAAGCTCCCTCTAAGAGACAAGTTGTGATCCTTAGGCATCGCATGGACTTCTCTAAGTAATTCAGATTTTCCAAGGAGTACAATTCTCTTATATGAGAAGGATTCTCACACAGTATTCTGCTTTATGGAGTAGAATCAAAAGGTTTTGTATAATAAATTACCAAGTTATGACTTCCTACTTAGAAAAGTACCTGATATCCATTGTAAGGTCAAGTATCTCGATAATTATTATATAGACGATAGTAGAATATTTTTGGCGCGGTGTGACTAAAGCTGATAGTGACTATTAGGCTTAATTAGGAATCAGAGGCGGATGAGAGAGGGGTCTACCACCCTGCTTCATACACATGTCTCTCTACAAATCATATGACCAACGCCATTTGATGGTACGGAATTGACATTCTCTTATCACTGACAACTACTTCTCGTTATACAGACATGCTTTAATCGCTCTTTCATACCATTCATTTTCAGAATTCCTAAAAGATTCAATCTAACTGACTTCAGGAGAAATGTCGCCTACATTGAAGGAGTGAAATTCGTCGATTCACTCATCAAGAAGAGTCGTCTTGATTCAGGTAGTTAAGTCCACCTCGGATGCTAAGCCAGTAAAAATGACCTAAAAGCAATGAATTACCCGTCAGTAATCGAGTTTCATGAATTATTGTTCGTGATTACTTTGAAGTGTTCCAAGAAAAAAAAAAAAAAAAGAAAGAAAGAAAAAATATATATATATATATATATATATATATATATATATATATATATATATTATATGTATATATATATGCTTGAAAAAAATCACAGTAGATGCACGTGACTTCATAAATAAGCGAATACCACGGGAAATGATAGTCAGGAATCCAAGTGCTTTCGTCTTTATTCAGACATCGTCAAGGAGCTACTAAAGTACAATTGGAGAGGAAGGCCTCAGGTACAAACAAGATCAGGAATACCAGATGGTTAATTATCAAAAGGGTAAAAATTAAAAGGGATAATCCAGGATTATCGGATATCACACGGTCACAAACTTAAACAGATTCTGACCCTAACTGAAATTACAAAGTATCTTTACAGTCCAAACATGTAAAAACTGAATATATTAATTTTGTTGCTTATATTTATCTACAACTTTTTTCATTATGAAAGCATCAAGTTAATAAACCAAGACTTAAATTTAGAACATTTCTATTATTTGACTTGATAAAACAAGATTCAATGATATTCCTTTTAACTGTGTCATTACATGGGACTAAGGCTCTTGCTTGACTCCAGTTAATAGGATGATCTAAATCTCTCATATGTACAAATAATGCATTCGATATTTGCCCAGTTCTCACAGAATATTGATGTTGCTTAAGACGCTGTGAAAGAGATTTGCCAGTCTGTCCGTAATAGATTTTATCACACTTTTTGCAAGGAATTTCATATATGCAGCATGGAAGATCTTTAGGAGAATTTTTGATTACTAAACTCTTGACATTAATATTACTGAAAACAACATTTATGTTAAAAAGCTTTAAAATTCTAGGAATATCTAAAAACCTTTCATCATAAGGTAATTTTAGAATGTTATGCTTACTAAATTCAAGTTTGTCATTAGTTGAATAAAATGTTTTTCTAGCTCTTTTCCATGCCACATCTACAAAAGTCCTTGGGTATTTAAGTTTCAATGCAATATCATAAATAGTTTTAATTTCAGCGTCAATAAACTGCGGGCTACAGACACGTAAAGCCCTTAGGAACATCCCAGAAAAAAACAGAGAACTTAACATTTTGATGGTGATTGGAGTAGTAATGAACAAAAGAGGCAATATTAGTTGATTTTCGAGAGACTGAAAAGGTGAAATTTCTATCATTTCTATGGACAGTTACATCAAGAAAATTCAAATTACAATTTCTTTCTTCCTCTACAGTAAATTTTATATAGAAGGGACTAAATTGTTGAGATTATTAAGGAATTCCTGGAGGTTTTCGTGAACTGGCCAAATACAGAAGATATCATCCACGTATCTAAACCAAATAACTTTTTGGGGCAAAATTCTTGGTAAGAGTTTTGTCTCAAAAAATTCCATGTAAATATTGCTAAGGACAGGAGATAAGGGATTACCCATGGCCATGCCAAACTTTTGTACAAAAAATTCCCCATTGAAACAAAATTTACTATCTTTGATACATAACCTTATGAGACTAATGAGATTTTCTACACTTAAGGGAATGTCATGACGCTCTAATTCCTCTTCCAAATATTCAAGTAAGTCATCTACAGGCACTTTTGTAAATAAAGAGACAACATCAAAACTAACCATATTAAAATCATAATTCAAATTTAAACTATTCAATTTGTTTATAAAATCAACATTGTTTTTAACATTCGTGTTAGAAATATTTCCTACCAAAGGAGTAAGAATTTTTACAAGCCATTTAGATAAATTATACGAAACTGAGCCCACTGAACTAATGATTGGTCTGATAGGGTTATTGATTTTATGTGTCTTGACTAAACCATACATGTAAGGTAAGGAGGCGCATTGCGGTGTAAACTGTTTAATTAAATGGTCCAAGCCCTTCAAAATGGATTTAATTTGTTTATTAAAATGGGAGTTAACTGTGTAGGGTCAGACCTCAGTTTCGTATAAGTATCAGTGTCATTTAGCAATGTCATTATTTTACTTATATAGTCACTTTTATTCATAATTACCACTGCATTAGATTTATCTGCTTTTGTCACCTTCACTGTTTCGTCTTCTTTAATTTTCTTAAAAGCCTGGAGAAATCTCACGGGTACATTAGGGGGAGAAGGTTTACTCATAGCACCATACACAATACCTTTACAAATATTGATATCATCAGGGCATAGGTTTTGATTCAATTTTTCTAAATAACAAAAGGATTTTGAGATGTCGACACAGTCCAGGTTACCATTAAATACACCAAAGCTTAACCCATATCCCAAAGCCGCTGTCGTAGCACTATCCACTGGTTTGTCAGATAAATTAATCATGAAGTCCACGTTGGCATGCTTAGTCCAGTCGCTTTCAGCAATAAGATTTTTCAGCTTGACTTGGAGCTTCCTTTCAAGACGGTTGCAGCACTTTCTCAATTTTCCGTAGCAATAATCCAGCATCCGATTCTTCCAATCGACAGGAACCGTCTGATTAAAGCTATACCATCTGCTTCTAAGTGTACGGAACGCATCATCTACTTCCACTTTTGCGATGTCGATGTGTTTCTAAGTATGATGCGTTGAAACTCGTCGAAAGGTCGCTCTGCTAGGCGAAGAATTCTCACTGGTAAAATCGACTTGGGCATCACTTGCTCGTTCATGCACTTCCGTAGAAAGTTGAGTCGGAGTTTCAGTTTGTGAGCGATGATAAGAGCATTACAGAAGGATGTCACGAATAGAACAAGGCTCGGAAAATTCAAAGAAAATTCAAATTTAAGTCTTGGTTTATTTAAACTGATGCTTTCATAATGAAAAAAGTTGTAGATAAATATAAGCAACAAAATTAATATATTCAGTTTTTACATGTTTTGGACTGTAAAGATACTTTGTAATTTCGGTTAGGGTCAGAATCTGTTTAAGTTTGTGACCGTGTGATATCCGATAATCCTGGATTATCCCTTTTAATTTTTACCCTTTTGATAATTAACCATCTGGTATTCCTGATCTTGTTTGTACCTGAGGCCTTCCTCTCCAATTGTACTTTAGTAGCTCCTTGACGATGTCTGAATAAAGATGAAAGCGCTTGGATTCCTGACTATCATTTTCCCGTGGTATTCGCTTATATATATATATATATATATATATTATAATATATATATATATATATATATATATATATATATATATATATATATATATATATTATATATATAGTTCCACATTGGCCGAGTGCATTCGCGCTCGGCTACCAACCCAGTGGTCCGAAGTTCGATTCTCGGCTCGGTCAACGCGGAACCAGAGGAATTTATTTCTGGTGATAAAAATTAATTTGTCGATACAATGTGGTTCGGATGCCACAATATGCTGTAGGTCCCGTTGCTACTTAACGAACTGGTTCCTAGTTACGTAAAAATATCAAATACTTCGGGCCAGCCCTACTAGAGCTGTTAATTAGCTCAGTGGTCTGGTAAAACTAAGATATACTTAACTTTATATATATATATATATATATATATATATATATATATATATATATATTGTATAACTTTTTTTTTCAAAAATTTAAGGCGAGAGGTGTCCCAACAAGAAAACTCCTTAGTCCGTCCATTCCGTTCTATACCTTCTAAGTGTTCGGTAGCTATGGCGTTTCAATTTGTTAGTGAATCTGATCTATATCGAATTTTTATATTCTTTTTGCAACATTTAGTTATGACAATTTCATCCAACATTTTTCAAATCCTTAACGCTCTGCGACAGAACTCGAAGCTTTCTTAACCCCTTCAATTGTACTCAGACGTTTTTCACTGCAGATTTCAATCATCTCTCTTTTATTACTTCTATTCCTTTCTCGCACACGGCCATCTTTCTTAGGTTTATCAGGGAAACTGAAAATGACAGACATTGGTGCAGAGTCCGCGGGACACGGCAGCGAAATATACGAGACTTTCGTTGGTGATTTGTCCATCATATGTTATATTGCTATCCATTCTTGCCAGATGGTTGGTGGATGTAGAATATATATCGCTACACAGTTAACCATGTTCCTTTATGGCATGACTTTATATGTCTACCTAGACATTTCTACACACGCTCGGGCGCTCACACATTTGCATACATATGAATATATTATGTAGTTTATATTGATATATATATATATATATATATATATATATATATATATATATATATATATATATATATATATATATATATATATATATATATATATATATATATATATATACGATTTATATATATAATATATATATATATAATATACATATATGTAAATATGAGTGTGTGTACTTATATAAGCCCATGCTAGTCAGTTCGACAGTCATCTCTCAACAGGATAAAGCTCCATAGTGAACTGAAAATAAGAATATAAAATGTAATTGTTGATACCTTAAAAAATAGTATATATACATCTCGATAGATTGAATATGCTGACAATTTATGAAAATAATTGTAATAATTGTAGTAGCACATAAAAAGTTTAATGATAAATAAGAAGCTAACAGTGAATTGCAAGAACAAGGAAAAATAGAGTAAAATTTGTCTAATGAAAACACATTTGGAATGGAAAAAAAAGAGGAATTCTATTATCACATAATAAAATTCCCCTTCGGTTAAGCATATATGAAAATATATTAATTCCGTATTGGAGTGAATTAGATATTAAAGGACATTTGTAGCTCGATGTATGTATATGAATCACGGTAATGTGATATGACTTATATAATGGCTACGTGCTGTCATAAGCACTACAACACTACCGAGGTCGAGGCGGGTTAATGCTGGCTCCAAATCAGCGGATACCTGAGCGCGAAAGGTATTTGAGGGTGAGAGACGGCATTAACTTATAGCCTCTTGCGGTGGTGGAGTGGGTAAATAGCTTCACTGACGTCCTGGATTTGTATGGTGTCGTGGGTTTGCGCCCGGTCGCCAACAATTCTATTGACGCCTAATAGAATTCCCATTCGGTTAAGCATATATGAAAATATATTAATTCCGAGGTAGAGTGAATTAGATACTAAAGGACATTTGTAACTCGATGTATGTATATGAATCATGGTAATGTGATATGACTTTTATAATGGCAACGGGCTGTCATAAGCACTACAATACTACCGAGGTCGAGGTGGGTTAATACTGGCTCCAAATCAGCGGATACCTGAGCGTGGAAGGTATTTGAGGGTGAGAGATGGCATTAACTTATAGCCTCTTGCGGTGGTGGAGTGGGTAAATAGCTTCACTGACGTCCTGGATTTGTATGGTGTTGTGGGTTCGCGCCCGGGCGCCGACAATTCTATTATCGCCTAATAAAATTCCCCTTTGGTTAAGCATATATGAAAATATATTAATTCCGAGGTAAAGTGAATTAGATATTAAAGGACATTTGTAGCTCGATGTATATATATATATATATATATATATATATATATATATATATATATATATATATATATATGTGTGTGTGTGTGTATATAATTATGCATATATATATATATATATATATATATATATATATATATTATATATATATATATAATATATATATATATATATGTATATATATATATATATATATATATATATATATATATATATATATATATATATATATATATATATATATATATATATATTTATATATATAAGGTAACAGGAGTTTATACAAATATTTGGGAAATGAAAGAAAAACTCATTCTGAGCAGAAAATGTTCCATAAACATACATTTTAAGGCGTCATTTGTCGGCAAGGTGCAGGGGCTGTCGGAGCTCCTCCAAGAGCGTGTTTGGGTTACAAGTGTCAGATTAATTATTCATTTTGCGAGCAAGAAACTGGAGACAATGCCTTGCCGTTCTAGTAATGTGGAATATGCAGATATGATGTTTATTCATGGGATTTGCAACAATGAACACCTCTGTTATATAAAAAAAAAATGGGCAATTAGGCCGATGTGAACATAATACTTCCAATATTTTACTGACAATTGCTTTCCATCGAAACTTTTTTTATAAACACATTTACAAATTCTTAAACAATATCTTCCATCCTAAAATGAAAATATCAACGGTACCAAAATTACGATTATATGCAAGTGTCGCATTTATTCATGACAAAAATTTCTACTGTGAATTGAAACTGTTATTCGAAACATTTGTACCTGCAATTGAATTAATTTAGGCTGATAGTCCATGAGCCAGAGGCCATTTTTTTGTCGATTGGTACCAATCAGAGGTACAAAACGAGACCGATATTTTCTGAAGGCTGATCATGTCTACCTTTCAGAACTGTTTGCTGGACATCTGTGTCTTGTAGCTTTTTATGTGAAATTCGCCATCAATGAGGACCACCATGTGCTGAAATTGCTTCGGTTTGTGGGCTTTTCTGGAGCTACATTACAGTAACACCTATTTATATGATTGAGAGTTCATATGAAGCACTATGACTTTTGTGTCACCTAGATCTTTGCTATAATACAAAAATAACCTTTTTTCTAAAATAGGTTATTTGTGTAACTGAAGATGCCCATGGATCTTATGTTTGAATATAGTATTTCTCTGAACACTTGGGCAAATTATGATTTGCAGTACATTGTTATTGCTGCTGTTGTTGTTCAATATTAATCATGTTGCATGTAATAGTATATAGGCCTTTCACTAGAGAATTTGTAACAATTGATTGTTAAAAAGTTATTATCTTTTAATTTATTTCCGGTATCATGTACATAATTTGTATTTTGTTTTCAGAAGGAGTTATCCTTCTCCAGATCATCATCGGAGTCCATAGATGTGTCACTTTTTTTCATGTTTGTACAGGTTTGCAGCTTACACTCTTCTGTGCATGGGAGTCCACTGACGAGGCACTGACACATTGTGACTGTAACCTTCGCTACGATCTTGCAAAGGGCTACGATCACATCCCCTTACAGATGTCAATCAGTACCCCATCTCTCCCAACGTGAACCCCTAACTGATCGCCCACCTGACGTTCTCAACACCAACAGAAATCCAGATCCTTTAGGGCGACCACGGAAACCAGGTTGCGCTCAGTAGTTCAACCGGCAGACGCCTTACTGTGCACTACACAAAATCTAGAAATGACAAGCACAGAATACAATCACCGTTATGCTTGCCTCCGGCAGGGTTACCTTTAGATCTCGTCAAGCCAACTCTTGTAATATGGCTGGTTGGAATTACTTAGTTAAAGATCTATATACACATTCACGAGAAATGTTTTTACTATCGAGGCAAATGGTACCCCGAAGGAAGGACACTGAATTGCTAATGGGACAGGCGCGAGTGCAGTTCAAACTTGCTCTTAAGCACTGCAGGATAAATGAAAAGCCACTAAGAGCTGATACAACGTTTGGAAAATTAAAATCTGGCGATTACCCTCGTCTTTGTTAAGACATTTAACCTTTAAATCCCCAAACTAAAAAGGTATCACAGAGAGTAGGAGAAGCCATCGGTGACGAGGCTATCGCTAGAATGTGGGGCGATCACTTCAGCACTGTCCTAAATTGCATAAACAATTAAAACTCCTGAAGGGATGTAGATGACCTCCTTACTGATAACATTCAATTTCATTTTGCAAATCGCATTACGCCAGATAACATCAGTGATGCCATAAACAGCCTACCTAATAATAAATGGCCCGGTTGCGATGCTCTACCTGCTGAAGCTTTCAAATTCTACCATCCGAAAATTTATATCTTGCTAGCTGCTCCGTCCAGTGCGTACATAATTCACCAGTTGCTTCCAGACTCCCTACTCTTAGTTCACTTGATACCATTAATCAAAAAGAAGCTAAAGGATGTGGCCCATCCCTGGCAATTATCGCACGATTGCAATTATAACAATTGCGTCGAAGATATACTTGAGTTGGTTCTTCTAGTGAGACTTTACCCATTTCTTAAACCTACTGACAACCAGTCCGGCTTTAAAGCAAACCACTCAACCGACACCTGCATCTACATCCTGAAAGAACTACTATTATCTATCGTCATCCTCTCCTGTTTTCCTGTTATTGTAAATGCGAGAAAGACATTTGGCAGAGTAAACTACCTGAAGACCTTAATGAAGCTGCACGCACGAGCCATACCCCTGTATTTAATTGGCATTTTATATTGCTGGTTCTCCACACAGCAATTCTGTGTCAAATGGGGTGACGCTCTGTCGTACACCTTCGGCTCCCTAAACGGGCTTCGGCAAGGGGGCACTCTCTCTCCATGCCTGTATAATACGTTCACAGATGCCCTGAATGTCAAACTGAACTCACTCCCAATCGGATGCACTATTAACGAAACAACAATAAACAACCTTTGTTACACCGACGATATGGTTCTGATTTCCCCATCAGTGCAAGGTTTCCAGCGACTCATCGACACTTGGCGCCAATATGCAGAGGAATTTGATACCCTGTACAACGCAACCAAGACCCAGTGATGTCGCTGCTCCCGAGATCGCTTAAGCAAATTGCAGAAAACCACAAATTTTACACGGAAATCATCGGCAGGAATTCGTACATGAATTTCTGTATTTGGGGCCATATCACGGACGACCTAAAAGATACGGCAGACACAGAACAGAGGCGTCGTACACTATGTGCAACTGGCAACATAATTGCAAGGAAGTTTGCCTTTTGTCACCGAGACACGAAATGCTGCTCTTCTGCTCGTTCTGCTGCAGCATATATGTATGATCCCTTTGGACGAACTGTACCCGAGGACCATGATACGTATTACTGTTGTTCACAATGACATTCTGAGAAACCCCACAAAACCCCGCTACTACTCCGCCACGCAGGTGTTCATAGAAAGCCACCTGGATAATTTAAAAAATCATTGTTAGGCGAATGATGAACTGGATATGATGATAAGTGTATGGGGATACTACGAACTTCATTCAGATCAGATTACAATGCAAAACTTCAAATTAACAAGTTCATTTGGGAACTGCATGCCTAAATTAATTACCGTAACTACATATACGATTAGAAAGTGACTATTACTCCCTCTCTCAGGGAATCGTCATGAGCAATTATATCCAAATAAGATTTTGAAAAGTCACAAGTTAGCAAATAGGTACTGCATAATTAAGAAAATATCTTTCAGTATGCAATTAACTACACAGCATTAATCACCCAACGCTTTCATTTTTTCCAGGGATGGTTCAAGTGAGAAATGCTAAGGCATTCTCGCATGCACCCTGCCCAGAATCACATGCAAACTCGCACACAACTCCACTTGCCGTCCGGTAATAGCTGCATTAACTGCGCCTCCGTCTGTTCGACGCTAATCAAGAGTTCCAAGGAAAGATATTTGGTACAAAAGGAAATCGCATAAGCAGATCAATACAAACTATTAACATGAAAACCGAGGGCTGAATGCGCCCAACGTATCCTTAATCCTCGTCCCATTACAACTTGAATACAAATACCGTGATTGTGACCTCGGGATGGGTTCCAAAGGCCGAACTACAAGTGCTTATAGGTTCTGAAAGTGGCCTGTTAGAATTTAATTCTACTATTACCATCTTCATCTTCAATTAGTTGCTCAGGGAGATGTCCTCAGACGCACATGAATTACAGCAAAGACAACATTAGACTTCGGAGTATCGAGGCGTGTTCGTACGTGAAAAGGATTTCAATATAAAATGCAGGAAGAGTATAACCTTTCATTTATTATCTAATTACACACAGTATCATATCTCATATAAAATTAATTTTCATTATCACCGTCATGGTTATTCTGCTTCCTTCTCACAAGAATCATCCGCAAAAGATTATTCTAAATCACTCCTCAAATAAATAAGAGGCAAGAACTAAAAATATCACTAGTAGCGGAAAAACCAAACGAACTCAGCCTAAAGCTGTAAACATCCACTGAAATGGTATTGAATTTTCAAGCAGCAAGGGAAACCGAGTTACCCTGAGAAATGTCTGGTAATTCCCGGATAATTACTCATGAAACTTCGATAACATTACGAAACATCTTTTCACGTTTTTATTCACTCTTC
>NC_087208.1:88122027-88152027 GCF_015104395.2 Macrobrachium nipponense
GTCGTTTGAAGGTTGGACTTGGGGTTTTTACCTCCCCCCCTCTAAGGGTAGTTATAGTTTTAATTGGTAATTAACCCTTGTAAATGTTTTTCTTTTCATGGTTGACGGTGTTCGACTTTGTGACCCGTTTTGTTTTCATCTCCGCATTGCTGATATGGGAACTTGCGGAGTGATGGAGAGTTAGTTAACGGCTCCCTGTAGAGAGGTTACCAGCTCCTATATTTTTCCTGACGGCTTGTGGTAAATTACTCTGATGTTCTGAAGACGTCCTCGACTTTGTGAAGCTATTGGCATCTTGGAGGTGTTCCTTTTCATCCCCCTACGAACAGTACTTTTTGTGGACGTCTCTGCGGTCTGTGTAAAGAAATCGTGTGACGCTCTCCCTTTACAAGACGTATACTTCTTTGGGGTTGTGATTGCCTTACTTGCTTGCCGTACTTTTGGAGGCGAACCTCGCCCGCATTTGCCCTTGCCTCAGTTAGCTGAACCTCTGGAGTCGTAAAGAGGCCTCCCAGGGTCGAAGAAGAGGGTAAGATCCCAGACCCTGTGTGTATTTACTATAAATATTCTCTCTTATAGACGACCTGAGTTGGGTGTTCATCCTTAGTGACACAATTGGAGTTAACCTTGAAGACAAGACTTCGCGTAATATTAAAGAGACGATTTACTATGAAGCACTGGAATAGTGGAGTGATAGAATTTTTCTTGACTACAAGATAATTATGTTTCATAGTCCTAATGTACGCTTATTCGAATGTGTGTTGGATAGGTTTAAGGCTATTTTCTTACTTTGTCTCTTACTTTCATAACGACCAGTGCATCTGTGTTTTCTATCTCCCCCTAGTAACTTTTTCTTTTACTTTAGTATGATAGTTAGCTAGGCGAATGTATTTTTGGATTTTTTGTAATTGTGAGTTTTTGTTTTGCTCTTCTTCCCTAAAGTACAGCTTTCAAGGGATTTCTTTGTAATGATAAGACCTTTTGTTGAAATAAATAATTAAGTATATGTTTAGTCTCTGTATCCTTCTCTTTGAGGAAATACTTTGGATTGTTGATGCTCTGGTTATGAGTCCTACTCATTACCATAGTGGTAAGGACTTTAGAAGTGGATTAAAGAACCTCTGAACTCATTACCATCTTCTAAGAGTTCATAACATAATTGGCGGACCGATTTAAAATTTAAACGGATTCTACCTACCAAGACAAATTGGACAATTCAGAGGGTTTTCTCGAGGAGGAGTGCAGAGAAAGGTGGGAAAAGGATAAGTTTGCTTGATAGGCTTTAAGTGATAGGAGTTTTTCTCCCTCTCTCTCTCTTTCCCCATTTAACTTAGAATATGCCTTATTTCGAGTTTCAGTTGAGGAGGCTGCGGCCGAATTTTTCAGTAATCCTGATTGGGAAGAAAATATTTTTTGATTTGAAACGTGAGGAGTTGTGGTTTTTGTCTCAGTTTTTGTGTTTGGAACTGCCAGCAGAAATTCGTAAAGGGCATTTACTCAAAGAAGTGCTGAAGCTGCTAAAGAGTACCAAGGGAAGGTGAGTGTCTCGGATATGAACAAAATCAAGAACAGGGCAACGTTACTAACGATGGAAACCGGGAACTAGATGAAAGTAACATTCATCAGGTAAGTGAGTTGAGACTCAGTATTTTGAGGGAGGAAGCGAAAATTAAAGAGTTGGAGTTAAAAGCTATGCAGTTTCAAGCAGAAGAAAAAGCTAAAGAAAGGGAACACGAGATTATCTTGCGTAGAATGGGTGGTAACAATAATAGTGATAATAATAGTAATAGTAGTGGCTCTGTGGGTAATTTTAATGTAATGTCAGCGTTAAAGTTAGTACCATTGTTCAATGAGGAAGATGTCCCAGAATTTTTCACTTCTTTTGAGAGGATAGCTAAAAGGTTGGTTTGGCCGAAAGATATGTGGACCACTATGATACAATGTCGTTGAAAGGGAAGGTCTCAGCGTGTATATAATACACTTAATGAAGATCTTTGCAACGATTATGACACAGTGAAAGCCATAATTCTCAACAAGGCCTATGATTTAGTTCTGAAGCTTATAGGCAGAAATTTTCGCAATTTCAAGAAAGAGCCAGGGATGACATTTGTAGAATTTGCGAGGCAGAAGGAACAGTTTTGTGAGGACTGGTTGAAGTCGAAGGATATTGACAATTTTTCTAAATTAAAGGAATTAATTTTGATAGAAGAGTTTAAAAGGACTGTGACTAGGGAGTTAAAAATACATTTGGATGAATTAAAACTGGACTCCTTACAGGAGATCGCTATTGCGTCGGACGAGTACTCTCTCGCCCACAAACAGGAAAAGTTAACAAGGGAAGTATCTATAAACAATAGGAAATTTTTCAATGGTAGTTGGAGAAGGAATAACCAGAACAGACAACAGGAGTCTTACAAACCCGATTTTGACAGGAATACGAGTAATAAGAATAATAGTAATTATGATAAAAAACTGTAGTAAGGGTTTAAATAATTTGTTAGTCTCGTTAGTTATGTCAATACCAGTAGGAACGTAGGTAACACTAAGACTTCAGAGTCAGGAATAGTTTGTTTTTGGTGCAGTAGGAGAGGTCATGTGGAATCGCAATGTTTCTCGAGAAAGAAATATTTCGAAAGAAACCCGAAACCTGTCAGCGTTGTAACAGCAGATAAACCGCCTAGGGAGGACGAATCTAGATGACTTAGATTTCGTAAGTACATAACGGACGGATTTATTTTCACGGATGAAACTAAACAGATTGGGACAAAAATTAAAGTATTGAGAGATACTGGGGCTGCTCAGTCATTAATTTTACGAGGGTCTGTCCCGGATTGGATAGGTTGTTTATAAGAATGATGAGTATGTAGTATTGGGTGGTTTCCCGAATACAGTGGATTCATACCCACTAGAAACCTTTTATCTAAATACTAATTATTTTTCAGGTGAAGTAAAATTGGCGGTTGTTGATAGTTTGCCAATTCCTAAGATAGATTTAATTTTTGCTAATGATTTGTCCATTACTGATGAAGCTTGTATCTTTCCAATTCTGTCTGTGGTCGGAGTAGGGGACGACCACTGTCCTATGAGTATATTTGTAAACCTATCTCGGTAATAACGAGGTCAAAGCAAAAGAGGTTGACCTGGCCGAGGTTGATTTGGATTTGGATGTGATTGATGAACTTAAGAATGACTTTGTGACAAATAGTACACTTACTTTTCGAGACGTAGAGTGGGATTCCAAGGCTTTTAGAAAAGCCCAAACTGTTGAATTTCATGAATTTATTAGTAGTGATAGTAATGATTATCGAAGCCAGTATTCTGTAAAGAGAGAGGTTTACTCTACAGGGTAGTAGGTCAGCTGATGCACCTGCTGATCAGGTAGAGGTTTCCCGTCAGTTGGTAGTTCCTGAGAAATATAGGAATAAAATTTTGTCATTGGCTCATGAAAACAATCTTGCTGGGCATTTCGGAGTCAGAAAAAACGTTTCAGAAGGTTGCACGGTATTTTTATTGGCCCCGAATGCGCCGAGATGTAAAAGCACTATGTACTGTCTTGCAGGGTTTGTCAGTTGGTGGGGAAGCCTAACCAGAAGATACCTAAAGCCCCACTTATTCCCATACCTTCAGTTGGAGAGCCTTTTAGAGACGGTGGTGATTGACGTTGTGGGTCCTCTCCCAGCGGACGCGCGGGGGCAATGAGTATTTGTTGACAATTGTGGATAGGATGACTCGCTTCCCGGAGGCTGTCCCCCTGAGGAGTGTTCGGAGTGAAAAGATTGTGGATAATTTGATTAGCTTCTTTACTAAGTTTGGCATACCTCGCACTTTGCAATCTGACTGTGCTACTAATTTCACCAGCAAATATTTTAAGAATAAAATGTCTGAATTAGGGATAAAGCACATTACCTCTTCTCCGTATCACCCTGAGAGTCAGGGCCAGGTGGAAAGGTTTCACCAGACCCTGAAGTCTGTTTTGAAAAAGTTTTGTATGGAGTCAGGAAGAGAGTGGGATGAGGAGGTCCCGTATGCCTTATTCGCTATTCGTTCCGTTCCAAATGAAGCTTGGGATACTCTCCTTTCGAGCTTGTTTTTGGGCATTGTGTGCACGGCCCTTTGGAGGTTGTACGTGAGCATCTGGAGGGGGAGACTCCCCGAGGTCAACATTCTTGATTATTTTGTCAGGCTCAGGAGAAACTAAGAGAGGCATGGGAGTTGCTAAAGAGAATTTAGCAGAAAGCCAGGAGGATGAAAAACAGATACGATGTTGGGACTCAAAAAAGGGTGTTTAAACCATGGAGATAGTGTTTCTAGTTTTGTTGCCCTTCCCAGGAAAATCCTTTGAGGGCACAGTTTTCAGGGCCCTGGAAGGTTCTGAAGAAATATAATGACGTGAATTATTTGATAGAGGACCCCAGGTGTAAAAGGAAGAAAACTAGAGTATGTCATATTAATATGCTCAAACCTTATATAAGTAGAGATGTAGAATTAGCTGAAGATGCAGGGACGTGGAAACACCCCGTCACTTTAGTCAATGTAGAAGTAGACACCAGAGGTAAATACAGTAGAGTCTGTAGTTAGTAATAAATTATCTGTTACACCCGATCATTGAGTAGCAATTCTGAAATTTTAAATAATCTGCAAATTAAATTTCAGCACTTGGATCCCGGCAGGTCTGTATCATTAATTAACCGATCAATGAATATAGAGATATTTTTCAGGGACAACTCCAGGTAGAACCACGGTCCTCGAACATGATGTGGATGTGGGGGATGCAAAAACCCATTAAGCAGTGCCCCTACCGACTTAACCCAATAAAGAGAGACATAGTGAAAGAGGAAGTGCGATACATGCTAGACAATGATTTAATTGAACCTAGCAGTAGTCCGTGGAGTTCACCTGTGGTGCTAGTTAAGAAGGAAGGCGGACAAAACCGTCTGTGCTTCGATTACCGAAAGGTGAATGCAGTAACTACGACTGACTCCTTTCCTCTACCCAGGGTGGAAGACTGTATTGATCGTGTTGGGTCTGCAAAGTTTTTGACAAAATTGGACCTTTTGAAAGGCTATTGGCAGGTGGGTCTTTCCCCCCGAGCGAGACAGATTTCGGCCTTTGTGACAGGTGACGGCCTTTTCGAATGCAAGGTGATGCCATTCGGAATGAAGAATGCGGCTGCCACATTCCAGAGGCTGATGAATTACATAACCCAAAATTTGGAAGGTTGTGTTTTGTCTATATAGATGACCTTATCATTTATTAGTGATGATTGGAAGACTCATCTTAAAAGATTGAGAGCTTTGTTTCAGGTGTTGCGGAAGGCCTGGCCTAGTGGTAAATCTTAAAAAGAGTGATTTTCGCTCAAGCAAAGGTAATTTACCTCGGTCATGAGGTGGGCCTGGGTAAGGTCGCCCCCAAGAAGGCTAATGTGGAGGCAGTTGCAGATTTTCCATGCAACCTCTTAATAAAAATAGGGGCGTTAGGGCCGTTTCCCTTGGTATGGTCCGGTCTATTATCGCCGAATTCATTTGCAATTTTTCTGACATAGCCAACCCGCTCACAAACTTGTTAAAGAAAGGTGTCAAATTTATTTGGTCTCCTGAATGTCAGGAGGCTTTCGAAAAACTGAAAGCTACCTTAATTAGTTACCCTTTGTTGCGATCCCCAAATTTCAAATTGCCTTTCAGGTTAGGTACCGATGCCAGCGATTTGGGACTTGGTGCTGTTCTGTTGCAAGAGGATGACTCGAAAACACTACACCCCGTTGCTTACTTCTCCAAGAAATTGTCGCCAGCAGAAAGAAAATATTCTACAATAGAAAAAGAGGCATTGTGTCTAATAAAGGCATTGGCCCATTTTAATGTTTATTTAAGTAATTCTAACTCTCCTATTATAGTTTATACAGACCACAACCCCTTAGTCTTTATCCAACGTTTCAAAGATAAAAATATGCGAATTCTTAGGTGGAGTTTGACTCTCCAAGAGTATGATCTCGAGATACGGCATATACCAGGTAGAGACAATATAGTTCCCGACGTTTTGTCTAGGTCCTTTACAATAGAATGATTTTTCCGTAATGACAACCATTATTTTTTTCAGGAGTTCACTTAATTTGTTTCTTGCTTTGATAAAAAGTTAAAGTGATCTTTAAGGTAATTTTATTTAATTTTTGAATTCTTAAAAAAAAATTTTTTCTTTTAGATAATTTTTTTTTCCTTTTTGGTGGGGAGGTGTAATGGAATTTATATATTTGGTAAACTTTTGACTTTTGACTTCACACATTAAAGTAAATTTCTGTTTGTTTTTGTCCAGTTTATTTATATATGTCGTTTGAAGGTTGGACTTGGGGTTTTTACCTCTCCCCCTCTAAGGGTAGTTATAGTTTTAATTGGTAATTAACCCTTGTAAATGTTTTTCTTTTCATGGTTGACGGTGTTTCGACTGTTTGTGACCCGTTTTGTTTTCATCTCCGCTTCTGATATGGGAACTTGCGGAGTGATGAAGAGTTAGTTAACGGCTCCCTGTAGAGAGGTTACCAGCTCCTATATTTTTCCTGACGGCTTGTGGTAAATTACTCTGATGTTCTGAAGACGTCCTCGACTTTGTGAAGCTATTGGCATCTTGGAGGTGTTCCATTTGTCATCCCCTACGAACAGTACTTTTTGTGGACGTCTCTGCGGTCTGTGTAAAGAAATCGTGTGACGCTCTCCCTTTACAAGACGTATACTTCGGGGTTGTGATGCCCTTAACTGCTTGACCTGTATTTGGTTTTGGAGGCGAACCCTCCGCCCGTCATTTCTTGCCCTTGCCCTCAGTTAGCATTGAAACCTCTGGAGTCGTAAAGAGGCCTCCCAGGGCTCGAAGAAGAGGGTAAGATCCCAGACCATGTGTGTATTTACTATAATATTCTCTTCTTATAGACGACCTGAGTTGGGGTGTTTCATCCTTTGTGACACAATTGGAGTTAACCGTTGAAGACAAGACTTCGCGCTAATATTAAAGAGACGATTTACTATGAAGCACTGGAATAGTGGAGTGATAGAATTTTTCTTGACTACAAGATAATTATGTTTCATAGTCCTAATGTACGCTTATTCGAATGTGTGGTTTGATTAGGTTTAAGGCTATTTTTCTTACTTTGTCTCTTACTTTCATAACGACCAGTGCATCTGTGTTTTCTATCTCCCCCTAGTAACTTTTTCTTTTACTTTAGTATGATAGTTAGCTAGGCGAATGTATTTTTTGGATTTTTTTGTAATTGTGAGTTTTGTTTTGCTCTTTCTTCCCTAAAGTACAGCTTTCAAGGGATTTCTTTGTAATGATAAGACCTTTTTGTTGAAATAAATAATTAAGTATATGTTTAGTCTCTGTATCCTTCTCTTTGAGGAAATACTTTGGATTGTTGATGTTCTGGTTATGAGTCCTACTCATTACCATAGTGGTAAGGACTTTAGAAGTGGATTAAAGAACCTCTGAACTCATTACCATCTCTAAGAGTTCATAACAATATATATATATATATATATATAATATATATATATATATATATATATATATATATATATATATATATATATATATATATATAGATGACTATGTATATGACATATATGTCTAATAATGAATGCTTCTAAATTCGAAGCCACCATGGAAGTTACCGCCGACATTGCGCGCGCAACCTCCCAAAATTTAACCTCTGTCCAAGTAAGCAAAGATCTTCAAAAATTTTATGCCAAAACTAATTATGTATCACGTTTAGAAATTAACTTATTTCTCTTCTAAAAAGCATATATTTTCATCAACTGGCTGTTCCTGATGATTCATATACAAACATTTTCATAGTTCACTGACTAACTCTTACGCACATAAACAAAAAACATATATATAAAAACAAGAACAAACTCAGATAAGTTAACTAAATTTTTTGCCAAAAATAAGCAATCCATTTCCAAATTCATGACAAAAGCTTATTAACATAAAACAAAACAAATTACAGTGGAAACCAAGAAGATATGACGCTGCAGATAAATAAATAAGCGGAAGCTTCTTGAAATACAAACAACAAAAAATGTTAAAATACAAAGTAATTGCTGATCCAAATTCCTATGAAAAGAAATATTAGGAAATAGAAAACCAGGCTGAGGAAAGCAAAGACGCCGGAGGGAATCTGCCCAATAGCACATTTCCTTTTGTTCACTTGCAGAATATATATAAAACATTCCTCACTCCATGAATTGCGGGCAACTGCGAAAAACATGCCACAAAAGGCATCTGTATAAAAGGAAGGGATGTTCTAAAGGGTTCCATTACCTTTATTAAATAATCTTACTATAAGGAAAGGAGATTTTATTCTGATAAAAAGGAAAAAAAGTTAAGGCCTGTAAAGAAAATTTTTATATAACTTGATGTGAAGTTTTTGGTTCTTGTCCTCAAGGGAAACATTTTAAAGTTGTTACCTACAGCGTCGGAAATAGAGCATCTATAATATATTTAAGCTCACCAGAACAACTAAATGTATACCGGCCATCTTTTTCACTGTCTACTTACAATCTCATACTTGAACTATTTTATTCCTTTCAGTTTTACTAACTTACATGAAATTGGAAAATCTTAACGAATCCACATTATGTCTTATAAAAACCTGCTTGAAGTACTTGTATTCCAAAAGGTGTTATATATGAATTCATAGGTAACAAACAATAATATGCAGTAATTTTACATTCAGTTACCAGACATATTCATGTTCGTCACATCTCAAGCCACTATATTGTTTCTTAGAGCATACAACCAGATAGCTCTTAGATAAACCTTCTCTCTTTCAAAGGCTGTTCTGTGATTCATAACAACACCACTAGCTTCCCCTTCCCGTCACCCCCCCCCCCCCCCGATAAAAACGCAGTAATTCCACATCCAACTTTTGTGCAACGAAATCTACACGACAATCGTGAGTCAAATTAACTCTCTGGAGAACCTCTTCTCTCGCCTGAGTTGCTACATACAAACAAAGATTTCTCCATAAATATAAGTAATACATATTGTATGATAGATAAAGGAGAAACTACAGTACTAATGAAACTTTGTTGGTATGACTTAATATTTCTAGACAAGATCGTTTATGACTAAAACTATACTCTTGCTGACTCAAAATGAATAACTTCACTAAAAAGAAAAGTGAAACATGGACGTAGATAAGAGAATAAGGAGAAGGAAGGAAAACGTTATTAGCGACCTGAGAAGGAAGGAGGCTGTGAGAAAGGCAATCATTGTCTCATCTGGTAAGTGCAGTTGGTCATAAAGTTTGTGATGACGTCATTCTGCATAAATGTTTTAAAATCTTAAAACCGATTAGATAAGACGAACACGAATGTTAAAAAAAAAAATAAAAAAAAAAAAAAAAACACACACACCAAATGTCTCCTTCCTCCCGCTGATACTAGTCTACTTCCGTACATTTTTTTTTTCAAAGGCGAGTTTTTTTCCGAACCTTTTTTAATTAAAGAAATACATCCAAACCATTTATTTGTAGATGCCTATGTGGATGCAGCACTTAGCTTTCATCTTACTATACAATTAATAGTATTACTTTTATGGTTGAGTGTGACTAATTCATATAATTAATAAACATGTATATTATGATACACACATACACACACACGCGAGCACACACACACATTATATTATATATATTATATATATATATATATATATATATATTATATATATATATATATATATATATATATATATATATATATACATTGGACATATAACAAATATCCTTTTTCCAAATCTAAGATATTACATTTCTAAATAACAAACGTTAAATGAAGTGTAAATAAAAAACACATGTCAGGTCAGACTCACATTGACGCTATTCGCAATTACCCCCTTTGGTCTTTGGGAAGTCAAGATCTGAAACCATGAAAGGTAACTTTTTATTTTTATATTCCTTCTAGATGTTACTGGACATGATCCCAATACTGTAAATGCAAGAATTGGTAATTTAGCCATTAGTGATAATATTTGTTATAACATCCCCTGCGACCAACCACGATACAATGTAAATAAGGTTACAAAGGCACGATCGAATTTATGGTACAGCATCAAACATCTCGGTTGATAGCTAATACAGATTCCAGCTTTCTTGTTGTGTCAGAAATTCAGCTGAATATTGAGCAGCATCCAGTCGGCACAGTCAGCCGGAAATCAGGAGCGAGTTTTTTTTTTTTTTTTTTACAATTTCTTGCTAAGTGACTTTCCTCATTAAAAAAAAAAGCACAAACCTACATGCTGAAAGGGTTAGTTATATTTCACATATGGTATATTCTGTTGAATTTCCAGGGCACCGCTCTTGGCATAGAGCTGGTATAGCTCAACAGATTCCCCGACACTTGTTTTTGGGTATAACACGGCATCTACCGTTGCCAGCGCTGGACAAAGCTCCATTTCCAATTCTCCGTCAGTTTGCTTTGCTTGTTCACGAAAAAAAAAAAAAAAAAACGGTTGTAAACAGAGAATTCTAGCAGACACTATTGTATTCATTGATTTAATAAAAACTAAAATTTCAAGCAATTTACAATTTATTAAATAACTATAAAATATACAAATAGGTCCATAACAAAACCACTTAATTCTAAAACAACTAATTTTTTACACACATTAGCATTTCCTTTGTTCGCTCAAATTTTTCGTTCATTTTGTAGCTGTCCTCCAAATGAATCAAATATCTTATACTTTCTAGTTTTAATGAATTTCTTGCTTTCCTCCTTATCAAATTATACTGAGAAAACAGACGCTCAGCATCGGCATTCGAGCATGGAAGTGAAAGCACTTCTAATGCAAATTTTTTAAGGTATTCGTATTTTGAATCCCCAATTTCATCTTCAATGGTGATTAAATATTCATAGAAAGCTTCAGTATCTTTCTGCAATTCCTTAATCTTAATCTCCTCTGGAAATATGTGCCATTTTGAATATCATAATTGTTAGCAATACTTGGAACTTCTTTTATGAGATCATTTAGGGATGGAACTGTTCTTCTTAGGCTGCTGTCCAAGATATTCTTTGGATGTAAGTAGGACACAGATTTCCAGAGTTTGCAGTTTAAGTCAAACCGTTTCTGAATTTGCATGCATGCCTCGATGAGGAAAATTCTGCACCTATTTCTAATTATGGATATTGTATCACCCTCCTGATACTGAGGCTTACTGAACAAGTCAATCATAGCCATCCCAAGGTAAATTTGGTTTATTGGTTTATGATTGGTGGTGTTTGATGGATCTTATATCATTCAAACTAACAACTTTCGCTATTGCCTCTGAATAACATAGTAGTTTAATAAAAAAAACTTTTATACACTTCACAAATCTTAAGGTTAAGGAGATGAATGGTTGGGTCTTGTGACTGAAATACGACATTTATACTGTTAAGTTTTGGCAATACATATTGAAGTAAAGTTAGATATGCAAAATGTATTTGTCATGCAACATTCTTTGAATTTCTTGCACCGATGTTAATTTTTCCTCAAACCAGATCTTGTCAAAATAAAGTTGCAGTGGCTCCCAGTGCTGTTTTACTCTATCTACTGCTTTTTCTAAGAATAACCACCCAGTAGCACAAGGGTGGAGCATTTTGTGGGGCTTTATTCACAAAATAACAGATATTCTTTGAATTCATATTTTCTTTTGGCACTATGGCAAAAGAAATACTATACACATTATGAATTAGGTCCTCACAGCATTGAGGTAGAGTTTTAGCTGCTGCACTTGAACAAAGGTGAATACTATGCGATACACATTTGAAAATTACAATTCCTGGCAGGTCTTGTCTCAGCCTACTTGTCAGAATATTAAAGCTCCCCATGATGTTTGAGGCTCCATCTGCTGCGAGGCCTATTAAGTTGCTGAGTGGTATTTTATGACACTCCAGACATTTTATTAACAAGTTATACAAACCCTCCCCTGACGACCCAGCTTCATTCCCATCAAACACTTTAATAATATGTAGCATTACAGTTTTTATTTTATTTTCCTCTTGGTCTTTAACGACCAGTGCTAATGATTTATTCGTGGTACAATCAGTGGTCTCATCCAATATGACTCTCAATTTACTGGTTTCTAATTTATTTGTTAGTCGCTCAAGAAAATGGTTTCCCAGCATCTGTACAAGGGATGCGCATTTCTTCCTGCACAATGCTATCTGAGCCGCTATCCTCGAATCAGGAAACATCATTTCGTGCAGGTCCATAATATCTTCACACAAGCTGAAATTATTAAGGGTTTACATAAATAAAACTAAATATAAAGTATAGTTTCTTTATTGGTACTACAAGAACTTGGTAGATTTTAATGCCTTGAAATACATACCTACATACATACATATCATACATACACACATATATATATATATCTTATATATACTATATATATATATATATATATATATATATATATATATATATATATATATATATATTATATATATATATAATATATATATATATATATATATATAACAGGTAATGTCTTTATGCTTAGAGAGAGGTAAAAATGCCATGGAAAAAATATATACATATTTCGATCTCTATGAAACTTGAACCTATACAGGTCTTACACAACAATTAAGAGTGACGATTTTAAGATAGCCTGATGGAGGCCTTGGCCCAAAAATATTCGAAATTTATCATAAGATAAGCCATTCACTGAATTTTCATCAAAATTAACATTAGGCCTCTAGATATAAGGATAAACAGTGAGTATCACGATTTTAGTTTTCGTAATTGGCGTAAAAGAGGACACAGATCTCGTGATATTTCATATATTTTTGATTTAGTTGAAAGTGGGACCCTTCTCAGTGCCCCTGTTCAGTAATAAAAAAATAATGATCAGTATGCAAAATTATTAGCCTACCTAAATGGCAAGTTATGCTGTGCTAAGAACATCAGAAACAATACAGTTGCATATGCAACTGCGTCAGACAGTCCATCTTGGTCGGCATCCTCCTGTTCCGCGTCCTGAGGAGATCTCTGGGTCGATGGGTTTGACCGTCTTCTCGTCTCCATTAACTGGTGTCTGGGACCCATGTGTCGCTTGATTGATGATATCTCGGCACTGACGTTCATGTGACATATCGTACATCGAGCCATAGTACGATCGCCAGGCACTCTATCAAGCCAGCTTCTGAATCGGTCATCCGAAAGCTAGTGATTCTGGAAGTCTGGACCTTTACGTGGCATCTGAAAAGAAGATTAATACAGCTATATAAAGGAATATTGAAAGGGTGCCGAAGACCCTACCAAGACCCCGTTGCATTTGCCAGACTGTAGCCTCACACAGATACAATGTGGAACCGTGCAACCCTCTAACTGAATGGTATAGTAACTGTTTAAAAAATATCCACAATTATATATAAAAATATATTTCTATGTAAAAATATAAAACAAAGACTTTCGAACACTTGAACGGTGTCCAGACCCTCCCTACAAAGTTATGTAACATCAGGTAGTACTTCAACCCCCCAAATTAGAGTTTCCTTTTTTAATGCAATAATATATAAAAGTCTACCAAAATACCTGGATTTTTTTTTTTTTTTTTTTTACCTTTACGTGTTTCTTAATACAAAGGGAAAAAATCTTAAAATTCTATGCAACGTATGGCTGCACACCCTCCCCCAATGTCACACTGATAACACTTAACCATAACCCCTCCCCCCTCCCCCCCCACCTCCCACCCTAAGGCGTTACGTAATTTTTGAAAATCCTCTTAATCATGTTTCACTTGTCTATCTAGTAGTGAACTTTTTTCAGTTTCAAATTAGTTCTCCAAGAATAAGTGCAACAAAAATCCCAACTTTAAACTTAGATATATTATTTCAAGCAAGAATGTTGTATAAAACTATACTGCACTTAATTAAAAAGAATCCCAGTATGATTTCTACTTATTTCATGTAACATTTTATTTGAAAAGTTTCTACTCAAAATCTTCACAGTAGGTTTCATCGCTGTCACTAATATTTATTGTATTCTCATAATTTTCATTATAATTTTCATCACTATCACTTATAGTGATTGTATCATTGTGATCTTCATATTCCTTTTCATCTTCATCACTGTCACTCATTGTTACAGTATAATAATATGAAATCTCATTGTGATCCATGTCACTTATCATCATTGTATTATACTGAACGTCAGGTTCAGTGTCCTCGATCATTATTGTATAAGTGTTATGAGCCGAATACTCGCCCTTACCGTCAGAAGATATAATATTCATCATCTGTGTCATTCTCGTTAGAACAATCAATATCATCCACAATGTCTCTTTCATAACAACAAGTATCATCTACACTGTCTCTTTCATAACAATAAGTATCATCTACACTGTCTCTTTCATAACAATAAGTATCATCTACACTGTCTCTTTCATAACAATAAGTATCATCCACGCTGTCTCTTTCATAACAATAAGTATCATCTACACTGTTTCGGAACAATCAGTATTATCTACACTGTCTATTTCAGAACAATCAGTACCATCTGCACCGTCGATTTCACAGAGATAGTCGTTGAATAGATTTTACCAAGTTATCAATTTCACCAGGCTCTGGTTCCCTAAACACCAATGCCATCTGAGCGTTGATTTTATCGTCCTCATCTTCCGATTTTAAATATTCGATTAAATGTTTGATCTCGTTGTCGTTATCACTGATTGTTACAATGAAGAAAGAGTGAGTGATCGGTAGTGATATTCAGTGCTTAGGCCTCTTTTAGAAGCAAAAACGATGATAATGCATGCTAACACAGGATTTAAGCTAATTTCACTTAACTCAGCAGACCACCCGTAAAATGTGTGTGTGTGTGTGTGTGTGAGAGAGAGAGAGAGAGAGAGAGAGAGAGAGAGAGAGAGAGAGTGCTCTGTCAATGCTCATCAAAAGCATAGCTAGATTTATTATAGTAAGGAGGGCCATCTAAGCAAAGTTTTCAAAGTCCTTGATACATAAAACCACACTCGTTGCAGCAAGTGTGCGATAATAGACGCTGTATGATCGTTTTATGTTAGGCTGCTCTAAAGACTATAAAGGGTATAAAGGTTACCCCGGCATAGAAGTCAAGATCTTGGAAGACCTCACGTTACTTGGCATCAGAAAAGAAGTTACGAGGTAAACTGACATTACAAACTAAGTAAAAATATTAACAGAGCAAAATTATATTCTCATATGACACTGATAAACGCACCTAAGGAACAGCATAAGTGACAGATGTTATTCACAAATGACTCAATCCATTCAAAAATGGCATAGTGATAATCTTTAAGAATATTATAGCGGTAGTAATATGTGGGATTAAGGTCGTTAGGCAAAGTGCTTTGATCCTTGAACATTATTCAGCACTACTTAAAATACCAGAGAAATCAATTTCTATCACCAGAAACTCAACGCTGTAACCCCACGATAGCCCCCCAAGGGAATGTGAGAGGTGGAAATGACAAAATTACTCTACAATATATTCATAATACTCACGATGAGAGACGGTAGTTGCTGGCAATGATATCATATTTTTCATTAATGATGTATTGATTTTTGAATACAATATTAATTTTAGTGAAATATTTAGTTTGTCACTGTTTATCTATTTATGTTAATTTCACAGTTTATTGATACTTGGCTGCTAATTAATGGCTTAATGATAATGTATTTTTGATTTTTCGGTAGCCTGTTTTATACACAGATAATTATGTTTTATCCCAAATAAAAGATATTCAAGTTTGTCGCGAAAAATTACCGACTTCCCACGGTGAACTGGATTGTAATTGTGCAGACTTATTTTCTACATGAAATTACCGTATTTTGGGAAGCCTGATTCTGGCTGGCCGAAAGATTCTGTTATTACTGATAATGAATTTCTTTCATCCGAAAGACAACTCTGACTCTTCAACGGAAAAAGACCAACCGGGCCGCTTAAAAGCTAGGAAAAGCTATACACCAAGCACCTATTTCACCGATATTGTAACCTGATTCTGACCTCACTTTAGTTTACCCCTAAACCATTTTTTAATATATAAAAAAAATAAATGGAACTTTATATTACGCTAATATAAGTAATGTATTTAATTAGAATAACAACACTGTTATAAGCACATTATCGTACTGGCACAATATCAATGATGGAAAACTCACCTCTTCTCAACTGGAAGTTGATATGTAATTATCTCGTAACTGACGTGTAACTGAACAGTAACTGAGCTCCTTGTTGACACTCCGTCGAAGCTGGGTTAAAGTTGTTTCAAATTTCTTCCACGTCACAAGTTTTCATAAAATGAATTATATTTTGCTTTCCAAGCAAAATGAGCAATACAAACATTTATTTATTTATACATAGTTTTGTTGAATAAGTACTTTAGAGCTTTTTATAAACAAAAGTATGGGCGACGGAGAAGATTTTCTGTCGCAAAAGAACCTCCGTTGTGTGTTGTCTGCATTCCGTTTAGCAGACGAAAACGGAGCATATTCCAGCACTGATCCGTTGCCAGAGGGTTAATACAGATCTCGCCCACCCAATGCTTCAGTAATTTCATCCATTATATATATATATATATATATATATATATATATATATATATATATGTGTGTGTGTGTGTGTGTGTGTGTGTGTGTGTGTGTGTGTGTGTGAGTGTGCGTGCGTGTGTGTGTGCGTGCGTGTGTTGTGTGTGTATGTATGAATATGTATGTATGTATCTATGCATGTATATATTATCGTTTTATATTTATCGTAAACTTCATCTATAAACAATATTAACGGCCTGATTGCAATTATAGATGAATATATTTTCACGGTATTAATTTTCAACAGCAGTGTTTTTTCTATAATATTTTCGATCCTGTCAAAAACATGTTAGTTGTTTGTTTCAGTCCAGAAACAGCAGTTTCAGCCAAGGGACGGGTGAAAACAGCCTTCCCGACCTTTCACTATTTTTTCCACCAGAGATCCTAAATGTCTGGTCTATATATATATATATATATATATATATATATATATATATATATATATATATATATATATATATATATATAGCAATTGAAACACCAGCAGGAAAGCGCCATCTACATATCAGTAAGGACACCAAGTGGCCAAACCCCGGAACAGCATTTTGTACAACTTTATTGGGACATGTTTCGAGTGGTATATCACTCGTTACCAACCTACAAAATTAAAATGTATGACATTATAGTTCTTGCAATCAAATTCACAATATTAAAATGACATGTATAAAAATTATAAGAGAACGTTAAAAGATAGCTAATACTTTAAAAAAAAATGACTGAATGATACAATTGAATAGGTAAAATAAAATAAAGCAGAATGCAAATTTAATAACTTAAATTTTCATTCTGCTTTATTTTATTTTATCTACTCAGTTGTTTCATTTAGCCATTTTCTAATTTAAATTTTTTTTAAGTATTAGCTATCTTTTAACGCACTCTTATAATTTTTATACTTTACTATTATTGTGAATTTGATTGCAAGAACTATAATGTCATACATTTTAATTTTGTAGGTTGGTAACGAGTGATATTACTACTCGAAACATGTTCCAATAAAGTTGTACAAAATATTGTTCTGGGGTTTGGCCCCTTGGTGTCCTTACTGATATGTAGATGGCGCTTCCCTGCTGGTGTTTCAATTGCTGTGATTGTCAGAAGAAATGGGCTTACAGTTCTTCAACAATTTAGGCTGGTACAAAGGACATATAAGTTGAGAAAAGTCTGCAGTGACTTGCATTTCCTGGAGACTTGCGAGAGGAATGGCCTCGTCCCAAAATTTCTTCACTTCAAGTTATACAACAAAACCCTACACAGAGCTCAACATTATCGGGATTACTAGAAGAAACTACTGGAAGAAGAAATTCGCGGTAAGCAGCGACTTTGCATCATACTGAATTTTAACTAAACCAAGTGACTGATGTGTTGAAAATTCAGTTTCTAATCTAGATTTCATTCATTCATCTAATTGTATAAATGGAGTCAATACCAATGGCATTGAAAAAGTTTCTTATGTGCATTCCTTAAAACTGACAAATTTAGGTTATTTCGACTCGCCCATGTCTCCTGATAATGTCATTTTTAATTATTCCTCTCGTGTATTGACTGATAAAGAAAAAATGGTTTTATCACGCGGTCTTAATTTTGCTTTTACGTCTAAAAGGTTACGTTCTGACTCACACTTCTTGAATTGGGAACGTTTGTTTAAGGCTTTACAAACACAATTTTTATACCAACAATCCCAAAGGCTACTCTTATAATTATTTCAGATCAACACTTAAACACCTTGCGTTTTCGTCCTTTTACAATTATAAACCAGAGACCAAGTATTTACTTATTACTGACGAGTTTAATATCTTACAAAATCTAGCTAAAGACACATCCATTGTGGTTGCAAACCCGATAAGGGCAATGGTGTAGTCTTGCTGAATAGAACAGTATGTTGATAAGATGATGGACATCCTTAATGATCAAACTGAGTTCCATGTAATCAAGAGAGATCCTTTCAAATGTATTTTGCATTTAGAAGATAAAGTCAATAGAACATCAGACAAACTATATAAATCTGGCTGTTTCTCTAAAGAGGTTTTTCATGGCCTTCAAGCGTCCGGGTCTAGACCAGGACGTCTGTACGGGCTCCCCAAGGTCCACAAGGAAGATCACCCATTGAGACCTATTTTATCAATATGGAACTGCCAACTATAATACCGCAAAGTATTTTGTTCCCATCCTTGCGTCGTTAACTACAAATGAGTATATCTTAAATGACTCCGTTCATTTTATCAACTGCCTAAGAAACTGTAATTTTGATCATTGTTTTATGGCATCATTTGATGTGAAGTCTCTTTTCACTCAAATTCCACTGGATGAGACGATTGACATCTGTCTGAATGAGCTGTTTAAAAATAATAATGATACTGTCAACGGGTTCAGCAGGTCTCAGTTAAAGGAACTTTTAGTCCTAGCTACCATAGAATGTTATTTTTTGTTTAACAGTTTGTTATATAAGCAAATTGATGGTGTATGGGATCCAGTATAGGACCATCTCTGGCTAATGCTTTATGTGTTTTATGGAGAAGAAATGGTTAGACGATTGCCCCTTAGATTTTAAGCCCTTATTGTACGGGAGGTATGTTGATGATACATTCTTAATTTTTAAGAGTCGTGACCAGATTCCTCGTTTTTTTAGAGTACCTTATTAGTAAGCATATTAATATAGAATTTACATCTAAAGTCGAAGATAATCATACACTTGCTTTTCTAGATATTCAAGTAAAAAATCTTAATAATAAATTTCACACTTCAGTCTTTAGAAAGCCTATATTTTACTTTACAAAATAAATTAGGAAATTTCTTTAAAATTAAAGACCCTATATCAACAAACCTTCGGTCCAATCTGATCTATAAACGGCAGTGCAGTGGTTGTGATGCAACTTACGTTGGAAAAACTACCAGATCAGCTTGGATGAGATGGTTTGAACACCTTGGTAGGCCATTTCGTACAGGCAATTATCTTACAAGACCTAGTTATAGTGCAATTAGGGAACACAGCGAGGAGTCTGATCACCCTTTAAATATCGATGATTTTTCTATTTTAACCTCTGCCCAGTTTGCTACAGACCTCGACATTTTAGAAGTTTTATATTCTGTTAAGATAAAGCCTTCCTTGGCTAGAAATGTAGCTGTTACCTCACTTTTGTGTTTTTAGTCTGCATCCTGCTGCTTTTTATATCGACTTAGTATATTTACTGTTCTTTTGTACCATCCGTTTTTGTGACTTAAATTTGCATTCTGCTTTATTTTATTTTATCTACTCAATTGTTTCATTTAGCCATTTTTTATTTTAATTTTTTTCAAGTATTAGCTATCTTTTAACGTACAATTATAATTTTTATACCTGTCATTTTATTAATATGAATTTTATTGCAAGGGCTATAATGTCATTCATTTTAATTTCGTAGGTTGATAACGAGTGATAGTACTACTCGAAACATGTCCCAATAAAGTTGCACTAAATGCTGTTCCGGGTTTTGGCCTATGATCACTGCCTTAAAAACACACACTCATATACATACATACAAGCTTACATATATATCAACAAGCGCACACATATATGTGTGTACGTGCGCGAGCGCCCCCGAGTCGGGGTGGGGCGTTTGTTCTCCCCAGCAATGTAAAGTCTCCTTATCGGAATTCTGCAAAACAACTCAAATAATCCATAAGATGTCTCGCACTAACTAAGTACTGTAAGGTCATTTTACTTATGGTGCTCGCATTTGCGAACACATTCCACTTACATACAAATAGAGCGAGAGAGAGAGAGAGAGAGAGAGAGAGAGAGAGAGAGAGAGAGAGAGAGTTTTAATTCTATTATGATATAATTACGAAGACATTTACTGATAAACTTTTGCCCTATTTAATAACAAATTTCATCTCCTTTTTCAGGATGATAATTAGATTTCTTTTTCAAGTTGTAACCTGAACATTATGATTAAAACCGTCTAAAGCTAACATACTTATAGTCTTTTTTTCTTCAAACACTATAATACCGAAATTAATACACTTGTTATAATTACCTTTCGTGTAAAGATATGTTAGCGTGTTATGACAAAAAAATCACACGAAGGGTACGAATATAAACCCAGTCTGAAATAAAAAAAGAAAAGAAAAAATAGTACAATCTGATTGTTTATAAAAGACGCACGGATTTTTAAAAATGCAGCTAACACTATAAACAAACTCATATACTGCAGCTGTTACAACTGAACTACGTTCCTGCTGACTGATAAATGTATAAGAAAGTAGGTCAGTATATTATCATTATGGTGTGCACAATTGAGGAATGAGAGATCGAAATATTTGACAATATTGTCTAGATCATGCAACACGGAGCTGCACTGGCCTACTATGCGTTGTGAATCGTCAGTTTAATAAGATACAGCGACACTGAATTGGATGAAGACGTCTCGTGATGAGTAAATGTAACGTTGTTGATACATCATATAGCCAAATATATCAAATTATCTACTGGACAGCAACGAGGAAGTATGTGGCTGATAGCCAGCAATTGGAATTTAATAAACCGTGATGATGGGTCTAGAACAGAACCTCTAGGAACATTGCAGATGTTGAGCAGATGACCAAAGGGACCGGTTGATAGCAATGTTGACAAGGCCGAACATAAAACGACGTCTAATGGAACTGAGCCTCAGCTACAGATGGCGAGTACTGATGTTCTAATATTACAAGTGGGCAAGATGATATTAGAAGCCAGTTTCATAATAATGGCACAACGGGGAGAACATGTCATTCGAAGGTGCTAAAACTTACATGGAGCATGATATTCATAGCGAAAGTACTTCATTTAATAATTTTGTTGGAAAATGAAAGTGATGGGATGAGAAAATATTAAGGTCAAACCATGGAGGCAGAACACCTATCTCTTGAAAGATGATGGGTTATCAAAATCAAGAAACACAGAGGCTAGATTCCCAAATCTGTTTACCGTTTTACACTATATCTCAATAACAGTTCCCTCTGCAAACTAGATTTTTAATTACAAATCTAGTTTGCAGAGGGTACTGTTATTGAGATATAGTGTAAAACGGTAAACAAATTTGGGAATCAAGGATAAACTACCTCGACCTGGTCCAATGACATTTAACATTTTTTTCTCTGTCTTCAAGCACAGCCAATTCTCTCATACAAATTATAGGACCAGTTGGCTCCAGACAGATACCTCGACTTTACTGCGTAATGTTCCAGTGAATAGTTCTGTGCAACGATTTTGGTATTCTTAATGCTCCACTTACGAATAATAATAATAAACACTCATTTACATACGTCCGTTATTGTTTTTTTTTTACTTAAAACACACAATGTTTATATTCAAACATTTTGAATTTGTTTTTAAATAAGATTATTTTTCAAACTTAATCCATCTGATGAAAATTTTTATTCCATCGCATCCAAATCATCGAAGTTTGGATTTCATACCAAACCCGGCACATACCAAGTTCGCAAAACTGGAATCGACTTATATAAAGGTCGAAAGATGAAGAAGTCATTAGAATTCCCATCGCAGATGAACTGCTACTCGTCAAGTCCTTTGTTCAAGGATTAGTTATGAAACGGAAGCGTTTATCGAGTTTCATTATTCTAATCTCCCTGGACTGGACTAACGATCTCTTACAGTATTATCATTGAAATTTTGTGTCTCTTGCGTTTTTACTTCTTGGAATTACCAGTTCCAGCAGGTAAAATAAACAGACTAAATAATTCGGGACAATTTGTGACAACAATAGGTTAGATTAGTGAGTAATGGGGCAGACTGGTTCAGCTGGAACAATGATTCTCAATCCTTTAGTCCAGTAATGAGGGGAGACGCGCGAAATGAATGAAAATTATTACGTCTTATTTAAATTCTAATTTTCATTCCAGAAATTTTTCAGCGAATTCGTGCTGTGCTTCCTCTTCCCCTCTCTCTACATGGCCGAACCAGTACTTCTGTGACCTCTCGCTTTGTATTTTAACGTAAACAATGACGAGGAACACCGTTCAGTACACAGCTACTAAGGGATTCAGAGCCGATGAATCTTTGTTCATCGGCAATATCTTTATCAAGGCATCGAATAAAGGTGAAAGTTGGCAAATGTATATTTTACAACCTTACGTAATTTTTCACGTTTTATTTAGTACCTAAGTTCGATAACTTTGATATTTTCATAGAGTAAAATAAAGAAGCCGATGCCTGCACCGAGAAAATCACTGACAAGGATCCTTAAACAATTCGTGATGTGAACATAATATGACGTCATGAGGCTCCGCTCATCCAGGTAGGCAGTAAGTAATCACTAACACAGTCCAGGCTTCAACAAATTCTATAATGGCCAGCAAGATCCGGCATTGTCCCCGTGGTTACAAGACTGCATTTGTGCTACGGCTTGCCCCTTTGTATACAAGTGAGAAGACCCATGACAAGATTTACTATATAGTGTGAATGGGTATAATTATTTTCTTAGTGGGTAATAGTTACTTGGCAACAATCATCTCTCGTTGCAGCAATAGAAGGCTATAGTTTCGAAGCCTGAGGTAAAACCACTGATTGTCATTTTGTTTTCCCGCCCTGAATATATGTTAAATCTACCATATGAGCTATGGACTGGTTCATTATATGGATGAATTACATACATTGAATAATTTGTGGAGTATTACAATACGAATATCAAGAATATGGAAGAATTCCAAGCTAACAACTTAGTCCCAATCAAGGCCAAGCGAAAGAGAAAGAGGTCTGCACACTTGCCCCCCACCTCCAACCTAAAAATCCCCCATGTAGGCGGAGCTTTGTCTACCTCCATATTGCGTCAGAGAAGTGCCATGACGAGCAGGTACCTTTACGATACGTCATCTCCTACGAAGCTACCCCAGGTGGAAGGCGACTCCACCCAATTGGATAGACATTGTCTCTCTTGGTCTCTCTTGGCCTTGGTCTTAACTTCATAATAATAATAATAATAATAATAATAATAATAATAATAATAATAATAATAATAATAACACAAGATCAGGCCCTAAGAACCAGATATGTTCTAAGAACGATAGACGGAAATAACATCTCTCCCATATGTAGGAAGTGCAATACGAAAAATGAAACCATAAACCACTTAGCAAGCGAATGCCCGGCACTTGCACAGAACCAGTACAAAAAGAGGCATGATTCAGTGGCAAAAGCCCTCCACTGAAGCCTGTGCAAGAAACATCAGCTACCTTGCAGTAATAAGTGGTACGAGCACCAACCTGAGGGAGTGATAGAAAACGATCAGGCAAAGATCCTCTGGGACTATGGTATCAGAACAGGCAGGGTGATACGTGCAAATAGACCAGACGTGACGTTGATTGACAAAGTCAAGAAGAAAGTATCACTCATTGATGTCGCAATACCATGGGACACCAGAGTTGAAGAGAAAGAGAGGGAAAAAATGGATAAGTATCAAGATCTGAAAATAAAAATAAGAAGGATATGGGATATGCCAGTGGAAATCGTACCCATAATCATAGGAGCACTAGGCACAATCCCAAGATCCCTGAAAAGGAATCTAGAAAAACTAGAGGCTGAAGTAGCTCCAGGACGCATGCAGGAGAGTGTGATCCTAGAAACGGCGCACATAGTAAGAAAAGTGATGGACTCCTAAGGAGGCAGGATGCAACCCGGAACCCCACACTATAAATTCCACCCAGTAGAATTGGAGGACTGTGATAGAGCAAAAAAAAAAAATAATAATAAAATAAAAGAAAAATAAATAAAATAAAATTATTGAGAATGATAATGCAAAGGCAGCAGCAACATTTACGTCCTTCAACCTGAATTACGTTTAAAGTTTCCATTTTTCTCCAAGAGCTCTAATCCACGCAGTCATCTTGATTAGAAGCTTGAAAATCTCGTCCCAGTTTTGCTTGGCCGCTGTTGTCTTGCGGTTCGAGCTCTCAAAGTTTGAAGATTTCCTTTAGAAATCTCTCGTTTATGATTAAAATTTCAACAGATCAAGCCTGTACTCTTACAAACTCTCCATTCTCGCAAAGGTACAAGTGCATACGTAGACACTTCAAGTGTGTCGAGTGCTACTGTTGCGAGCCTCGAGAACCGAGTCCCTTATTCTGAAGAATGTTTTTTCTTCGAAATTTGGGAACTAGAATTCTTTTTCTGTCTTTTGTGATTTCTGTAGACTGGCGTCTCAGTATTGCTGTCATCGGCCAAGAGTCTTTTTCGGGAATGTTAGCAGAATAGAAAGCTGAATGGCACCAAAGCAAAGTTCATCTCTCGTAAATGAAGTGTTTGTAAATGACTAATACTGTACAGAACAAAGCGAGGACCTATATTAGTAATTAAATGGTAAAATTTATCATTTTTATCCGTACTGTCATTAATGTTTAATGTTTGCGTACACAGTATTACTATAATTACTAGCATTCTGCAAGTATAAATAAAGGCCATTAGTAAAAATGTCTTAGAGCTTATCAACGCCAAGTCCAAGCTTAAGCGCTGATGCCCGTTGGCTATCGTTGCTTTATTTATACACACACACACACACACACACACACACACACACAGGAATATCTATTTATTAACAACTGATTCTTCAGATTCACAATAAATTTGGCAGATGGATACCGCTTAGTTCCACTGAATTTCAACAATAAGCCAGGAAGATAGGATGTCATCAACTACTGTAGATACCTATCCCTCTAAATGTAATTATTTCCAAGACAATTAAGAGATTCCACAAGCCTATTACTAATTGCTACTCATATGACACTACTGAGCACTGGGCATCTTCGAAATGGTGGAATATGCAACACGTGTCAATTCCGATTATCAGTGATTATGCAGATACGGCAAAACTGGAACTGATCTTGTTTGTGCCATTCTCGAAGCTCGCCCCTCCCCTCAACGATAAAAGAGACACTTATAATAAATGATCTCTAGTTAGTACCTGGGACTTGAACAGAAAATTTTAAATTTTTGTGTCATCAAATTGAATACCACTTTAACATTATTATTATTATTTTTTTTTTTTTTTTACAGTTTTACCATACCCCTGGTGAAAAGAATTTACATTAAATTTACATTAAATTTCAGAATTACAAATAAGACATTCACAACCTTCTTTGAGATGGCAAAGGTTAAATGTTTATAGATTTATGACATACATACATGCATACATGCATGCATGCATGCATACATACATACATACATACACATATACAGAACAATCCATCGTACTATGCTTTATTAGCAAAACAAAATGGATTTAAATGGATAGATAGCTTATAGTTTTGTGGATTTGATCACCAAACTTTAGTGATCAAAATCCAAAATGATACACAAACAGCTTACGTCCATACTTTTGTGGATTTGATCACTAAAGTATGGTGATCAAATCCATAAAGCTATAAGCTTTTCATTTATTCATATCCATTTCGTTTTGCTAATTTACCATAATGCGGTAGATTCTTCAGTGCATGTATGTATGTATTCATGTATGTTTGTATGTATTTGTCCAATGTCAAGGGAACTCCGGTACAGAGGTGCAGAGGAAGTGCCAGAGACCACATCTGGGAACAACGTTGCAAGATAAAGACTCACAAAATTGATGATACATGAATACCCACCAAGAAGACTCAGTAACCACAAAAATAACGACAGGTGCTCCCATAAACATTCTCTAAAGGAGTGTAGTATACAAGTAAAAATACAAACTTTGCTACTAAGAAAGAAAAAACAGATTTAGCCATATGGTATATCCTTGTCTACAATAGATTCTTGCATATATACAATTTCTTTGTTTATATTCGTGACGTTATAACGTAATATTGTTTTGCAAATATGAAAGAGCATTGTGGGTTTTATAAAAACGTTGCTCCTGGAAAGGATATATGGAAATGGTCTTCTGTGAAAAGTGAGAATGTTAGGTATGCATATTCTTAATGAATTCCTTGTTCACTCGTGCCGAAGAAAATATGTAGGTCGCTCCCTCCCACGCGTATTAAAAAGCCTTCGTCTTTTCATCACAGATATAAAGATCGTTCCGCTATTACATACCATTTTTGTACTGCGTTAAGTAGCAATAATTTTTCACAGACCTATACATGCTTATAGAAAGAGCTCGCACGCAACCGCATACGTACGCACCCGCGCGCAGGTCCTGGAAGTGTGGCGAGAGAGAGAGAGAATGTTGTCAAATATGAGAGCCATTTCTCAGCATCCGATTTACTCAGTACTACGAGTACATGTGCTGGGGTGGTGACCTCAACTGATTTCAAGGTAGACCAAACTACTTCAACACCTCTAACTGGATGTAAGATGTATAGTACGATACTGAGATAAAAAAAGAAATTGCTTACAGTCAATATCTGGCTAAATTCCCAGTTCAGAGCCCCGTTTGGCATTCGGATTCCACAGCCCACCAAAGCGTTGGTATTATGCATACGGATCAGCCTCATTCCACAAACTCGAGCCCAAACGTCGGGAAAGTTATGCACGTACCTATCAGCTCCCGACTCCAGTCCCGAGAGGGACCTAAAACCTCTCTCTCTCTCTCTCTCTCTCTCTCTCTCTCTCTCTCTACTAAACGGGGTGGTCCCACTTCGAGGGGGCCTAAGAAAACAGAAAATGTCCTTAGGAAACTTAGTAAACAATCTACATACTGATGAACAGAAGATTATAGGACAAATAGACACGAATGTACAAATTAGATGCTGTGGAAACAGCTAAAATTTTCAAATAGACGGTATCCTGTAACAACTCTTGATACAGAGTCTGCCGTTTCCACATATTTGGACGAAAATGAGAATTAAGCCCCTCTCTGAATCCAATATCACATTTCTAGAAAATATTGGCAATCCAATATTATTCCTCTTATTACGAATCTAGAAGTTTGTTACATATATTTCACAACATACTGTTACTTTTATTATTCGGGTACATTTTGCATACGTCTTTGATTTTGATTAATTTGTCATCTTTTGATTTATTTTGATCTTCTTGTGCGTTGAGTAACTGTAGTGTCCAAATTTCCTTCTTTCAATTAATTTTGTGAATTGGATCGAGAACCTGAACCGCTCTGAGGACCAATTTTCGTTGCCCTACCACTCAAAAATCATCAAACCTTTGGATATTATACTATAGCCCTTGGTTATCTGCTGATGTTTGGCATTATTTACTGTATGTATAACTATACTATTATTCACTGCTATCAGTTTTACATTAATTAAAACCCATATAGTTTGTAGAAATAAATAGAAAACATTTACATATTCCTTATTTGCTCTTCATGGTGAAATCATGAATTCCGGTCAGCTCCAAAAGATTTCTATACTGACATCATCATCATCATCATCATCATCATCATCATTATTATTATTATTATTATTATTATTATTATTATTATTATTATTATTATTATTATTATTATTATTATTATTATTTTAACTATCAAAAATAGGGGAAGTCAAATACTCAAGTTTTATTAAGGATCGGTGATATTTTCGTTACTCTACTACGGGAATCATTATCATAAAAATATAAGTCAAATTATGAAAAAATGTTTGCCAGTTATTTTAGCAGTGATAAAAATATGGAAAAAGCAAAGCCGTAAAATGTTACTGATGAAAACAATATATTTTGGCTTTTAAAACATCGAATGACGCGTGAATGAATCGCAAAATTGTTCAGCTTGAATGGATAAAAATACATCTATTTCAAATGGCTGTCATATCTGTTTTACTGACGGCCATTACGCTGCAATTTACATAGAAAAATAATTGAAAAGATGTAGGACAGGAATACGCTTTGACATGCAGTCGAGCATTAACAATATTATATATATATAAATTTTTTTTGCAGATGCATCTCCCCAAGAAAATAATTCCCAGTATTCCTAAATACTAGCTGGAATATTTTAATACGTGAAACATTTCTGACCTATCTCGGTTCCTACGTTAGCGGAGAATGATTACAAAAGATTGGTTAACTATCATAGACTAAGCTGGTTTTTGTTGGCATAGACCCTAGCCTGGGGTAAGTGAGATACGGTGTAAAAGAAAAAAAAAACTAGGACTCCTAAAAGCTAACAAAGTCGATACAAGAACATGGAGAAATCGTACATTTATACAAATTTCATGGGTCAAATATTTTGGTTACCAAAAGAGGGTGGTTAAGTTGTTTTCGTCTGAATGTAGACTCTCGCAATGGTGCTATTCAATCAGCAAGAGTCAAGGTTACGGTGCCTCGAAATCTTCATGGAGCGTCCGGTGGGCCGCAGGTGTCTTGATGTGACTCGATTCTCGCTACCCACAATCCCGCTCACTGATTGATTAACAAAGCTTTTGACTTGATAGAGTTTCCATATTTGCCCACTTTTCTCTTTTTGTATTCCTTCTACGCTGACGATGGAAATTAAAAATATAAATGCATATGTGAGTGCATTTATCCCTTTCTCAACACTTACACAACACTGACTCAGACTGTTAAGGAAAAAAAAAAATAAATAAATAAAACCACTTTTTGGTCTCATGTACCATCAATAGAGTTAATTTGTTTTCTGGATAAAACTATTTGTTAAAGTTAGTGAGATCAGAGTTCTGTTCACATTGTTATATTTATTTGTATAGAACAACATTTTAATTCCCTAAAGGAAAGTTGATGCAACAACAACTTCATTTATTCTAGCCTCTGCTTTCATTAACTACCACCTAACTACCACCTACTTCCTTTTTATCGTTTTTTCGAACATGTTGCTGATAAAAATTCACCCGTTCAAACACATAATTGGAAACACCTACTTTTAGTTGAAAGCCTGGGCGCAGAAAAATTATTAATAATGTAAATTGGAATTATGAGCTTCAGGCTAAACGAAATAGAGAAAGATCCTTATCCAGTCAAAATGTAAAAAGTACTGTCCCAAAGGATTCCCCTCAGTAATAGAATTTTATTATGGAAATGATTAAACAAGGGACGAATGAAATATGAAATAAAGACTGTTGGTCTTTCACAAACCAGACCTTCAACTCCCATTGACCATCGGGTGATTGATTTCCTATTTCTTTCTTTTTTAAGTTTTAAATGTTTCTTAATGATCACACGAGAACACAAATTGTTCAATAATTGAATTGGTATTTTGAATTTAGTTTGATTTTTTTCCTGTCACGGCAAAAACCAATCGGAATAGACACTCCCGGGTAGTTCGAAAACTACCACCTCGAGGAGAGGACGTGTAAGGGCGCACTCTTCCTCGACTTAGAGTCAGTCATTAGTGAAAGTGATGATTAATTACCGTAATTACTCTGTGCAACTCCGCATCCCTATGCATATTATCATCATATTGCAAATAAAATGCATAAATGTTCCAATACATTTTTACAAACAGGAAACAGAAAATCTTAAAGAACCATAAACTAGAAAACATGTGAA
>NC_087208.1:88162027-88164527 GCF_015104395.2 Macrobrachium nipponense
CACAAATACATAACTTAATTAAGGAAATTATGTGACTAACGGACATAGGCAATTCATGCAGAACAAGTTCATTACTTAAATATTCTAGCACAGAGTCAATAGGGACATACATCAAAACTGACAAAAATATCGCTGGGTTTAGTACAATGTTATTTAATTTTTCCACAAGATCAAGTGAATTCCGGATGTGTGAATTAGATACAGTTCCTAGTAGCGGGGATAACAGTTTAGTAAGATATTTAGATAGTTTATAAGCAATTGATCCTACAGTACTAATAATTGGGCGCATAGGTTTGTTTTCCTTATGAGTTTTGACTAGGCCATATAAATAAGGTATTGAGCGACACTTTACAGTTAACTTACACAAAAGTTCTTTTTTATCTTTAAGAATTTGTTTGATATTGATATTAAAGTTTTTTATTACTTGGTCCAACGGATTTTTTGCGAGATTTTTATTAGTTATTTCATCCTCTAGTAAAGTATTCATGCGTGATATGCAGTCAGTTTTGTCAAGAACCACTAAACTACTGGATTTATCAGCCTTGGTAATGTGTAAGCTATTATTATTCTTCAATTCTTTTAAACTTTTTCTGTAGCGAGCGGGGAAGTTATTTTCATGGTAGGCATGCGTAGCACTATATGTCATGCCTTTGATAATGTCTAAATGATTTTGTGGTAGGTCACAGTATTTTTCAAATCACTAATAAAAACAACCTAAATCTTAGTCTGGGAATGTACCATTTGGACCCATATATTTGTAAGATGTTTATGAAGGACCTCAAAATAAATGAACAACTAATAAATTAGTCCCACATGTATATATTTATTATTTCTCTCTCTCTCTCTCTCTCTCTCTCTCTCTCTCTCTCTCTCTCTCTCTCTGGTTCGATATTCTCTCTCCCTCTTTCTCTTGCTCGATATATATATATATTTATATTTTCTTTCGTCTTTTCATTAATAATAATTTTTGTTGGGAAAATTTGTGTAAAAATTCATGATATTAAATTGTATATGCTCCCGTGTTTTTTTTCAAAATGTACTGTTTTCTGGAAGAATCACTTGTTTACTGTGGGTATCCTTCAAGGTGTGGCTAGCCTCTGGCGACTCCTCCTTTCTGTAGAGTGAAAATCGCCCTTATGGCTAATCTGGTAGTGTCAGTTTGTATATTAAGCCTTCATTTAACTATGTTATTCTTTGTAAAATCAGTTTGCCTCAGTAAAGGGTCCGAACAGGACCGAAAGTACTCAGCTACCTCGTTTTTTCATTTTTTCCTTCGTGACAAAAAACCTTTATTTATATATAATATATATATATATATAATATATATATATATATATATATATATATATATATATATATATGTAAATATATATATATATATATATATATATATATATATATATATATATATATATATATATATATATATGTATATATATATATATATATATATATATATATATATATATATATATATATATATATATATATATATATATCTATATATATATATATATATATATATATTATATATATAAAACACACACACCCACACACACGTATATATAAGATATATATATATATAATATAATATCTATATATATATATCATATATATATATATAGATATATATATTATATATATATAAATAAATATAACTAAGAGAGAGAGGAGAAGGGAGAGATGAGGGAGAGGAGAGAAGAGAGACGAGAGAGAGAGAGAGAGTTTTTCAAGAAATATTTTGAATAGTGACAAAATCATACTTACCATGAATGGATATTCTCCTATTGAGTGTGATCACAACAGAGATTAGAAAGAACATGAGACTAAAATATAGGTAAATCTATAAGTTCGTGTCCCGCATACTTTGACAGGTTTGAACATGATTTATACTACTTCATCCCAGCGTCCCCCAATTTTCAAAGTCAATTATGAACAACTTCATTTGCTTTATAATACACAATTTTTACTTAGAATGGTTGGGTAATTCATTAATTTACTATACTTTATGAAATTTATTTCAAATTAATTGTTATAACTTGGAAAAAGATACTTGAAATTATGATAGGATTAGAGAGCATTTTAGTGCAAGTTTGGTTGTTCATAAAAGTCCTATAAAATTCTTAATGCTTATAAAAAAACTTTCATGGGGTGTAATATGGTATAGTTTATGCATTCATTTATTCAAATGTGATGAATAGATAAGAGAAAAGGAAAAATATAATGTTGAAATGTGTATCCTCAAATGAGGACGCTGGGATATAATGGGTTAATATGAGGTATTTAAAAGCTGGAAGCCAACACAATTTTTTTTCTTTTTTGTAAATAGCATATAAACAGGTGCTAGTGAATGCCAGTTCCTGATATGAAGAGAATGAACCGAATTCCAACTTATCTTAACAGTATCGAGACAGGCAATGTATCGCCACTAATAGGGTCCAGTATGGAAAAAAAAAATATATCGGAATATTTCAGTTCATGTGAAAACAATTCAATTATA
>NC_087208.1:88169527-88207027 GCF_015104395.2 Macrobrachium nipponense
TAGTAAAAACCATACATTGTTTGTCGTTAAAAGTATCTATATAAAAATAAAATAGTAAAAGCCATACATTGTTTGTCGTTAAAAGTATATAATAAAGATAAAATAGTAAAAACCATACATTTGTCGTTAAACGTATCTATAGAAAAGTAAAACAGTAAAAACCATACATTTCTTGTTCTTAAAAGTAAAAAAAAAAAAATTAAACCTTATTATGAGCGATTGTTTTAAGGAACTGCATTCTTTCTGCTTGATTATAGCTCTGTACTAGATGAGTGATACGCTTGTCACAATCCCTGTACTTCTTCTTTTTGACTGGTTCATCCCCGTTTCGAAGCTTTTGTAATTTTGTTTTTGCCAAACTCTCTTCACTTTTAAGGGCTTCAATCAGTTTCCATATGTTTGGATGGATACTGGAAAGACTTGCTATAAATGTGCTGTGAAAACCTTCCAAATTATTAATTGTACGCGATTCTCCGTTCAAACATCGGTCTAGAACATTCCAAGATTCTATTGAAAATTTTGGATCAAGTCTCCTCATTGTGGCACCTCTCCCTCTCACTGGTCCTTTATATGAATTTTCAGAATAAGAGACAATAGGTTGCGGGATATCATCATCGTCAACCAATCCATCAAAAGCATCAGCAACCTGATTTACAGATAAAAAAGGCTAGGGCTATAAAACATCTCATTTTATGACTAAATATGTCATCTTCGTGGTAACGTACTTTGAAACCTTCAGCTACAATATGTCTGTAAACATTCCGTCTTAAATGAAACAAGCAAAAAGAAATAGTTGTTTCTGGAAACGTATTTGGAAATGCGTTTTGCGCAGCGTTTTCGAAGTCCATTATCATAGCATCTGACCCCTCGTTATTCAGTAATTCTTTCACTTTTTGGAAAAGCCGGTTATACGTATTTTGAGACTTATTAGGTACGGGGGCAAACAATCTTGGAGCACTGAAGTTTTTAATTTGTATATGCAAGACATAAAGTTGGAAAAATATAACAGGGCAACTCTTAAAAGTTCCATCTCCTCCCCAATTCGCACATTGTCTCAAATCGTGAAGAGTGTCATTAGTAGCGAAAATTAAAATGCGTTTAGCGTCGTCTATGCCACTGTCATACTGCAAAATGATAGAGCAATTCTCGATAACACCAAACTCTCGTGGTATTTGAAATACATTAATTGTTTGTGGGATCGGTGGATGATTAGCCTGATCACCTCTCCATCGTCTCATATTTCGACTAATATGAACTAGTTTCGTCACATAAGCAACTGCGCACTCATTTAAATTTCCTAGTTCTTCTGTTAAAATTGAACGAGAAGGTGTTTGACTTGTGATTGTCCTTTCCTTAATATTTGCAGTATTATTCCAACTGAATGACCAGATGGAAGACATCTGCAAGAATAGATCTAGACATCCGACTATTTGCCCACATGACATAGATCTTCTAAAAGAAGAGTCTTCATCAAAGGACATAGCATACTTGACTTTCTGCAGAGCATGTCTTCTAGATTATGCCAACAGAATGACCAGAAGGAAGACATCTGCAAGAATAGATCTAGATATCCGACTATTTGCCCGCATGACAGAGATCTTCTATCAGAAGAGTCTTCATCAAGGGACATAGCATACTTGACTTTCTGCAGAGCTGGTCTTCTAGATTATTCCAACAGAATTACTAGAATTTAAACTTCTGCAAGAATAGATCTAGATATCCGCCTATTTGCCTGCATGACAGAGATCTTCTATAAGAAGAGTCTTCATCAAGGGATATAGCATACTTGACTTTCTGCAGAGCCGGTCTTCTAGACTATTCCAACAGAATGACCAGAAGAAAGATATCTGCAAGAATAGATCTAGATATCCGACTATTTGCCCACCTGACAAAGATCTTCTATTAGAAGAGTCTTCATCAAGGTACATAGCATACTTAACTTTCTGCAGAGCCTGTCTTCTAGATTATTCCAACAGAATGACCAGAAGGAAGACATCTGCAAGAATAGATCTTGATATCCAACTATTTGCCCACATTGACAAAGAACTTCTATTAGAAGAGTCTTCATCAAGGGACATAGAATACTTGACTTTCTTCAGAGCCAGTCTTCTAGATTATTCCAACTGAATGACCAGATGGAAAACATCTGCAAGAAAAGATCTAGATATCCGACTATTTGCCCACATGACAGAGATCTTCTATAAGAAGAGTCTTCATCAAGGGACATAGCATACTTGACTTTCTGCAGAGCCGGTCTTCTAGATTATTCCAACAAAATGACCAGAAGGAAGACATCTGCAAGAATAGATCTAGATATCCGACTATTTGCCCACATGACAGAGATCTTCTATTAGAAGAGTCTTCATCAAGGGACATAGCATACTTGACTCTCTGCAGAGCCGGTCTTCTAGATTATTCCAACAGAATGACCAGAAGGAAGACATTTGCAAAAATATGTCTATATATATATATATAATATGATATATATATATATATATATATATATATATATATATATATATATATATATATATATATATATATATATACACACTTATATAATATACAGTATATGACAGACTCACCAGATGGATTAAAGGCGCCCTCATTACTTTAAATAATACGTACCATAAATAGAAACTTGGTCATTGTTGAAAATATTATAAGCGAAGAAATTTGCAAGTTTGGGGCATTCGTGATTTTGTAAATATATCTAGTCAGTTAAAATTCTTTCCAAAATTAATGTCCTAATTACGAACAAAATCCCCTTGGCTCTTTAGTGGAAGACTCCGGGTTTCTTCCGCTAAGAAGGTCTGGTACAATTTCAGAATTGACTTAAGAGGCCAACAACCTGATTATCAGTTCAACTGTTCGTAATGTTTGTTTGTATGTATGGTTTCCTGCTTTAATTTGTTTCCCGAGTTGTATATCATACCCCATTTTAGTAATCAGGTCCACAGTGGTTGGATAAAAGCAGTAAGCTTTGTACATATATATTTTTAATACACTATGTTTTGTAACAGCAATTTCACTGTGGATTCTATATAATATGCGAACATGCACACACATAATATACACATACATAATATATATATATATATATATATATATATATATATAATATATATATATATATATATATATATATACATTAAATGTGTATATATATACATATCTATATATGTGCAGAAATTTCCAGTGATTATTATGTGACACTAATCCTGCTATCGAAAATTTTATATAATTAAAAGTACAAAATTCAAGTAGGAACTAATAATCACCATATACAGTAAGAATTCGAAAGAAAAACGTCATCAGCTACAATGTTAGATGAAAATTTACGAGCGCTAACCAGAACAGCTCAGGTGGATATATTTACGTGAGCTGTAGTGCGCCTCTTCAATACGTAAATTTGATTTATGACAAACCTGAGCCCTTTTAGTATTCGAAAGATTACAGAGAGCAGTAGAATTCCAATGGTGTCTACTACGCTCCTTTTATGTAAAACTGGCTAACAAGGATGGAATTTCTTCCTGAGTTCCATTGAGTTCCATATGCTATTTTCTTTTGAATGAGTTCTACGAGTTCTGCCAGATGGTTACGTAACGCGTGGGCAGAACGTGAGTTAAATATTTGTTTTGTTGTATAATTCACTTATTTGTTTCATACAAATGTACGGGAGACTTGCACACGCATTTGCATCCGTCCAATGATGCCGATACCGTAGCGGGAGAAGCAGTTGCCTCCCTTTTCCAGCAATGCGTAGGTCAGAATCCTATTGAGGAAGGAAAGAGCACATCCACATATTTCTAATCTGGAATTTTACGCTTGTAGTAACAAGTGTAACCCGAAAGTGACAAGTAAATGAGAAGAGGCCATTATGACTATTATCAACACACAACACATGATATATGTGGTGTAGTGCATATATATATATATATATATATATATATATATATATATATATATATATATATATATATATATATATATATATAAGTTGTATATATATGTTACATAAAGAGGGGGATTTGCTATCATATATTATTTAAAATATATCATAGCAAATCCCCCTCTTTTTTTTCCATGGGAGCAGAAAGTGGTGTTTTTTTTTGTTTTTTTTTTGACACATGTTAAAGGAGACGCATTAGTCTTGTTTTTGACACATATGTATACGTGTGAAGGTTTTTCATACATACAGCTTAGTTCTTGGGGATGCTTGGATTGCATTTTTTTAGCCCTCGGAGACAGCAGCCGCTCATATATACGTACTCAGCGCAATTTTTGCTGAGCGACCAAGGGGTAGCGCCCAAGGGAGGCTAGTGGTACCCTTCCACAGGGGAATACTTGACGGGGGTGAACTTCTTTTTTTTTTCTTTGTGTCTGGGTAATGGGGGTGAGTTTAGCCTTGAATGAATATTAAGGATGGTGATGTTTTGTGCGAATATGGGAGGAACTAACCACAGATTTAGTTTTCTTTTTTTTTGTGAGTTCAGCAGACAATTGCTTGAAGTCTATGTGAGTCACAGATGTTACAGGTGTCACGGGAACAGTTATCAGTGCCATTGATTTTTTCTTTTCCCCTTTTTTTGGACGTTAGCCATTGCTGACATAAGTTTTTTTTATCATGGGCGAATTTGAATTTATTTTTCTCTCTGAGCAGTTTGTGTGAATTTTTGATATCTCAGTTCGTGACTCGGAGTCATTGTTCGGGAATGTGTTTATAATTTCAGCTGTTTGATGCTGCAGAGAGATTTAGGGGAGAATTTTTGCATTTTTTTGAGTGTATAAATAATGGCACTACATTTTTTTCTCTGGATATTTGTGTTCCGGAAATTGTTGGCCTCTCGCACAATTGTGTTTGTAGCAACTTTGCCAGAGATAGACAACTTGGTTAAGTTTCTAGTGGCCTGTGCCGTAGCAAATATGGGGAAGTCTTTACTTAGACACTTTGGATTTGGAGTTTTGTTGTAATGAGTTGTGGCACACTGATGATTTTTTTTTCTAGAATTTCTTGGGCAATTTTATTTGCCGAGTTTTTGCCCTTTCTCAGCAGTTATGCTAAACAGAGAGTTTATAGTTTTTGACTGTAACATTTGGTTATTTTACTGGATAATTGGAGATATAATTGGAGATATAATATTTTGGCCATTTGATATTTTTTATTTTTTTGTTGGAGATATTCCACAGTTTGGGCCTATCGTGGTGAGAGCTATGTTTAATTCAATTATTTTCGCAGCCATTTTTGTTGCAAATAGAAACCTTTGTGAGAGGAGATATTTGGCAATATTTCTGAGTGTATAAGCTAGATGCTTTGAGTGCATTTTTCGGGGGTGGAGTTACGTTTTTGATGACTACTTGGAGATATAACATTTTTTGGAGACTTGTTTTATTCCACATGGGGTTATTAGTCAAATGGAGGGAATTATTTATGTTGCCTGGGTGGTATTATTATTAACATGGTGATATATGTGGGTGGCATTAATCTTTGGTGGTGACTTTTATTTTTTGTGGTTATGATTTTTTTTCATGGAGTTTTACAAGCCAAACGGAGGGGTTCTGTGGTTCCTTTGGCATTGTGACTAATGGGGGCAGGTGGCATTACTGTGTTGCAGTTTTATGAGTCCCTATGGAGATGTTACATTTTTTATGTTCACCTGTGGGTTATTTTTTTGGCGGCATATAATTGCGGCATTGCGGTTTACCGTAGTTTATATCCTGAATAGGTGATAATTTGAGCTTATAGGGTGTCAGTAGAGAATTATTTTGAGAATCATGGGTTTCTTAAGTTGTAAGTCTGACTAGACATATCTATCCTGGAGTTCGAGCACCTGACGTGTTCACAGGTGGATTTTTGCTGATAATGCCGTGATGAGTCCGGTTGCTGACTTTTTTTCCTTCGTTGTGATTACTCAGAGTTTTGCACTATTCTGAGAGATGCTGATTTTGGCATTTCACGGAGATGTATCTGTGTAATTGTTGTGATGACAAATTCCGTAACGATACATATTTCATTCATGAGGGAGACGTAGGGTTGTGTATATTATATACATTATGTGCTTTGTGATGGGGGAAAGTTCACTTATTGTTGTTATTATTTTTTTCTTTTTTTCTTCTCCTATGAGAGATGTAATTGGGGTTGAGCTTTAAATAGCTTTTCAGTTTTGGACAGGGGATATAATTTGTCAGGGTATGTAAAATGAGTGTTTGGCATTATGTTTTGAGATTAATTATATGAGCAGTAAAGGGGTTTTTGCTGTTATCAGTAAAGAGTTCTTACTGATTTTATGGGTTACTGAAATATCAGAGCTTGAGAGAACATTTTCAGTGATAACTTGGGCTGGGTTCATAAGTTTTTTTTCTTCTTGTGAGAATTTAAGAGTTTAAAATGTGATGACAGAAGTCCGTAGAGTTTCTGTAAGTTCTGGGTGAGTGTATGTACTGATTTGTGAATTTGGCGAGGTTTTTTGTGTTATTGGAGAATTGAGTTGGAGAATTTGATATTTTCTTTGCGGGGTTATGATAGTGATTTATGATTTAGATCCTATGGAGTTCCTTCACGAGTTGTAGTTGGAAATTAGTTCAGTGGTCATATTAATGGGGTTAATGGGAAGAAGTTCAGTTAGTATTTTTGCAATTTTACTGAGGTTATTACTTGACAGATATATGTCTGGGGTTAATTTTTCTTTAATTGACCGATGACATGACTGACATACTGCAACACCATAAACATTGTTCCCTAACACTAGCAAGATGCCCTTCAGCGATTGCAGAGATCTTGCTGATGTTTGCCCACATCGAGAATTTCTACGAGTCTACGGGGTCCTACAGCGCTTTTGGACTACGGGAGTCGCCAGTTGTCCTCCATGGGGAAAAGTTTCGCCTTTCTACAGCGTGTTTCACGTGTCTGTACAGCAGCAGACCAATCACATACACAGGAGCGTGAGAAAGTTCAAGATGAGGAGATATTTTCAACTGTTATTATATCCCATATGCAAGCTGTTTGAATTGGTGTATTGACATTATACTGCCAGAGACGTGCAGTTATCAAAGTGTGTGATGAGCCGGCCAATATGTTTTTTTATATATGTATAAGCTGTTTTATGTGAGCTGTGGCTAGGCTGGTGCTAGCAGAGAGGTGGCCGAGCAATCCGTTACATAAAGAGGGGGATTTGCTATGATATATTTTAAATAATATATGATGTGATATGCTGTGACGTTTCTTGGAATGTGGAGTCATCATTTAAGACAGTGGTCCGAGTGTCAGCTTAGGAATGCAAACACATCTTTCTTTGGGTGGTGTGATCAAGTTTGCTGTCTTAGCAAATCGGTGCCTCGTCCTGTCGCTATGAGGGCTTGATGTAAAGGTGAATTTGAAACTGGACCTAAGCAGTTTATGGGCGTGAACATTGAGTGTGGTTTCTTAAGTATGTGTGCGCTTTTCCCCCTACATAATGAAATGTAGGCTTATCAAGAAGGGGAGACTATTACAGAGAGAAGGCAGAGCCAGGATGGCTCTGCCAAAGTGTTTTTATTGAGTGACAGTGCAATTGTGCTGAAATGGGTAAGCGTTTTCTTTATTTTGGCCAAAGTGTGGCTGGATTTTATTTGAATATTTATTTCAGAGATATTCTGTTTATATGATCTTTTGATTATGCTCTTGTTCTTACCAGAGTCTTCTCCTGTCTTCTAACAGGCGATTCTGGAAGAGGGGAAATGTTTCTGGAGAAGAGTGGTGATTGTTCATTGGATAAATAGTGTACTGACTTAGTTACTATGTTAACTGTGCCTAGAGAGAGAGAGAGAGTTGTCGGGATTCGAGGAGAGAGAGAGAGAGAGAGAAAGAGAGAGAGAGAGAGACAGACAGACAGACAAAGAGAGAGCATGTGTTACCAATTACCAGTTGCCTGCCGCTCTTGGTCCATCGCTAACAAAATGATAGCGAGACTGACCATCTCGTTATTATATATATATATATATATATATATATATATATATATATATATATATATATATATATATATATATATATATATATATATATATATATATGTGTGTGTGTGTAATATATATACATATGATTGTATGCGTACTTCGAAAATCTTGTTAGAAGCAGGAGACTGAAATATAATTACCTCTAATATCAAACACGTATTTAACGTATGCTAGTAGCTTGTCCATACATGATCGAAACTTAATGTACAAACAGAATTATTTGACTTCCTTGCACTAAAATTCCCTCGTAAAACTCTGATTAGGTATATTACTGTAAGTAAAAATATATTTAAGAGTCATGTTTACTCAGTAGGAATAACGCGGAAGGAGAGATTACGAAAATCCTTTTATTGGATCCAAAATCCATCATCATATTTCCCTTGACATACACGAGAGTGTCAGTCAATAAGAAAAGAAGATTACGGGATAATGGACACGGCACATCAGTCCCCTTTCGTAAGCACGGCCTCGCATCACAGTGTGCCGGATAAACGATATCGTTAGTTTTGAGAAAAGGATAAAAAGGTCTGGAAACAAATTGGCTGAAGCTATTACAGAACGGCTTGTCACTGGAAGGCCTTTCATTATCCTTATTATCGGTGCCCTGTTTTTTCCTTTATCCTTATTACTGACTGGAAACATCAATAACGCACCATTCAGAAAGATTGCTACTTTTATACTTAGGAACTAGGCCATGTTTACCTTTCCTTGAGTTTAGTGTGTTGGTTAATAACATTTCGAACGCATCAAAAATGTTTTATCACAGAGAGAGAGAGAGAGAGAGAGAGAGAGAGAGAGAGAGAGAGAGAGAGAGAGAGAGAGAAATTATAATATGAATACAAGTCAAGATATTTCTCAGCGTCAGGTAACACGAGGCATTCGACTTAGAAAAACAAATATTTTCTATCAGATTCAAATTGTCTTTGTCTTTTCTTGTTAAGATGGAACGAAAACAGTTTTTAACGAAGTGAGGAACAAGTTGGCATCAGCAGCCGTGTTTTATGACAATGAAAACATCCCCATTCTATTTTTTATAAATCAGCATCCTCATTGACAATATCTTAATATCTACGCCCACATCCGCATTAGCATTACAAGCAACATCCGCATCTGCATTTGAGAATGCGGATATCACCTGCTACTCAAGTGTTCAATAGTTCATACTCATACATTGTAGCTAGAAATAGAGTACTTTTTCGTGTGTGTGTGTGTATGTGTGTTTTCAAATTTACCTTTTTCATTATATTATACAGAACACATGATACACAATTTTAAGCCCTTTTTCTATGATCTTTCGAGCGTCCCAAGTGAAATTTGGGTGTTGGAAAAAGGGAAACCATTTGAGGTGCGACTGCAACACAAAATAACTCGTTCACGAGAACAAGGCGACATGGACAATGAATCAAGAGGCAGGCTGGGCAGAGGATGAACAGTGCGAGTTTCGACATGGATGGGGTGTGTGGACCCTCTGACTGTTATGGAAGAGTCACTTGAGAGCTCTCCAGTTAAGGGAAAAACCTTTGTACATTTTTTTTAAATATTCAAGGAGGAGGAGGAGGAAGCTTACGATAGATTGGATACAGGAGCACTGTGAAAGACGTTCTAGATGTTAAGTTAACGGACGAGCTGCTGCTGAAAAAAAAATACAGTGAAGAGTTTTAAGAGTTTTTACGTGAAAGTGGCTTGTCTGGTACAAAGTTGTGTTTCGATCTTCAAAGCCGTTTATTTATTAATAATCATTAAGGACTGGGTGATAGTAGAATAATATATAGAATATAAGCAAAAGGCCAAGCGCTGGAACCTATGAGGCCTTCAGCGCTGAAATAGAAATTGACAGTAAAAAGGTCTGAAAGATGTAACAAGAGGAAAACCTCGCATTTGCACTATAAGAGGGTGGAGATTAAGATGGAAGAAAGAGAACACCTACGGAGATACAGTAAAAGGAATGAAAGGGGTTGCAGTTAGGGGCCAAAGGGGTACGACAAAGTGCCTCAGTTAATGTATACACTGCACGGCATAAGGTTCACTCACGGCACTAGCCCCCTACGGCGGATTGGCAATAGTGAAGAGAAACTTGCAGAGACTTGTGGAAAGGTTTGAAAGCATCTCCAATAAGAGAAAGCAGAGAAAATATAAACACCTCAGGTTATGAAGGTAACTGGAGACCAGGAAGATGGGACAATGCATATTAATTAGAAGTATTGAAGAATGGAATAAGCGCATTCATATAATTATTGGGAAGTAAATATTCCGAGATGCTAAGATAACAGAAGCATTGAGCCACAGAATAGTAAGACAAGGAAGATGGCCGGATGTGTACACCATGGAATCCACAAACGTCTTGCTAGAACAGCTTTGCAACAAAGATTCGGGATTAGGGGATCCTTGGGATTTGGGGATCCTCTGACCAAGTTACAGCTTTTTTGTCTATTTTTCTCCCAGGAGCTGTAATAAATATGTAAGCATTCACTCCACTCCTTCCAAGTCATTTTACATGCCTGAATTTTATTCTCAATCGAAACTGCTAATGTGATCTTGACACTTTGAAGTATTATATTCAATATCCCCCTTTAAACATTGCTTTATCACAGCGATTTAATGAATTTTGTTTCAGTTACTTCTCTTTTTTCGAAGAGTACGGAATCTGGTTCACGGTATGTATGTATGTATGTATGTATGTATGTATGTATGTATGTATGTAGCTTGATAATTTCGCCTCCCACCAAGCCTCTTCAAAAGTTCTATTTTAACTAAACAGAATGAGTCTATACAAAAATAATTCATAAACACTTTCCCACTGGAAAAATAAAATTAACGTAACAATTGTCAAAGTAGAAATTAGGTAGTTTAGATCATAAACAAATGGTCAAATTAGCAATTCAAAGAAGTTAAACGAATGAACTATTAAACGATTTGGTGATTAATTATTTAAACCTTTCTCTGAATTTGTACTGTTGGGAAAAAATATGAAGGAATAAAGGGTCCAATTTATATATGCCCTGACTGATATGAAGTTCTTTTGTTTGCTAAAACATATGCAAGCTGTTTCTAACAAATTTCTTGCCATCATATCTTTTCCTTAAATAATGTCTCTTATCGATATCTTTTCCTGGAAAATTCTCTTATCGACATCTTTTCCTGTTTGCCCCACGTAGAATTTGCCACATTCACAAGGTATTTTGTAAGCCACGCCTCTCAAAGGATAAACAATATCACTGAATGAAGGGTGGAATGGGAGAACCAGAGTATTACTCATATCATATTCCTTTTTGGCGGTTGTTCTGTAATACGTTTGTTTAGCTAAGAACAAGCATCCCTCTATTTCCCTGATCGAAAAGTTGTTTTTCATGCCAATTCTGGTGATAATACTAACTTCCTCCTCTAAATATCCAGGGCTAACTAGTCTAAGTGCTCTTAAAAAATGACATCTCAAAGCCATGTACTTAACATTGCGTGTATGAGTCGATTTTGCATTGATCATTAAGTTATTATTTGTAGCTTTTCTGTGAATTTTGAATTTCAGGCCATTAGCTGTTCTTATTACATTAGTGTCTGAAAAAATATGTGGAGTTATTTGTTTCTTTCTCCATGGTGAATTTATTGATGATACTAAGGAATTAAGATCAGATAGAAATTTATCAGTGTCGCGGTTTACACTCGAAACAGTAAAAGTGTCATTTACGTATCTAACTCAATAAACATCATCTGGCAATATGCTGTTGGCAATTCGAGTGTCATAGAATTCCATCGTATACACCCTTTCCTATATAGTTCAGTGGAAAAATTTATATACAATATGTCAGTGAGGAGGTCTTCCTTGGAATTACCTTTCTCTATTTCCAATACACAATGGAGGACGTGAAAAAGAAACATAAGGACGACTCACTCCGTCAACATCTTAAACCGCCTTAATCATTTACACTGTGAAAGCATTTCATGAATAAAACTGTGATTATCAGGAAAAGGAGATGAATCTGAAATATAAAATTCACCGTCCTTGGAAACGAATGAAGGCATATCAACAGAAGAATGACAATAATTAGAAGTAGATTTTGCTGATTAGGCACTCACACTCGTACATACCCTCACAAACGTTTACATTTGTTGTTCCTTATTGTGCTCAATTTTTAAAAGTCCTCGGTATACCTTATATTTAACTAATTAATGTATATATATATATACTATATATATATATATATATATATTATATATATATATATATATATATATATATATATATATATATATATATATATATATTAGGATGGAATGTTTAATAGGAGGATCAATGTCTCTTCCGGCTAATAAATTCTGTAAACCTGAAAGTACTGATTTTCATTATCATAGAATATATATCTTCGTTAAATCTGTTTCTGCCTGTTCCCGTGGAATACAATTAGGCCTACTCCTTAGAAAAATAAGTATAAAGAAACCAATTTTCTTTTTCTATTTTTCTGTAGATTAAAAAACAGATGGACAAAAAGGTGTGTTTTTTATTGCTACCTTTACACACTAATGGTCATTATCCAATAATGGTATATGATGTGATGGTCAGTAACTTTCTGTTTTCTTCCTTCAGTTCCCCACTGCTACCCACAACCGTAAAACAGAAAGAGGCTAACTTATTGGCGGCCATAAATCTTCAAAGGTATTACCCCCTCACAATGGCAGAGAGAGAGAGAGAGAGAGAGAGAGAGAGAGAGAGAGAGAGAGAGAGAGAGTCCTATAAAATTGCGGTGATACGAGTGGTGGTCGAGATGCAAATCTGGACCTTAAGGAGGCTATGTACCATCCCGGCGTTTTCGGTTACACAATGTTTTCTTATAGTAGGATATTTAACCGAGTGTTAATATATCCTGAAGCTTGTACCGTGGAAATAATCCGCTTACATCTTTCTTATGTAGTCTCTTTCCAAAGGGTTCATACTTTACTGAACAATTCTTTTCACTTCCCAATAAGCAACTGAGCAGTCATGTGAAAATTGTAATGGAAAATCCCTAATGTACATAAAAAAAAAAAAGATACTAAAGAAAATTTCTCACTCGCCTTTTGATATTCAAAGAAACATTTGGGTGCAGAGAAGGAATTTTTACGGAACCATAGCACGATTTCCCCATGAAAAAAATTTATGTTGCATGAAATATTTTTATCTAATACTGTCGGAATAAAAGTTAATGCAGAAGTCACCATTCCCTTTGGAAATGCGGAAAATTCTCGTTCCAAAAGAAGCAGGAAAAATGGCTGCATTGAGGTTGGTTATTCAAGGCTATGTTAGGCAAAGGACTAAAAGTGAAAATATGAAATTCGTTTTAGAAGACCACATGGAAATCGTTTAAAAAAAATGACAATGAGCATTTTCTATCTGTTTATTTTTACCTCTTACGAATTCAGGCGTGCGTACCTTTTTGCGAGTGCTTTCGATGTTCTCACATAATAACCAACTATCGGCCAACTTTATTCAAGGATTATATATATATACATATATATATCTATATATATATATATATATATATATATATATATATATATATATATATATATGAGAGAGAGAGAGAGAGAGAGAGAGAGAGAGAGAGAATTTTAAGGCTAGTTTTCTGACAAATAACTGGATTTACATGAACTCCAGGACCAGCATCACAATTTATTTAAAACATTCATGAGGTCTTCACTTCTCCCTTTAGTGTGAAAACCACGTTACGACAAATAACATTGAGTGATGAATAACTAAGTTAGGGTATTATCATCTATAAGGTTTCTAAAAAGAACAATCTATATTTTGCTGCTTCATTTATTGGCTACAGAGTAAAGTGGCTATGGCAAATAAGGTATGCATGGAAGAAAGGGTAACTCAAAGAATATATGTGGTTTCTGAAATATGTAGTCAATGCACATCGATGTTTGTTCAAGAGGAAATAATTTATTAGCGACGGAGTAATAATTACCAGAAACAGAAAAACGTAAATAATGGGAATTTTTTGCTGGAAACAAAGGCCTTATCATACTTTTGTTACACATAAAGAAGAGCTATATTTTTAAAGTATTAAACATGAGATAAAGTTATTTCTGAAAAGGGAAACCAGTAACGAACACGACCTAACCGAGTCAGAATATACATTTTTCAAATATTGTAAACAAGTAAGGTTGACGAACAATGAGGAAATATAAGTTCATTAACAGATTAGTATCAGTAAACAACTAAATTCACTCCAGAAGCTTACTCAACCACTATGAATCTCAGTTTTAGCCAGTAAATATTCCATTCACAGTGAAGTTAAGGTACTACAGCAGCGAGAGCTGAATCTGCATTTCAATCTACCTGCCTCCAAAACTAACATTCATGTCGCTAGTAGAAACTAAGGATGACTAAATCCTCACCTTTATCAAAATGGGACCACCAAAAACTCCTTTATCACCTAACGTATTCAATTTAAAAATCAGTCCCTTTACAGTCGCAAAAATGACCTAAATATTCTTAGGTCTTGTTGTAAGAGCATTTGCCATATTTTTTCTTTCTTACCAGAAGAAAGCTACATGAAAAACTCTAATAACTCAAAAGACCCAGTTTTGAATCTCGCACCTAAGACTGACTGGCAGTGATTCTCAACCAGTGTGCCACGAGATTATTTGAAGTGTGCCACGAAATATAGTCATGGCACACATGAATGAAAAGTAACGCTTATTGATACTGACAATTATTTAAAATATAGCCTACTTTGCAGTTTACATAAGTAACTTTCAGCCATTTGAGTTCGTCATAATATTTATAATAATTCTACAATTAATAAAAGTTTAATATTATAAGTGGAGATGGCAATCGGTATTGTGATGGGCGTCGTTCTGTCTGGGATGTATGACGTGGTATTGCCTCATGCTTTCAAACCGTTTTTAGTATAGTTCCTTTTGTTTCAACCAAAATAGTTGCATTTTAATGTAGCACTGTGTCTACTTGTAATGAGTATATTGCTATGTTGTTATTGAATTTTGATCTTCAGGCTACCCGTTGTTGCTATCATCTGCAATCGATGTTAGGAGTTTAATCACTTCCAAGTTTGATAATTGATATATGTATCATATACAAATGATCCCTATTGTTGTTTCTCATCTGACAGCGCTTCATGAAAACATCGACCACTATTTTCCATCACTGAGCACAGAGAAGTATGATTGGATTCGAAATCCTTTCATGAATATTCCCTCTAATATTGGATTACAGTTGTGTGAAGAAGAGGAACTGGCCACCATTTCTAGTGACAGAGATCTTAAAATAAAACATTCTACTGTACCTATTGACTCATTTTGGATATCTGTTCAAGAGGAATATCCCACATTATCTAAAAAAGCTTTATCACTTTTGTTGCAATTTTCTACATCTTATTTATGTGAACTTGGCTTCTCAACCCTAAATAACATCAAAACTAAGAAGCGAGAGAGACTACGCTCAACTGAAGAAGAAATGAGGGTCTGCTTATCACACATTCGACCAAATATTGAGGAAGTCGCCAAAAAACACCAGGCACAAGTTTCACACTAATCATCTTCACAATTTACTCTAAGAAAAACACTGAAATAAAGTAAGTTCATATTTAAAAGTGTTTTATTTCTTAAGTCTGTAGTTCCATCTCATATTTACAAGTATATATTCTCTTAATTTTTTCTCTTAAATTTTCCAAGTGTGCCGTGATATTATTATAAGATCCTAAGTGTGCCATTGGTAAAAAAAGGTTGAGAAACACTCTAGAGACAACAAAATACGTTGACCCTCAAGGACTGACGGGTTAACTAAGGCAAAGATTGGTACTGATACCGTTGTGGTGTATTTTTTGTCCAGAATGTGCCTTGCATTAAGCATATATATATATATATATATATATATATATATATATATATTATATATATATATATATATATATATATATATATATATATATATATATATATATATATATATATATATATATATATATATATATATATATATATATGTTATAATATATGTATGATGTATGTATATAGGGTGTGTCTTGTATGTGCTAACCATCCGATGTACTGGAAGCGTTCTCGGGTGAGGTTGTTGGTTGTTAGCCTTACATTCTCTTCCATCATAGGTGCGACCCATCATTGTCGTCTAACAATTTACTTTTTACGTTAACAAGACACTATGGGCCTTAGGTGGTCAGACTTAAAACCCTAACGCTTTAAATGTGTGTTGATTATCTAAAAATAAACATTCTAATCAGTTTTAATTCTTTTCAGGGCGTTATCTTGGTGAAAACTGCACTTCCATAAACTGTTTGATTTTACAATTGATAAATGTAATGAAATAAAAAAAAAATAGTGGTTGTGCCTTATTGATTATAATCTTATTAATTCTTGGATGTAAGTAATACTCCCAAATAGGTTTCAGTACTTAAAGCTTTTAAGACATTACGGTAACTATATAAAGAATATTTTTATAATTATTTATTTATGCAATAAAATAGGCTTAAATTCGATTTTTTATAAACAATTGACATTTTAGATTTTAAATTTTAAACAACCTTCGAAAACAAAATGATTTTAAGGATGTGCTAAATGAAAAGCTAAATCGTAAGAATACGAATCTCTACCGAAAAATTTCAACGAAAAAAGTCAAAGCCCTTACACAGACATTAACCCACAATCAGTGTCATCTTTGGCAAGACGAAGAAGCCAAAAGCTTTGACTGCGAAGTTTAAAAACCTGATTAAAAGCTTTCATGAAAAAGGCGAAGGAAATTGAGTTGGTTGTGGAAAAGCTAAATACAGCAACAAGATAAGGAGAGAGGTTTTGTGTTCATAACTGTGCGCAAGGTAAAACTAGGAAACTTTCAGTGTCATAAACTAAGGCAAACTTTTAAAAACAAAAATGTTCGAGGATCAGTGAAAGATTTCGGTTTCAGGCCTTCAGGAATAAAAATTTCCCAATTCTACAAAGTTCCAAATTATATACTACGTCTGAGAGGAACATTATCTTCTGATCAGAATGTAAGGTAATGAAAATTTGAAATGTCACTTGTTTATAAAAAAATCGAATTTAAGCCTATTTTATTGCATAAATGAATAATTTTAAAAATATTCTTTATATAATTACCGTAATGTCTTAAAAGCTTTAAGTACTGAAATCTATTTGGGAGTATTACTTACATTCAAGAATTAATAAGATTATAATTAATAAGGCACAACCACTATTTTTTTTTTTTCATTACATTTATCAATTGTAAAATCAAACAATTTATGGAAGTGCAGTTTTCACCAAGATAACTCCCTGAAAAGAATTAAAACTGATTAGAATGTTTATTTTTAGATATTCAACACACATTTAAAGCTTTAGGGTTTGATTCCCTGATTTTAAGTCTGACCACCTAAGGCCCATAGTGTCTTGTTAACGTAAAAAGTAAATTGTAGCCTATACATGGCTGTTAGACGACCTATGATGGAAGAGAATGTAAGGCTAACAACCAACAACCTCACCCGAGAACGCTTCCAGTACATTGGATGGCTAGCACATACAAAGAACATAACCCCAGATAACCCCATACCATACATACATTACATATCATACATACATACATACATACTACATAACTACATAACTATATAACATATATACATATGTATATCATATATATATATATATATATATATAATCTATATATGGATATATATATATATATATATATATATATATCTATTTTATATATATATATATATATATTTATATATCTATATCTATACATATATATATATATATATATATATATATATATATATATATATATATATATATATGTTATAGTATATATATATAGTATATATATATATATATATATATATATAATATGTATATATATATATATATATATATATATATATATGTATAGATATATGATATATATATATATATATATATATATATATATATATTTATATATATATAGATATATATATAATATATATATACACTAAGAAATCACAAAAGTGAGCATGTGATTTTGTTTATTAGCTGAAGCCACTGGGAAAGTTTAAAAAAGAAAAGACAGAGTGCCAAGATGTGTTAAATACACGAAAGTACTTAGCACTGTCTTTTCTTTTTTAAACTTTCCCAGTGGCTTCAGCTAATAAAATCAGTGCAAGGAGTCAGGACTCAATCCATACACAAACCGTCACAGAGGAAAGAATCACAAGCTATCTTTATTTCAAAGTTTCGTACGGTTGACCATAATACATCTTCAGGGCTGTTAATGATGAGACGATATTACTTGTAAAATTATCAAAATAAAAAAGTTATTCTAATTTTTTTCGTTACTAAAAGTAACAGACTATATATTAAAATGAAAAGTAAACATAGCAGTAGACAGAGCTATAGGACAAACCATAAGATGAAGTACCGGACTGGAGGAGTGACAGGGCCAACTAAAAGTAAATAAAAATCAAACAACACAGGTCAGGACAAAATCGTCTGTGAGTTTAATGACGGTGCATGCTGTCTGAGGAATAGTGATTCCAGGATAGGAAGGCCTAGAGCATTGGTTTCCAGCCTTTTCCTGCCCATGTACCCTTTCGGGTATTTGTAATGTCAGTAATGTACCCCTTTCACTTTGTATTACGTGGAAAACAAAACAAACTCATAAAAACTGTACAGAGGGGAAGTAAGTACATAAGACTCACCTGACATAACCCATAATATTGTAAACATAGATAATTCCATAAAAAATATACATTTTCTATAGTTATTTACCTCTGGCTATGCAGTGAATTTTCAAGGTTATGGTATACTGAGCTGCAAAAACAAAACACATTATTATTACATCACGTACAAAGGGAGTTAATGAAATGGCTGAAACCGTTTTCATTAACTATTTTAGTTGGCGAAGGAGCAGTTTTTGCTTAAGCACACTGAAAGTCGGCATCTAACATTCATTCGAGTGCCATAGGGAGCGCGTAACCTTCTGACAGACATTGGTGTACCCTCTGGCATACACGTACCCCTGGTTGAAAGCTCCTGGTCTAGAGGGTTCCTGGTGTGGGCTGCAGTACAAAAGTCTTTATTGTCAATATATGTTTTTCTTATTTTTTAATGATTTCTAATTCTGGGTTTCAAATTTGCGAAAACATATCACGATAGAATCGATACGCACCTTAAGTGTCACTGGTGGATTCCACATTCCCTGTTTGACATTCAGGGCAAGTATGCTTATAAACGACATCATAGAGCATAATCGAGATAATCGAACTTTGGTTTTTAAGAGTGAACCGATGGTCAAAGGCTTCTGGAATTAGATCATCTTTAATGGCACATAAATGTTCATAAGTAATTTGAAAAGACATTTAAAATTATCTGTTAACATGGTTATCATATTTAACTATTATGGAAGCAGTCAGGATCTTCTAATGTTCCGTTACAGGCGAGTTTGAACACGAGTCGCATTAAAACTAATTTATGACATTACTCTAAGAGGTCCTTCCCAGGGAGGCAAAGGTAAATGTTTTTGATGCATTTTTTGGGAATTATTCAACTCTTTCATATTAGACAGAACTTACTGTATGGATCGCAGTATATATATATATATTATATATATATATATATATATATATATATATATATATATATATATATATATATTACTGTGCCTATGGAATATACATATCATTGGGTTCACAATACTAATGTGCCAATTTCAATTTTTCCAAGTACCAAAAGTTGTGAGACTTCGCAGTGATTGCACGAGAACAGTTGTCATTTTTCAGTGAAGGTCTTTTAAGAACTAAAAGGATGGCATTTCATTCAGCACTGAATTTAATATGTTCATGAAAGTCTTGAAAGTGCGAGGTAATGAGGCTTTACCTCTCCCACCTCCACAAGTATGTCAGAATAACTGCAAAGTGGACGATGTTTATGCTCTCAATTTCAATGGGATAGTTTTCTTTTCGTTTACTGAAGATATATGATTCTCCCTCATTTCAGTGAAATGTTGTGTAGGGAATAAAACGAATCCCTAATTAAAAGAAACAAACAAATGCGAGCTATTACGTTAATTATGACGGTCAGGAAATTGGATTTTTCTTTTATATTTCTGGGATTTTCGTAACTCGAGGAAGATACGAAAGGAAAAGTGACGGTAATTAATGACCTACTGTTGAATAAGATTGAACAAATTATTAATTTCATACACTCAGTTTCTGAAAAAAAAATTACGAAATGCTACTGATACGTCACCATTAATTTCCTTGTATTATTTTTTTCAGAAAAAAACTTTATCACCATCAGTTCCGGTCTAATGCATTTTAATTTTGGATGCCCTTTGAGGACTAATAGAATATTAATTACAATCCCACCCACTTTCTTTCGTCAAAAGCTATTAATAACAGCAGAATAATATGAACTATTTTGAAAATAGGTCATGTGAATTTGCGTAGTCAACAACCGTCATAACTACCATCGACTTCATACAGTGTCGGAAGAAAAACAAAATTTCCATATATTTAGACGAAGGATTCAAACAGGATATGATAACAGAAAAAGGATAAGGTTGATTCCCGAATGGGGGCGTACAAATCCTGTGACCAAAATGAAATGGCTGGATATAATGAAACTTTAGAGATATTTATGGCCGCGACCGGAAGAAAACAATCTTTCTATATTTATGAAAGATTTTGGAACAAAAACCAACCGTACAGCAATAATTATAACGATATTGGCGATGACTATTATTGCTACTATTACCATTAAAAATATTACTAATGATAACATTACATTAGGCTCCTAATACTTGCGTTATTATTTTTCTTATTTTTGATGTTATCAATTCAACGAAAATATTTGCTTTATTCTGAAAAAGCTTTTGTTCTTCCATTGTTACAATTGCCTTCAAACTTTTATGGGATCTAAAAGCCCGGGAAAGGTCACATAACAGCTCTATGGCTGAATTAACGGCCTTTGGAAGTTCCGATACACCTCTGCGTGAATGTATGGGCGCCTGTGACGATGGTTGTGTGTGTGTGTCTGTGTGAGAGAGAGAGAGAGAGAGAGAGAGAGAGAGAGAGAGAGAGAGAGAGAGAGAGAGAAAGAGATGGAAGAAAGAATATAAACGGAGGGACACTAAAAGGGATGAATGGGATTGCATCATGTAGATCGAACCAAAATATTGTTACCTTACTCTGGAAACGTCCACACAATGGATGACTATGTGAAAAAGATAATAAAAATAGCAAGAAATACAACCGCTCAATCAAGTAAGTAAGCAAGTCAATAGCAAGGCAAAGCAAAGAAAAAGAAAATCCTCTTAAACTGAAGAAAGTCAGCTTCCGTAACAGCATTACATTGTTGTACCTCACCAGCAAATAGATCCAGGCATTACCTGGGTTAGCAAAAGTTCCCTAAAATATGACTTAAGAAGGATAGAAAAATCAGAATGTTACTCTAGACGATGGTCTAGATATTGTATATAAGACAAGCATCACTGGACGATGCAGAAATACAGGCAGGAGATCAATATGATACCAAAAAAAAAAAAAAAAAAAAAAAATACCGTTATCATCAGATGCATTAAAAACTTTCCATATATAACCAAGGTTTTCTAGTAGTACTCTATATGCTTTAATACGCTAAAAAATATAACTTTGACATAAAGACACTACTTAGAAATGCACATGCAATAATCAGATCACTAATGTCGCTGTTACCATGCACAATGAATTAGGTAGTGGAAGGATGATACAAGATCGGCAAATCATTCGAGCCAAGAGTGTTACTCGACGAGGTCAGAATGATTTCTCACTGATTACACCATTGACTGATACACTGTAAACCATGGCTAAATAATTGTTAAATCTATTTCAGTTCATTTTGCATCTGAAGAGAATGAAATACTTTAACAAGAGTTTCATCATCTACAGACTTATAACAACAATAATTTAACTGATGACGACAAAATATAGACTTGTTTATAAGAGAATCACAATAATGAGATATTATATAACATAATAATAACTACTTTCATAACTCATATGATTATCATCATCTCATTATTCTTTATCAATAGAGAACTGCATTTTCCAATATCTCTATCACATATAATAATTCTATACTGAGAGAGAGAGAGAGAGAGAGAGAGAGAGAGAGAGAGAGAGAGAGAGAGAGAGAGAGAGAGTTATTATATTTACTAAGTAAAAGTTTCGATCACCTTTAATGGAAAGCTACAACAGCATCTATCAGATGCGTTTAGATGCCTGACTGAAATTAAATTCGAGGGAGACACAATACTGAAACAAAAGCAAAATAACTATTCTAAATCTATTTGACGAGGCTTCAGAACCAGTCCTTGAATTCAGTGGAACTTGAATAAACTACATAAGCAAGACACCGGCCCCCGCCCCAACGCCATACCCCAAATTCCCACATCCCCCAAGTATCCTATGCAAAGTTTCTCCCAACACTTTTACTTGGTAGTTTAGAAAAAGCTCAGCCAGACGGAACAGCTAGTCAAAGATTTCCTTTGAGAAGCCAGAGGCGACTTTAATGCCTCTTCATAACGCTAATCTTAGTCTATATCATTTTGCTAATTAGAATTTTAATTTGTCTTATTTCCGAGCAGATGAAGAGGGGGAGTGGATGGGAGACGAGACTGGAGGAGAGATGATAATTTTCTCTAAAGGATTCCTCATCTTCTCACTCTCCATCTTTCTTCTTCCTCTGCGACTGTGAGCCAAAGACAATTGTAATTTAGCTTCAACCTTCATCTATGAATGCTTTTCATTATTGGGAAATACTGTCTTTCATGTTTCATCGATACACCTCTTATTTCATTCACAATTAGAACGTTTTCTTGCGCAATTATACAAGAGCAAATTTAGTGATATTTTTGTAATGTTTCGCATATGACGTCAGATAGTTTTTCATTTGACACTTGATGTTCAGTATGTGCATTCGCGTCCTCTTATGAAATAGTGAGAAATACGAAAGCTAATTATCCAATTAAAACAATATTGCCTTTGAAGCCCAAATAAAAATACAAATATAAATCCCATGTATGGTACCCCATAGTATGAATACTAATAATCGTAAAATTTGCAGCATTGACACTCACAAGTAACATCTAAGTATGTGACTGTGGATCGTGTAAACCTTAAATTTAACAAAATATGATATAATATATTCTAGCTTAACTTTAATAACATATAGAATAGTATTGATTTTGGATTCTTGACAATTGGGTGCAATGCAGTCTCACTGCGCATTTTAAGTTGCTGAAATTCCATAATTTTACGATTATTAGTATTCATACTATAGGGTACCATACATGAGATTTATATTTGTATTTTTATTTGGGCTTCAAAGGCAATATGGTTTTAATTGGATAATTAGCTTTCGTATTTCTCACTATTTCACAAGAGGAGGCGAATGCACGCACTGAACATCAAGTGTTAAATGAAAAACTATCTGACATCATATGTGAAACAATACAAAAATATCACTAAATTTGCTCTTGCATAATTGCGCAAGAAAACTATCTAATTGTGAATGAAATAAGAGGTGTATCGATGAAACATGAATATAATGAGGACTCCGAAGGAGATAGTTCAATAATAGCAAACGATTCCAAAAGTGCTAAACTTTATTAACAGGAATCCGGAGAGATGAAATCCAGTACTGGGTACTACTAAAATCACTAGTCTGGTTTCCAGATCTGAACATAAGCGTCATTCCATTACTTATTTAAGTTCAGGACTTTTAAAGGAAAATCTTCACCACATTTCGCTCAGGCCTTTCTATTTTAAAAAGGAGTGTATGGATTAAATGTTGAAATACATCTCTCGTCACAATCAAGTACTTCTTACACGTTTTGTTGAAAGCGTCACCCGTAATGGGTTGCTGAGGAATATACTTATAAACAAGGACATATGTAATTGAATGTCTTTACAGGCAAAAGAAATCTTATTTCCTCCATTACATAATCAAATAAGAAAGAAAAAAAAACTTTAGATAGAAACACTTCCAGTAATGTCAAAAAAGATCTAAAAAACTAGAAAAGCAGAAAGGGATTGTTCGATTGATTAATCAATTCTTACCTCAAAATGGGCTCTGGTATATTTAACAAGAGATGTCTGATTTAAAGCAGGCCATTGCTTCCAAGGTATTGGCAGATGTTGCTGAAAATGCTTTCAGGAGGAATGTAGCTAAGCATTCCAATCCAAACATATTATAAGAAAAAATATCAAAACTTTTGCTAAAACACGCTTTAATTAAAATGCACTAAAAAGTGAAAAATCTGTTTTTTGGGACACCAGGATTTTCTTACAATTAATCATATCTACAAAAATAAAAGCGTGGGAGCCAAACATGGAAGGAAATGCTACAAAACAGGAAATATATATTTTTTATTTCTTGTAGCATTCCTTCCATGTTTGTCGCCCACACTTTTGTTTGTAGACTTGATTAATTGTATGAAACATCCCCGAGTGTCTCAAAAAAACTATTTATAACATTTTAGTGCATCTTACTAAAAGCGTGTTCTTAAAAATATATATATTTTCTTCATTTTATACTTATTAGTTTTGACAGAAATTGGTACCGATTTGATTGTAGCTAATGAAATTGCTATCCAGTCGAGCCAACGGTGGTTTGAAAAATCCAGGGTTATTAAATTATTGTACCGAGTCAAAGAAGTTCTCAAATATCCGAAGAGTTTCAAACAAATCATGAAATACTGGGAGAGGTCACTATAGGGTCGCTAAAGGTCACTGCTGACCTACTGATTATGTAAGGTTGTATTGTCCCCAGGATTGAGTAACAATGCAAATTTTCAAGTCCATCAGACGAAGGGAACAGGTCGAAATTGAGTTACAAGATTTGGCCAAGACTAACAAACAAACAAACGGGAAAAAGGTAAGCTAGATAAAAGGATATAAAAAAAATTACACCATAAATCTCCACGTTGTCCAGAACGTTTCATAAAACACTCATGTAAACCTCAAATCCAAAACACATTAAAAGTCTAGATGTATTAATATTCAAACTGCTCTTGAAAAGGCTCAAGAGTCGCATTGTTGATGTGAAAAAGATGCACGAGTGCTTCAAAGCAAGAGGAAGAAGGGCAGAGTAATAAAGATTAGAGAGAGAAAGTGAATAAGCAAAGAATTAAAGAACACACTGAAATAAATTCCCAGTGTGAAATATGGAATGAATTGTTACAAATAAAAGGATATTACTGACAAATGAAAATCCGTTGATTCCAGCGCCGTTACACTACATAGATCAGAAAAGGCTTCACTATAAGTATTTATGCTCCTGGATCTCGGTCGGATAACACGAAAAGGAACTTATATTGTATTTTGTATCAATATTGAAACTCCGAAAGCTATATGTAAATAGTGACCGAAAGTACTGGAGATCAATTTTCAAATTCTGGCCACATTCTCAGTTTTCCATTTCTGAGAAATGTTTTTGAGCGAACGCCTTCAAGGTAGATTAAAGGTATCGCCGACTCCCTTCAGTGATACCTTGAGTCTACAAGAACTTCCTATTCACATCTCAACGGTTAACACCGAAAAAAGACAAGGAGAAAAACAGGTGGTATATTTCTAGAGAAAAACTGGATATTGCCGGAAAAACTCGTTCTTGACTTTAAAGAATAAAAGTGAATGCAGATCGGCTTTATATTGTGGCTGTCTTCCCATCCAGTGTTTAAAAAAAAATTATAAATAGATAAAACAATACAAAAGCAAGAAATAATCTTAATTTTAAAAAGATTGTAATTATATATAAATGTTGGAGAAAATCTCTCCAATTCTTTTCTTGTATTTAAGGCTGACATCTCGAAGGGATAAAAAACATCTACTTCTATGTTATCCTAATTATTCACTCTTGAGCAGACGTACAATATGCACTGAATGTCAGAGTTAGAGATGCTATATCTGTATTAGCATTTGAAATATGTACACACAAGCATATATGTACGCACACACACACACACACACACACACACCACACACACACATATATATATATATATATATATATATATATATATATATATATATATATATATACTATATAATATATGTATGTATATATGTGTATATATATATATATATATATATATATATATTATATATATATATATATATATATATATATATCTATATCTATATCTATCTATAATCTATATATATATATATATCTTATAATATATAATTTATATATATATATCTTATTATATTATAGTCTAATATATTATTATAAAATATATATTAATTTTATATATATACTATATATCATAATATATCTTATATATATAGTAGTATATATATAGATATTTATATAATATTATATCTCTATTATAGATATGTATCTATATATATACTAATATTTTATATATCTAGATATATAGATATATATATATCTATATATACATATACATATATATATAATATATATATGTATATATCATTCCTATTAATATAATAATATATATAATATATAATAATATATATATATATATATATATATATATAATATATATATATAATACATATGTATGATGTGTGTATATATATGATATATATACACACACACACACAAGAGAATATAAATTAGAAGTGATGGTTCCCTGAAACATATGGAGAAATAAACATCTCAGTTAAGAAAAATGATATCAATACATGTCTCGAAAGAAAAGGATATCGAAGACTCCTTCCAGACAATAAACCTGGAAATAGGAGGATGCCAGTCAAAAGACGAGAGATAATGAAGCTGGGTGTCGAAACACCGGGAGGCCAGAAGTAATTTCGCAAGGAAAATTTTGCGTAGAATAAATGTCTTGTTTCTATTCTCAGAGGTATCTGCCAAAGGCCATTACCTGAAATATAAAGAAATTCGGTAGCGTAATACTCATTTACATGTATTCTGCGTTTGGATGAGCTAGCAGTTCCAAGCTTGATGCTCCTAAACAAACTGTTATTCCAGAACATACCATCCAGGAGTAATCTTTTGTTACAACCTGCAACTATATAGAATTCTGTTCTAGAGTCCGCTGTTGCAGAACATTCTATTCCAAAGCCTTTTTTTTTCGATCCATATCATGGTGTTACAGAGATTATTATTCAAGAATCTGTTGTTCCACAACATGCCGTGTAGATATTACTGCTTCTGAGCCTGTTACTCCAGATCTTGTAGTTGCAGAAGCTACAATTCTAGTGTATTCTAGGTTATGCAGTTGCAAAGTATGCTATACCAGAGAATAAGGTTCATGAGCGTCCAGTTCCAAAACCTGTTGCTGTAAGGTCTACTATTCAACAGCATAATACAGTATTTTTGCTCCAGATCCTGACGTTGCAGAATGCTATTCCTGAGCCTGTTGTTCCAGGTCATACAGTTCAGTAACATACTGATCTATAGCATACTGTTTCAGTATCTCCCAAACATACTTTTCTTAAGGTTTTTGTTCCACATACTGTTCTAGATAATACTGTTCTACAGATCATTCCGTGTAGAGCACCAAACTTCAGTCTGTCGCTCCAAGTCATGTTGTTACACCCAATTCTGTTGTATAGTTATCCATTTTAATGCAAACTGCTCTAGAGTTCTTTTGTTCCAGAGCTTACTGTTGCAAAGAAATTTTGTTCCAAATATTTGTTCCACAGAGCAAAAGGCTGAAGAGCTGCAGATCCTGTTCTTCAAGGATCTCCACGGCATACACTCTTTGAGGTTTGTGTTCCTTAAGGCCTGCCCACACTAGGAAACATTGTTTGTAAGCAGTTTGCAAACAGTTTCCAAACTGTTTCCAAACAATGTTTCCTGTCCAGACCTCAGTTGTTGTCAGGATGCTTGTCGGTGCAGTAGCCGCTGTATTCTACTTGGCTATTTTAATGCACTCGAGGATGGATCAGAGACAGAAAAAGATATGGGTAGGGAAGTTTTTAGAAAAAGGAGCCCGTCATGCTGACTTTCTTCTGGCGGAATTAAAAATAGATACATACATACATTATATATATATATATATATATATATATATATATATATATATATATATATATATATATATATATATATATATATATTGTACATGTATATATGAACATATATGTATGTATACATATATATAAACATACATACATTACACACGTGTATACGTGTATACATATACACACAAACACTAAATGTTTTCCATTCTGGATGGGAAACAAATATGCAGTATAAAGTGTTAGCAAACTGTTTGGAAACAATGTTTCCTAGTGTGGACAGACATTTATTTTGTCACTGCAAAGAATCCAGTTCCGAAGTGCAGAGCACAAAGCTTCAAAGGCTGTTGTATCAGGTCATGCCGTTGTATAGCATACTGTTCAGGGCCGGCCAGTAAAGTTAAAAAATATGCTGTACCATTCCATGTCTTACCATTCCGGATGTGCTGGGAACTAATAGTCGTCGTTATGAGGAAAGTTTTATTTAAAGAAAATTATTTCTCTTTCTTTTAACGTGGCATATGGTATAAAGAAAGTTATAATTAACCTTAATGAAAACAATTAGGAGCTTCTCATTTCCGTTACAAGCGGGTTTAAGCACTAGTCGCAATAAAACTAATTTATGACATTGCTGTAAAAAACTCCCTCCCTATGGAGGCTAAAGGGAAAATTATTAACGGAGCTTTTAGGAAATTATTCAGTACTCTTTGTTATTAGACAGAGCGTATAATATTAATTGCGTTTAATAGCAACTGTTCAAAAAGATTGACTAGAATTTTTGTGAAGGAGAATCTATTTTGACAGAGCATGAAAATTAAACAGTGTCTGTAATATATCTTAATTAAGGAAATGAGCCCAGAATAATTGAGTGCAATTCTATCTTCTTATTTATACGACTTTTTGTACATATAAGAATATATTTATTTGCATACATACTTATAGGTATATACATGTATGTATATCGATGTGTGTACAAGCATATACTGGGTGTCACAATAAAATGTATACACTCTTTAGCAGCAGATAAGTCAAAATAAAATTTGGTGGGGTCAAGACTTTGCTTTGAACAAAGGAAATTCACCTGAAAATGTTATTAGAAGAATGAAAACACAGCTGAAGTCTAGAGACAATATAAATTTTTCTCAATAATATGTATTAACATTTTCAATACCCGTAAAGGCGCTATTTCATTAGTATACACTGCTTTTCCAAAATTATATGATCTACAGACAACTGAAAAAAGTGGGTTTTTACCGTAATATTCCGATTTCAATTTTCTAAAGTACCAAACTTTGAGATTCTTGATAATCACATGAGAGCAATTACAATTTCCAGTAATGATGTCTTCTTCGAAGGTTATGCTAAGAAGTAATAAGAGGATGAAAGTTCATACGCAGTGAATCCAGTTTGTTAATGAAAATGTTCAAGCACCCAATAATGACGTTCACAGCACTGAGATCCTGGTCTTCGTTAAATGACCTTAACAAATATGTCTGTGGAACTGTAAGGTGGCTCGTGTTTATGTGCTCCGTTTAAATGGAAATGTTTAAGTTTGTTCTACTTTACTGAAGGTATACGATTATTTACCACTGCAATTAAATGCCATGTAGTGAACAAACGTACCCCTATAGAAAAGAATAAAAATCTTGGTTTCCACTTAAGAAAGAAGTACAGGAAATTACATTTCCCTCTTGTATCTCTTGGTTTTTCATAGCTCAAGTTATACAGGAATTAAAGAGTGGGTAGACAAACGTATGCCAAATAGTTTTTAAAAAATCTACCGATATGTCACCATTAATTTCCTTGTAGTTTTAAGAAGAGTTTTAACTTCAAATATTTCTAAATGGAATATACAATAATCTGGATATTCCTTGAGGACTCGTCGAACAATAATCAAAATCCCACCAAATCATTCCATGAAAAGGGATTGGTAGCGATGGAATATAAAGAAATATTTTGAAAGTGAGAGTTGTGAATCATGATAATCATTAAATTTCATGAATGGAGTCGATGAAAATCAATGAAAATTACATTATCAAATGAAAGGGTATCATACTTTTACACAAAGTAATATATTTGATTTAATAATATAACAAGCGTTGCATGGGCTCTCGAATGTTGGCTCAACTGTCCTGGGGTTAAAATGAAGAGTGACCGTTAAAAAATTACTGGTTACTTCGAACACAAGTTATTGGATAAACATAATCCTATAGCGATAATAATAATAACAACAACGAAGATAGCTACTAAAGGTCCTACAGCCATTAAAAATCATAGTTATAACAGAAAATAACAGTATTAAGGCCTTGATACTTCAGCTGTTATTATTGTTATTGTTATATTTTCACGGTGTTTTGAAGTCAACGCAAATTTTGTTTTATTCTGAAAGAGCACAATCATCAATGCATTTCGAAAATTCGTCCAGTGTTACGATTGCGTTCAAACTTTTATGCCATCTAAAAACCCGGGAAAGGTCACATAAGCTTTATGGTTCAATTAACCGGCTTTGAAAGTTCTGATATGGCTTTGCATGAATCTGTGGGCGAGCCTCTGTGGGAGAGAGAGAGAGAGAGAGAGAGAGAGAGAGAGAGAGAGAGAGAGAGAGAGAGAGAGAGAGAGAGGGGCGGGCGGGGTTACGTATAATTACAAATTTGTGAAGGTGGTAACGTTCGGGAAAAGCATATTCTTCATATACATCAAACTAAAAACGATATAAACTTACTATAAAAACTTCCAAGAATAGATTACTTTTTTGTTAAATAAAGCGTAAAAACATAACAATAAGTTATAACGGTTAAATCAATTACGTAAGCAATTCAGTAAGAGAAGCAGCAAACAAATACTATATCCGTGCATAAACAACTGAAAAGTTGAACAACGGTATACCTCCTTTTTGACTCAAAATGGTAAACTTCCCTGACAACACGAAATCGTTGTACCTCAGCAGATCGCAGATCCTGACGGTGGGCTGAACACGTAGCAAGCATCGTATCTGAAGGCCAAGCACTCACTGGGGACCAAAAGTTCCCTCAAATATTTATTTCGTGTGAAAGATCGTCAAACAGGATGTCTCAGGGTGAAGGTCTAAATACGATTTAAAAGACTATCCCGAGAGGATGTGAAAACGAAGGAGAACGTTGTTACGTCGATGAAAAAATACCATAGATTTGTTGATTATTCAAAGTACAAATGTCTTACATCATCCCTAGACGTAGCAAATACTGTCATTATTACGAAGATTTTCAGGTATTAATGGTATTTTCTTCAAGTATGTGGTAAAAAAAAGGTTTTCAGTGGAAAGCAACAATTTGCAATGCTACATTATCAGATTTAGCAGGAAAGAGTTACCAGTATACAGCGAATTTTCTGTTCAGCGTATAATGCTGAATGAAACTCTCAGCCACGGACAGGTGATGGCGTGTATAGTTGGCACCTATAGATCGTGGCTAACTTTATCTTTCAGTAAAACAAAAACTACTGAGGCTAGAGGTTTGTTTGTTTGTTTGTATGGTGCTTTTACGTTGAATGGAACCAGTGATTTTTCAGCAACGGGAACAACGGCTTTACGTGACTTCCGAACCACGTCGAGAGTGACCTCCTATCGCCAGAAATGCACATCTCTCACTCCTCAATGGAATGGCCGAGAATCGAACCCACGACCACCGAGGTTGGACGCTAATACCATACCAACCATGCCGCCGAGGCGCTCTGAGGCTAGAGGACTGCAGTTTGGTTTGTTGGATGACCGGAGGGTGGATGACCTCAGTAGTTTTTAAGATCTGAGGACGGACAGAAGCAGTGCGGACGGACAGCCATCTCAATGGCTTTATTTTACAGAAAACTAAAACTGATTTATAATAAATCAATCCAGCATATAGGCAGTACGAAATCACACTCTACTGATCCACTTTAAATGAATAAGTCAATTCATTTCACATTTGGGAGGGCGAAAAACAAGAGGCTCTCGAGTTGCATCATCTGCATATTTACAACAGCAATCATATTGACTACATAAGTTTGGCTTGTTGCTATTGTATAATAATTTAATATTGATGACTATGGAAATCATACTCCCTATTACAATCTTTATCATTCTTTATCTTAAGATAAAGAATGCTTGTGTAATGTCTTTATCGCATGAAATAATTTATACTTTTATGATCTAGTATATCCAGAATGAGATTCAAATAATTGAGTCGTCGTTCAAATAACTGGCTCTGAATGCTACATCGCGGTACAACAGAGAGAGAGAGAGAGAGAGAGAGAGAGAGAGAGAGAGAGAGTCACTCGAACGAGGAAAACGATTAAAGTAGTTCCACTCAGAGAGAGAGAGAGAGAGAGTCACTCGAACAAGGGAAACGCTTAGTTTCCCCTGAGAGAGAGAGAGAGAGAGAGAGAGAGAGAGAGAGAGAGAGAGTTAATGGTAGGGGTGGATTGATACCCGCCACGTTTTAAAATAAGAATGAACTTTCCCTTAAGTTAAAATGAGTAAAGACTGGAGAGATTTTTCCTTAGCAATATTCCAGCCCCGAAAACTACATCTTTAGAAAAAGATCGATACCGGCACGAGTACAGTACATCTTTTACTTGTTTTTAAATGTTAATTGGATGAAAGATATTGCGTTATGCCTTCACGTGGTATAATATTATGAAGGAAAACTACAAAGCTTACTTTTCCTTTTAAATTTATCGGTGCATGTTGTCTCACCCGAACTGCTGAAGACCATATTCTATATTCTGACCACATTCTCAGTTTTACCTTTTCTGAGAAATGCCCTTGAATGAACGCTACACGTGTATTTTTCCTGTTCACTTTCCCTTTTTCTTTCAGCAATACTTTGAATCTGCAAGTCTCCTTTTCACATTTCAATGGTTAATAAAAAATCGAAGGAAAAAGTAGGCTGTAAATTCCTAGAGAAAAAACAAATGATACTGACGAAAAAGCTGTTTTTCTAACTTCAAAAGAAAACGTTCTGCAGTCCTGACATTTCATCGATCAACGTTACTCTCTTCCCCTCCAGACAATAAAAGAAAATTGCAAATGTAAGAAAAGAACAACGTTTTATACAATCTATATTTGTATAAAAAGAAATAAAAGAATTATAAAGCTACATACATACATACAAAACTAAATTTCCTGAAATATTCTTTAGGATTTTGGATGAATATATTTACATACATACATACATACATACATGCATACATACACACACACACACACACACACACACACACACACACATATATATATATATATATATATATATATATATATATATATATATATAAAAGTATGTATGTATGTGTGTGTGTATTTCGGACGCAACATATGTATAGGTTCTTCAAGCAAATATAGAAGGTCAATGCCAGAAACAATGTTACTCCTAGGAGATCCAAGTAAGTTGTAACTGGCGTCGTTTTCAAGTCCGAATTCGGAGAAAGACTGGAAGCTTCTGAATATGAACCGAACTGGATCCTGATGGCTGACCTTGTGATGGCATTGGTATCATTTGAAAGAATCTGGGATGAGCACAGTTTGCAAATCTAAATTTGGAATTGACGTGAAAACTTCTCAGTATGAACTGTGCTGGACACTGAGAGGCTGTTGACTAATGGACTTCTCTCTGGAGCTGGATGATTCATGGAAAAGTATCTTGGACAATGAAATTGGTATTCTTCATTTCTCTGAATTGTAAGATGTGTAAAATTTATATTTAGATTCTAAGTTTTCTAATAATTTTTTACTGCACTTGCCTACATACTTGTGTACTTCCATTGTATATGTAGCATAGTTCTGACAAGGGGCTTAGGCTAATAACTGAAACATCTCTATGTAAGAATAAACAAATGGAGCCTTAACGAAGGGAACACGATTTCAATTTGCACCTGATATAATAGAATGAGGTTAATGTTAGCCTAACTTGGTTTCAGAGTTTCTGCAACTTGTTGCTTCATTTGGGTATTATTAGGCTTTGTGGTGACAAACTTATCCAAAAGTGTTAAGAAGTGGAAAAGTTAAGTGGTAATTGTCGCTATTATAGATATATATATATATATATATATATATTTTATATATATATATATATATATATATATATATATATATATATATCTGATAAAAAAAGTGGCACACACACAACACATACATATATTATATATATTAATATATATATATATATATATATATATTATATATATATATATATATTATATATACATATATATAATATATATATATATAACAATATATATATATATACATATATGACAAAATATATCATTTGGGAGGTAAAGTGAATTTAGATATTAAAGGACATTTGTAGCTTGAATTGATATATAAATGGATCACGGTTCGATGTGATAATTATTCATATATGTGTGTGTGTGTGTGTGTGTGTGTGTGAGCGAGAAACTTACCTTATAAAATGGCTAAATGGCTAAATGCTGAAGAAATGTTAGTCCACATGGTTGTAGACAAAATGTCAACAAACTCTCACCAACAGCAAGGATGAATAAAGAAAGTTGCATCCCAATTAGCGAATCCGAATCACCAACAGGTCTGGGAAGAGAAGGCTAACGAAGACTTCAGAACAAGACACCTGAAAATAAGAGGATTTGTCTGTAATTTAATGAAAAGTCCATTAATTTGAGCTCCGTAATCCTTCAGATATAGGGATAATTCACTGACGTGGGTTCCAAGGAGAGGAAGCCTCACAAAAGGAGAAATGATGGAGCAATATGACTAAACACCTGGATAGAATATGCAAGTAAAATGTTTTGTATAGTGTGACTGCCTCTTTCTTTACAGGTACCTGCCAATGGATATTGCCTGGCATAAGAGGAAATTCGGTGGCACAATGCTTATTTATTTTTAGTCTGAGTTCGAATGAGCTAGCATCCTGCACAATGTTGATAAACAAATTATTATGCCGGAACAAATCACTGTTCCAAGAGTATGCTGTTCCAGAACACTTCCAGAGCATAAAGTTGAAGAGCACACTGATCCCAAGCATAATGCTTCAGTGTCTCCAGAGCGCTCCTTGAGACTTTTGTTCCATATATTGTTGCAGAGAATGCTGTTCCATAAATCATTCTATACAGAGTATCCAGTTTCAGACCTCATTGCTCTAGGTCATTGTTGTTGTTTGAAAGCATACTATTACAGAGTTTATTGGTTGCATACTTCACTGTCTCGGAGAAATTCTGTTCCAAAGACGGTTCCACAGAGATAAACGTTAATGAGTAAGTTGTTCCAAAAACTATTCGTTCTGTGTTTCCAGGGCATACACTCCTGGAGGTTTGTGTTTCATATCATGCCAATGCAGAGAGTACACTTCCAAAGCCTGCTGTTCCACATCGTGGCGTGATGAGCATACAGCTTCAAAGCCTCTAGAGCAAGCAGTTCAAGAAAGTGTTGTTCCATTCCATGTCGCATCATTCCAGATGGACTGAGAGGTGATAACCATTTTGAATTTTGCTCATAGTTAACATGTTTACCAATCAGACAGAACACAAATAGATCAGAGGAAAAATATCCCATTGTACAAGCTAATTTAATTGTGCATATTGACATTTGACCACCTGAAGCTGATTCGCATCTCAATACTACGAAATTAATAAAAAAAAAAAGGTCAATTTATATGGCAGTGTTACAAATGAATCAACTGCAATAGCCAATATTCACGCCGAATATAATCATAAGCAAGTTATTTCACTAGGTTATCAGATATTCAATGGGCTCCGGTCTCGGACATCCCGAATGTATAAGTAGTTTAATATGTTATTTTTGTGTTTATCTATCGAATAACAGAATGACTGTAGTCTACATAAAAACGAAGATTAAGGAGGAGGGAAAATAGTGGTGGGGTGGGAGGAAGTGAAGTTTATAAATATTTGAGATTGAAGAATTATATCTCCCGAATTTGCATTCTCTCTCCATGTTTGCAATCACGACTAACACATGATATACGTAAATGTGCATGCACACCTTCAAAACGCACCTTACGCCGAAAACATTTTTACAATGTTGGTCACCATTTCCCAGTTATTGAGGCACACTGAAAGCACAATTTAAACGTTTTCGTATTGCAAGAAACCATATATGAGGGAAGATAAACTTTTGAATATGAAAATTAACTGGAGAGGAAATTAACGCCTTTTCTACAATAATTTATGCATCATGCACTTTTACACACACGCAAATATATATATATATATATATATATATATATATATTATATATATATATATATATATATATATATATATATATATATATATATATATATATATAATGTAAAACTCTATGATGACGTCTCTCTCTTCGCTTATTCTGGCAACCCTCCCCAAGGTTTTAGTTCCTAAAAAATAGCGAAATAATGTAAGATATGCTGACGATATGTTTCAGTCTCTCCTAGATAACCGAGGCCAAGATAGATGAAACCAATGAAAATTATCGTTTGAAGTTACTGATAAAAAGCACGATTGCTTCATTATAGTGACATTTAACTTTACAAAGATCATCTGCGAACACTAATTTTCGATTTTGGAAGAGAGAGAGAGAGAGAGAGAGAGAGAGAGAGAGAGAGAGAGGAGAGAGAGAGAGATTCTCTTCAGGGATGTGAATGCAGGAAAAATGACAAAAGTTATTTGCACCATTGTTGGCTCCGCTGACTTCTAAATCGCCACTCCCTACCTTACCAACAAGGATTAGGACCTAAATAGTAAGGCTGGCACATGTGGAAACCTAACTCTACTGTTGGGATAGACTATGACAATAAGGCAGTCATTCCCACTCCAATTACGTTGGCACGCAAACTGGCTAGAACGCCGAGAATCCCACCCGAAAACAATCCCATGGATAGAGTACAGGCACTGCGCCATCTCAGTGATCAAGACAGTGAAAAGAGGGAGTGAAGAGAGACGGGAATAACAATCTAAAGACAAGAGAATAAATTGGATTTAGTCAAAAGATTTAAAGGTGCAACTGTGGAAAATCCTACATCTGAAATTAATTGTATTAGGCAAGTAGCTTAGACTGAAATATAACAAGCCCTCTAGACCTTGAAATATGAGACCAGTCATGAAATGTAAATCCGGAGAGAGTGGCCTGTTAACGGTAACACATCCCCAAACTGTACTATGGGAAAGGTTCGGAACGTCTGTACTACAGACACTAAAGAATTGAGGAGTAACGATTTTTTTTTTTCTTTTTTATAATTTCGAAAATTGCTTAAAAATCGGTCAATGAATGTAACACACGGGAGGAAATAATAACGAAAAAGAGGATAAGAATAAGTACTGGCTTTTAATGATGCTAATAGCAATGATCCAAGGACACATGAGACTCCCCACAAATTATTTTGCTGCTGTTGATGATTGAACTTGGTTTAGCCAACACTACCTCTGGAAATGCCACTAGTAATCAACCTCCAACAAGAACAGTGCCAGCCTTCAGGTGGAGAGAGAGAGAGACAGAGAGAGAGAGAGGGAGAGACAGAGAGAGAGAGAGGCCCTACCAGCAGGGATA
>NC_087208.1:88212027-88217027 GCF_015104395.2 Macrobrachium nipponense
AAATGTTATTCAAAATTGATTCAGTTTATTCTAAATGCTACAGAGGAGACAGAGTGGGTTTCCCTCTTCATGAAATTCTGATTTTTCGATGTATTATAAATATTTGTAAATGCGATGATGACTATTCGATCATTAGTATCTCTAACTAATACTCGAATCCTACGAATGTAGATTTATCTAATTGCTGTTATTCGAAAACACAAAAAATAACGACATTGTAATTACTCAATAGGGAATCACTTCTATGACTAAATACACTATAATCTGCGTGTAATTCTATCATAATTTTTGTTATTATTACTAATCTGCAATCTTTCATTAATAATTCATTAACCGACTGTAATTGAACCGGCTTAGCAATATTTGCATTTTTATCACTTTAATGTACGCTTTCATTCATAACTGAAATGGGACTGGGCAAGCGCTTAACATTCGTATTAATGAATCTGAATTAGTTATGTAACTTCACCGCGTCACAGCATGCATGTAGATGTGCGTCAATGAGCGCTCATATTTAAAAATCACATTCATGAACAGCCACCGCTTGTGCTGGAAAAGCCAGCGGCCCCAACCTTTTATGATGATTATTAACACTATAATCGTTTATGTACCTTCAAAAATGACGGTGGTATTGGATAGGGTCGAAATAACAGGTACAATACTGGGAACGTGACGTACCGTCCCGAACCTCTGACCAAGGAACCTTCACTATGCATACACGGAATCCCTGTTGTAAGATAAAACTAATGAATAAACGTCCCGAAAAACAAATTAGTGCTTCAGTGGAATCAATTTTCAATAAAATTACTCTCTTGCTGATGCTTTCCATTTTAGTAGAAGAAAAGGTCAAGCAAAATGTGCCCGAAGATTTTCATTTTACGCATAAAATGTGCTGAAAACATGGATATGTTCAATTTAGATTTAACGTTTCACTGTATCCTAACGAAAGTTTATGATATGAATTCAGATGTCTCCAACCACCTCACTGGGTGGTAAAAATCCACAGTTTGGTAATAGTTTTTTTTTTTTAATATACTAATGTCGAGTTAAAATTTACAAATAATTTAGTGAATTACTTCCATAGACCAGTCAACTGAAGTGTCACTCTCATCTTAAGTCTAATGATTACCCCACCAAATAAATGAGAAGAAGGCCTGCTATCCTTGAGAAGTCACTAACTATTTTCTTCGTACTCATTCAAAACTACGTTTCATGAAATGGATTGGCTGACATAATTGCAGACTCAGAGGTGGGGGAGGGAGGGAGTGGTGAAGATGAAATAAGAAATCTCTGAAATTGCAAATGATACAAACAAAAATCATAAAACAAAACTGGTTGAGAACAAAGGGAAATGTTGGAAGAAGTACTATTTTTAAGCAATCTACAACTTCAAATGACACCCTATTTTTTTTTTCTTTTTCTTTTGTAAAGTGGTCTATTTTTCGGTCATTGGTTCGTCCTACACCAGGTAACTTGCTTCCCCTGTTTAGCCTTATGCTAAGGTCACACATTCACGTAACAACGCACGCACGCCCACGCATGAGCGGAAATTGGTAGCTGGCACACTGACGTCAGTAAACCGTAAATGTTCCGTAAAACATACGTAAAGTCGTGGACGTACGGTGACGGGTCAGCCGGGCGCTGAGCTCCACCCACTGGAGCGCCGTAGCCCACTTCAGTTTTGAAATGTTCAAAACAAGTCGTGGGTGGTCACGCCAAATGTCACCTGACGTAGCTCCAGGCGTTGCACGTGGGACCCACAGTGACTGCAACGGGGTAGGCGCTGGGCTCATAGGCACTGTTCGCCGCCGCGGTATTCTTCTCGCCGCGAAGCACCTGGGATTCCTCATTCCGCGGTAGCCTACGGGGAAACCGACTCGCACGTTTACAACTCTGTACGACGTGGCAACGCTGTAGCGCGGTATAAAAAAGATCAGCTCGGCGCCTTCAGGTCAGCAGTTCCATATTGTATCTCAATACAATCACTTTAAATAAAGAAATCTTTTGTATTTACTTTGAAATTAGCAAACAAACATCAGAGTCTAGACATATGAAATAAAAAAAAAACTCACGACAAAATAATATATGACCAAAGTATACACATAAGACAAAAGCAAAATTTTTCAACACAAACTACAAAACTACATCTGAGAAAAAAAAAAGAACTCTAACACTTGATGCTTTTACATTTCTCACTCTCTCTCTCTCTCTCTCTCTCTTCCCCCTTACATCCTCGAGCTTCATCGTGAACTTATAGTGTATATAATGTATATATTTATATTTTAAATGTTAAGTGTCTTTTCAAGTATATATTTATATTTTATATGTTAAACATTTTCTAAGTATCTTTATAATTCTGGTTATTTTATATCTGGTACTCATTGAAGTCACTCTCTCTGTCTGTTTTACTGCTATTTTCTATTTTTCAGTTAGTTTCCTCTTCATTGTGTAGTTTTTGAGTTGAAATAGCTTCATATATTACTTAAAGTGTAATTGATGCGTTTTGGTGTACATTACGTGCTCTAGGGTTAGACTGGGGCTCTTGTAATGCATTTTTATTTTATTAGTTTTGTGTGGCTGCGAATGAATCTCACTTCAACAGTTGTTATCTAAGTTCCTAAGGCTGCTGTTTTGTTTAATCCATGATGATTCAGAACAGGGGCGAATACCTCTTACTGCAAGGAGTTGACAAGGAGAACTGCAAGCTCTGTTTACAGGCCGGCCCTTTTGTACCCTACGGCCCCACAACGTTGCGCGTACATTTGCGGCTCAATGTACGGTGCTGGCTTTACGTCCGGTCAGCCCGTGCTGTTCAAGGTCATTTCACTGCGAAGATACCCACGATCCACATACGTGGGCATACGCCGTCGTGATACATGAATGTGTGACCCCAGCTTTAATAATCCAAGTCAGTGCGCTTGCGCAGTAAATTTTGGGAAAATACGCATCTCTCCCTACTGAGACATTTAGTAAAGAATAATACAGCCGCCTTATCACTTTTGTTCGTCGCCGTCTCTTTAGTAGAAAGTGAAATTTAGCAGAAAATAGCCCTTTATGATTTTTCAAAAAAAGTCAACAGAACATAAAAGAAAAACTCAAAGTAATTGTCCATATCCAGACTCATTTGTCAAAGGAGAATATTACAACTCGTGTGGTATCCTTTATTTTAAATCGAAAAGTTTTAGGAACTCAAAAAAATAAAACTCTGCGTGTAATGGCATAATTAGACATGATCTGTTTTCAATTAACGGTTATAACTCAGTTTTATTACGGGATTTCGTGTTGCTTTCACATAAACACCAGGTTGATGAATAGGTCTGTTCACTGGATGGAAATTGAAAAATTGCCAATATTTAGTTAATAGCTTTCCGATGCCAGTTTGATTCATAAATCATCTGGTTGAAGTCACGGTTCAGCTACAGGATAAAATACAGTGGATGTCACAGGTTCTCCATAAATAACGATTTTTGTTTTAGGTTATGTTATATTTCCCATTTTGAAATTAACGGGAGAAACGTTTTTAACTAAAATCGGGAAGCATAAAAAATACTTTCCTTAAAATGAGATCAACATTTTCCATTCTTATATAATGGTAACCTCGAAGCTTCAAAATGTAAAGAAAAATATCTTTGCTATATTACATGAATATCCTTATTTTCTGAAATTGAAAAAAATGGATTCATACATCATGTGTTTGGCTACATGACCGTATCTCATAGAGATATATGTTTAAAATAACTTATAACTGGTATGCTACCATACAGACGAAAAGGGACGGGTTCTAGAATCGATGTGAAAGTAATTTATGTTCGTCAATTAAAGGCACATTCATGGATTATTATGTGACTGATTAAACGGGATGCAAAGGTATCTCTTCAATATTTGAATCAATGTTAGTCAATGTATGCCAATATATTTTCCCACGTAAAACAGACTTATTAAATACATCTTTAATGCTCAAACCTCCAATATAAGTGCCTTGGATGAATTAAATGAATCTATTTTACATCTCCTTGTATTAAATACGTTATGTTGTAATCGGATGTTTTTCCAGCCTCAAGTCACATTCATTTTCACCTTGAACCAGTTTAAAGGATAGTAAAGTTCAAGGCGTCATCAAAAGTGATTCATTATTTATTTAGTTTTCCAAACTAGCTTTGCTTGGGTTTGATGTTGTTTCTTCATCAAATCAAGACACTGTCACTTTGACCAAAGGGCATTCTGTGAAGTTCAAAGGCAAAAAGATAGGCGGAATAATGTCTTCTCCGGCATTTTTCATTCATCATCACCACCCAAGGGGATAGGCAACGGACATGTCACATTGCCCAGGATATCTCAGACTCCCTAACATTATTATCTCATCTACACATGGAACTTCTATAAACTCCCTTATGGAATCATATCTAACCTTATCCTGCCATCCGACTAATGGCATTCTCAAATCGAGTAAATTAGATAATGCTTCATTGTCAAACCGAGTGGCGGATCACCCAATAGGTACTGGTCAAACCAAGATCCATTTCGTATTATAACAGAAATCCACTAGACAGATGTATAATAATTCATTTATATGTAATGATATTAATTATGAATAATATGATTCGCCAAAGATACTTCAGGTCATTTCTTCTGTAACTATGCAGCCTATGATTCCTGAATTACGAGCAATTGGTTGTTTAACCTTTATGACCATACTCCAGTATAACTAACTTCTAATAATGAAATAGCTCTTCTTGAAAAGGTTTCTTCAACTTTACAATGCCAATATAACTGAGAAATTCATTCTCATATCAGTATTTGTTAAAAACATTCTTCCATCCTCTAACGATACCATTTTCGCAGCCTCTTAAACGGATACGGATATCACGCCTCGTTAAATTTTATTTCAAGGAAACGCGTATTGACCGATTAAGTTCCTGCAAACTTCAGAATCTGAAATCCCAACAATGTAACTGAAGCAGCTATGTCGATTCAAACTATTTCTACGATGGAAGGGCCCT
>NC_087208.1:88224527-88242027 GCF_015104395.2 Macrobrachium nipponense
ATTCCATAATAAGCTGTAGGTCCCGTTGCTAGGCAACCAATTGGTTCCTAGAAACGTAAAAATATCTAATCCTTCGGGTCAGCCCTAGGAGAGCTGTTAATCAGCTCAGTGGTCTGGTAGAACTAAGATATACTTACTTTTTTACTTTGTGGAAAGCAGAGGTAAGTTGTGCAATAAGAATCGGGAGATTGATGCGCTGTCAATGAGTTTTGTATGTAACCAAATGAAGCGTCTCAGGGTATGGAACTTTTTCTAATAAAGGGGAGGGCAGAAGGGAATTGATGGGGCTGTTGTCTACCTCTCACAACTGACTCATAAACGAGAGGATAAACGTGGTATTGTCTATTGTTCTCAGACCAGTAAACTCAAGTTTGGCGATACGTGCGCAAATGTAAAACTATAAAATAAAATATACGTACACTCAATATAAAATATAAAATTCGCACACATAAAAAAATACGATAATCATACACGTAAATGTTAAAATATGCGCCAAATGTTAAACCAAACCTGAGCGATAAATCAACGAGAAACAAAGTGCTTTGAATTCTCTGATTTAAAGTAATATCCGTAAATCATCTCGACATCTGTATATATAGACCTCGATTAGGGATTAAATTGAAGAGATCATTAGCCGCTCCATGCACCTACATAGAAAGCTCATCTGCGATACATTGACCATCCAAACTCATATTGTTCCATTTACTGTTGTTTTCCATGTATTGAGATTCATAAATATCAAGGCTCCATCTTGTCGAAATCTCTTCCATGGCATTTACCCAGCCCACTCCTCACCCCTAGCACTCCTGAATTATAGGAACTTTTCAGCTTGTTGGCCTTTATTTCCACATGACCAAACCATCTCAAAACACAGATTCGTTCTGTCACCTATCCTAACCTCTTTGCCAATCCTGGGTATTTGCATATTCCTCTACCTTTCCGTTCTTCTAACGTCACACACACACAAACATACACACACACACACGGCACAAACAGTTCATTCCAACAGCTTAAACATCCACACTTTATTTGTTAAATGAAGTCTTGGCTCAATAATCCCTCCGCATATTCCCACTGTGGCTTTCATAGGCAATACAGATCTCTTCCTCATCTTTAGCACAAACCTTGCTATACATTCTTGCTGTACATTCTGTGATTCACGCTTCCTCCCATGCTGTCATCATCAGTTATAATACTCCTCCGAACTCAAGAAATCCTCAGAATACTACTCCACCATTGACCAAAACTTTATTCACTTGAGACAAATCATTTTCATTTGCATCATATATTCTGAGATCCATTTGCTTATTGAATATTACTGATGGCCATCAGTGATGAACAACTTTTTATCCCTCTTAAAGCTCTTGCTCACATTCGTCCTTCTGTTTTTTATTGTTTGCCTTACTTGCTCTATTTCGCCGTTGACTACTCTATCCAAATTTGTGTATGCCTTCGCGTGATCTTCTCATACGTTATGTACCTTAACCTCAAATCTAATTTCTGCACCCACTAAATCTTTTTAATTCTTCATCCCAAGATTTATTCTCTCCATTTCCTTTCGAAATCTCTCCATTGGAAGCTATCTTAATCAACCTAGTAAGCCATTTTCACCTCCATAGCAAAGCATCACACGAGACGTAACATCCGAAATATGTAAATATTTTAATCATTCAACATTTTAAATCCACTTCACAAACCCACAGTCAGTGTCTTTACTACTATGAGATTCAGGGCCTCTGTAACAAGGTTTTTTCGCAATAACTTTTTATCTATACAGTTCATAAATATAACGCTTATTCAGAGTACACATTATATCTACACATAAATTTTGACTGTATTCTGCTTTACGTAGGTTGAATAAATTTGGTACTTATAATGTAAAAGTGACTTTTTTTGAAGACGGGCCAACTTACTCAGAGAAAAGGTTTCGAACGCACTCGTTACGTAACTTATGACAGCATTTCTTCCCTCTTTCTCGATGGATGATTGGCTATACGTACTGAAGGCTAGACCTCTGGCAACAATGACATGCAAATTTAAATACAAGCAAAGCAGCACACCTTTATGAACTCTGAATCCTCTCCACTGATAATTGTCATAATGAACAAACCAACAAAATATGTTAATAAATACAAAAACACTTCGATTATTAGTCTAACTCCCAAAATAAGTTTCCTAAGAAATTACAGTCTACTTTATAGGTCACAAATCAAATTGACAAGATGTAGGGAATAGTTGGTAATTTTCAAAAACATAGTAGACAACCTTGATTTGATAACTGCTATATCCAATGGCAAGCAATTTTTATTTATTGGCTATCTACCTATTTACTGAAAAAAAAAAAATAGCCGGTACCGTATTTTGGCTTTATACCTTCACCAATAATGATCGTCAGAATGATGACTTCTTGAGGCTCCACCCACTTTGGCCTCGTTATAATTCAGGATAACACTGAAGGCTATTATGGGAAATGTTGGATTAGAAAATTTAACTTCTGGCTATAAAAACTCATTTCACGAGTAGTTGTAAGAAGTGCTAAATGCTCCTCAAGGATCCCAGCAGTTGGCATAAACGTTTAATTCATGTATATTACTGCTATACTGTTTGTTGCGGCACTACTGCTACAGTAGTATTACTACGCTAGCACAGATACCCCACCCACATCTATGTATCGTTCTGCCATTCATAAAGTCTTTGGGTTTCAGAGCCGATGAAACAAGGTGAATGAGTTTCTGCCTGGTGGATGGGAGAGGCAACATTTCGTCAAAAGGTGTTTACCTTGCTTACGTAATGAATGTTTTTCGACTCTTGGCTCGTAATCATTGGCCATGGCGTCGGCTAGATAATTTTCACTCTGTAAAAATTAAAACCATTGGGTTTAGGTTATTGATAATGCTGACAAAATTTGTATGTGGTTGTAAAATATACATATGTCAACTTTCAGCTACATCCAATGCTTTGATAAGGAGCAAAGTCCAAAAAACCGTGTTACAGAGGCCCTGAATCTCATAGTAAATGACATATGATTTATGGCAGCAGCTACTTTCTCTCTGGAGAGGCTCTTAACCCATTCACTTCTGTCATGTAAGACAAAGGCAGAACTGACTTTGCCTAACTACAACAACTGCTATTTTCTCTTCCACACTGCAAATGTTCTTGAAATAGTCTCATCTTCTAGAAACTTTCATGACATCACCTTGCAATTCATTTATTTTGTTCCTTCTTATGCATAACCCTCTATGAATACCAACCTCCTTGATAACCCTCACGAACCTTACTCTTAGATCCTGTATTATTTAACTATCATTCGTTTATGCATTTATTTTACTGGTCTGTAAACAAACTACATATATTTAACTGTGCAGTAGGTTCAGTCATTTCGCTTCCTTAACGTAGTAGCCTTACTACTTCATTGGATTATGAAATTAAAAACCTTTCAATTATAGGTTCCTAAGAAACGGAAGGGGACGTTCTAGTATGTGCAAAGCTTAGTCGTGATTACTGAATAAAATTATCAATATTAACAATGCGACAAAACCTTTTTACCACTGAATTGTCTTACTAGTCTATATTTGTCTCCCCCTCCCTCCTCCCCCTTCATCACCAACATCACGTCCCCCGCCTCTCTCTCTCTCTCTCTCTCTCTCTCTCTTAAACACATTTGCTTTAATCTCTGACGATAAGGCTCTGTGATTATCTGTCCTCTTTCGTCAGAATACCATCTATCACAGTATTTCTGCGCAAACACATCTGAAAGGACATGGTGTTCATGAATAACAACATAAGAGATATGGTCTTAGATGAAGATGAAGGGTGGTTCCTTTTGTATCAGATAAGAGATGAAGGCGATTATTCAGTGAATATTAGTTCGAGTAAACTACCCTATTTCCTATAAAAAGAAACAAGTTTTTGGTAAAACAGTACTGGAGTATTTTTTATGATGCTTTAATAGTAATGAATATAATAAATTGAGAGAAGAAAGTTTTTCCCGATCCCCCTCTATAAACAAATTTTTAAAAAATCAGTTTATGAACAATCAACGCGTACGAAGTTTCCAACTAAACTGATCGATTCCTTTGCAACTCGAATGGCATCTTGTGCTGCTGTAAGAGCAATACATCAAATTACCGAACACTAATTGACAAGGATGTCTATCATCGTGATATGGCGGCCTTCTAAATTTAGACTGACATTGTGCATGTATTTCTATCCCGGTTATTTGTTAAACAATTTTTACTTGTTTACAACTACTCAGAATAGCAATATGGTTAAAGTACCAGTTTATACACTCAAATGTTAATTGCCCAAGGCCCTCAAAACCTGACAGCTACACCGTACGGAAAAGGAAATGCAGAATTGACGATTAAACTGTAAAGGATAAACAAAGTTAAGCCATGATCTTGAAATAACCTGTAATGAGACTCGTGTGAACCTAGTCAATAAAAAACATCAGAGCATTTGCACTCAGTATGTACTAGTACACGATTTTTTAAGATTCGCCAAAATGAACAGAGGTTAATTTCACAACACCGTCACAGGGAACTAAACTCTTATGAAACTGTTGAAATTGAACCTCATAGAAAAAAAGGCAAAACATTGAATTAACTGATGTAATACTACAAGGTGGATGGTATAGTCTGAAAGATGTCAATGTAAATTATGATCGAAAAATGGAACTCGAGTTTCTATTCATTATTATTATTATTATTATTATTATTATTATTATTATTATTATTATTATTATTATTATTATTCAGAAGATGAAATCTATTCATATGGAACAAGCCCACGGGGGCCACTGACTTGAAATTCAAGCTTCCAAAGAATGTGGTGTTGGTTAGGAAGAAGTAAGAGGAGGTAAAGGGAAATACGAAAAGAAGAGATCAACTTATTAAAAAAGAAAAATTATACTTAATGAATTAACTAATAGATAAAAATTAAAATGTAAGTAGACTAGTATGAGGGTAGTAATGCATTACACCTTTGCTTGAACTTCATAAAGTTCCAGTTGCACGACATCCTCATGGAGGCTGTTCCACAGACCAACGGTGAGAGAAATAAAGAACCTCTAGAACTGAGAAGTTCGACGGCAAAGATTGATGCTTCTGTTCAGCGAATCTGGTTGCTCTCGGCACATAAACGGGATCAGGGATCAATTGTGAATGTGGAAGATCTCTGTTGAAATACAACTTAGGAAAAATTGACAAACGAGAGACCATCCGTCGATGGTCCAAGTCGTAACTGCTATTATCAGAAAACAGAAACTTTCCACCACGAACCTCTATATCGAAAAGATAGGAATCTCTCGCAGAAGCAGACACCCACACAGGAGAACAGTACTCCAGTAAAGGAAATACAAATGACCTAAAACTGGTTGCATTAATTCTATTAGTTACAATATATGAGGCCTTGCGAGCAATACCTAACTTTCGTGGGGAATTTGGTGAAACTTTCATTAGATGTTTCTTAAAGGTTAGATGTGAGTTAAAGTTTACACGTAAAATAATTAAAAGCTTCAAACTCGTTCAGCAAATCTCCATCCACCTGAAGAGGGAAACCTGTACGAGATCTACTAATCAATAGTGTTTTCGTCTTACTGGAGTTCAGCCTCATGCCCCACCGACTACATCATTCCCAAACCCGGTCCATGTCCCGACTGAGGCTGACGGCACCCAAGGTCCTTTAAATATACTCGGAGAGGTCGGCTCATCAGTGAGCACCGCGCATGTAGGCGGAGCTTTTGTGACGTCAATTTTCGGAGACGGTGGCCGAGGTTTGACCTGATTAGAGGCAGACTTACTTGATCTCTGTCACGTTTATTAACTTCCAGGAGCCATGCCTTCCGTTTGTGCTGTATTTGGATGCCATAATAATAGCAAAAAGACCATTAATATGGGTATTCAGTATTTTAGTTACCCAAAAGAAGAAAAAACGAAGAAGAAATGGATGCATGCTTGCAAACGCGCAGACGATGTTAACTGGAAGCGTGCTCTAATTTGTCCAGTCCAATTTAAAGCAGAGGACTATGCTGATGACATGAAGTACCGACTCCTGGGAATTGAAAAACCCAAAAATCAACGTGCACTGAAGGAAGAGGCTGTGTCATCCCTTTTTTTACCTAATGGTAAGTTACAAGTTGAGCAATTTGCCAAAAACCTGCAAGATACATTTCTTCCCTTCAACTCTATTTTCCTAAAATATTTTACCATCTGTGACACCTAGATTACGAACAGTAAATTGCATTAGACTATCAAATTAAAGTTCTCTGCCGTTGTCTTTAAGTAACAATTAACTATATAAAAAATATTCAGTTTTTTGTTCTTTAAGTATAGGAAATGTTGTTGTGATTTCATAAAATCTGAAATGCAACACTGTCTTTTCAGGCAGCAGTGTATCTGAAAAGGAAGAGGATAGATGTGCACGAACCATAAAGAGAGGACTCGATAATTTGCGGGTTTCGAAAGAATTCGGGATTGATCCCCTTAACTCTGAGAAAATCTTTTTTTAAAAACCCATGTGCTGACAGGAATGTCTTCATATTTGCTGTTGCTCCTCATTTGATAAAGTTAATTAGAAATAATTTTCTAGACCACGGTTTTCTTATGGAAAATGGAAATAGTGTATCTGATGCCTGTGTCCGTGAAATACTAATGAAAACCGTATTAGAGTATGCCTTAACATATAAAATTAATGAAACACATATCAATGTAAGTGGCTTACAAAGACAGCGTGTAAAGTATGCTGTACAGCTACTTTCAAAGTCATTGCATTTTTTAGGAGAAGGGGGCTTACTAGAGAGCAACAATTGAAGGAAAGTGCCGATTTTATAGCTACAGTAAATGAATGGTTCGATGTCATGAATTCCTCTATGATGTTTGGTGACATAAAAACCCGCAATGCATTTGGGATAAATTTGGAAAGCCAGAAAAGTGCTCTACAAACAATGGTTGATGCTATGCTGGGAATGAGGGTAAAAAACCCAAAATTTAATTGCCTTTACAAATTCCAAAAAGGTGTGATATTATCTTGCCACTCAATGATTGGGCTACATAACATGCAAAAACAGAGTCATGACATTTCTTTTATTATGACACGGAGATTAAATCAAGACTGTCTTGAAAGTTGTTTTGGATGCATTAGGCATGAGGGGTTCTCATGATCATCCCAATGCAGTTAATTTTAAATACAGATTGAAAACTTTTTGCTAGGTAGGGATATTGAACTTGTTAGCGGTAAGGCAAACTGCGACAAAGGATATGAAAACCTTGACCCATTATCCCATGAAATGGTATCATCTGGACGTGATGGAAACGCCTTGATAAATATTTCCATGACAGGGAACTGGCCTTAGAAATATGTATGACAAACATCATTTTTAGAGACCTGGAATTTGATGAGGATCTTAAGAATGACGAAATGTTCTCGGAGGAAACAAAATTTGCTAAATGTCAGAAATCAGGAGACACCACGGGATCTGCTATCAAGGAAGAGTCCTTAAGATATATCAGTGGATATATAGTGAAAAAGTTTTCCTTTAAATATCCAAATATAGGGTACATTTTTAACAGCAAGACGTCAGAGACATGGGTCCATTATATAAGTGAAGGAAAACTCTATGTACCATTAGACGACTTATTTTTCTAAACTAAAAATTTGTAAAGAAATTTTTACAGCAATTCATGGCTATGGTCTTAGACCAGGAACGGAATGCATAAAAACAATGGCTGCTGAAATTAAATCTGCTGTCGCTGGTGTTCCTGACGAGGTTGTGGAATTTTTTGCCAAAATATCAGTTTTTTTTTTAGAATGCGGCACCTCAACAACATTATCGACATGAGTAAAAAGAAACAGAGGACTTGCAGGAGTACAGTAAGAAAAACCATGAAAACAACAACTTACTTTTTCCCCTTGGGGTCCACACCTGACTCGGTGAGAAACAAACACATGCGTATCTCAATTCTATCACCATTAAACTATCATCTTTGGTACCAAGGACAACTTTCTCTACGTTTATCCATAACTCTTTGCTTAGGGATATGTGACAATCAATACATTACAGTATTTGTGTTCCCTTGAAAGGTACCTCTATACCCTATGACTTTTTGTTTAGAAGCATCAGATTATTATGAAACTTTGATGTATGGTCTGCCATAAGGAAAATCTGCATTTTAAGTAAAACAAAATAAAAACATTTATACCTTAAGAAGTATTTTTTTGGAAAGGTATCCTTGCATCGTGTTACTACGTATACCTGTCAGAGTCAGTGCTGTCAGGGGAGACTGTTCGTAGCGTGACGTCATGCGCAGAGGGAACGTATTTTCGCTTGTTGATGAGCCTACCTCTCTCAGTATATTTAAAGGACCTTGACTGCACCCACAGTTGTTGCATCATCGGCGTACTGAACAATCTTGTTACCAGGCTAACAACCATGTCACTTGTATACAGTAAAAATAACAGTGGACCGAGAACGTTGCCCCTAGAACTCCAGACATAGTAGGTCTCGGCTCACTCAAGATTCCATCCAGAGAAACTTGCCGCTGCCTACTAGTAAGGCAATCTTAAAAGTATCCTAAAACATATCCACCCACTCCAAGATTCTGAAGTTTATAAATAGGTGCCTTGTGATTTACTAAATTGAAAGCAGCACTAAAATCTATTTCAACTACTCTGCACTTAAAATACTTATCGAGGTCCCCTTGCAAATGGGATGGCAAGTCTAGAAGAGCAAAGCATATTGATTATCAGCTAACAACCCTTTAGATTCGACACACTTATATAGTGGTTTAAAAGTAAGTTTTTCAGCAACTTTGAAGACTACAGGAAGAATAGAGATTGGACTGTAGTTACTACAATCTACAGATTTGCCACTCTTTAGAACAGGCACTGTATTAGTAAGTCTGCTCTCATCCACAAAGATATCACATCGACTAACAAATTTATAGAATCTACTAAACTTGGGAGACAACACAATAGAAACTTTTTTTTTTTTAAGCAAAGCGAAGAAACCATCAAAATCTTCTCCATCCTAGCTATCAAGAGTATCCAGAATTTTCTTAATATCCTTGGAGCAAAATGCAAATTTTGTAATAAGAGGTTTAGGGTGACAAGTATGAAATTAAATATTTTCTCAGTCTTCCCAAAAGAATTTGTAAGACAAGCATTGCAATTTTCGTGACACTGAAGGAAGATGGACCGCATGGGTTTCTACTAAATGTATAAATACCTCGGATTTCAAATGAGTTACAGCAGTTGAAGAAATGCCAATATCTGGGCGGAGAATGGGGTTCCAGTGTTCTAAAACTATAAACAATCACTCTCCGGTGTCCAGTTACATTCCGTATAATCTGCAAAGTGCTTTATTTATACAATTAGGATGCTAATAAAGTATCATCATGCAATCAGCTTATTTTCCAGGCAACGCCCCTTGCCATACGTATTTAATATCCCGAATTCAAAGATACAAAGTCTAAAATGGACCTCGTGATTAATACAATCAAAAGCAGTGCCGAGGTGGATATCTGCTGAACGAACTTCAAGGGATTCTTGTACACTGCAGGATATAGAAAGCAGAGCGTCATACTCATCCAGCTCATAGCAAAACCTCACTATTAACTATAAAACAGATGAATACCTTCAGCACAGACATTCGGAAGTTTTGGCAACCGACATTTAAAAGTTAGATGTGGGAGTCGAAGGAGGAGGGCAGCAATCAGCTGTGCTACAGCTACCAAAACCACATTTACCTAATGGAGCAACGTTACCAACTCTCAAATAAGTGCAAAATGAATCACGTTAGTTTAATGGCGAGAATTAATAAAATGATTAGACGCAAAATCGCCAACATTCTTACAAAATACAAAGGATGAACACCGTTAGCAGGGCATAATTAGCCAGTTCTCCAAAATTTGCAAAACGAACACTTCCTAGTAACTTATTAAAAATAACGAAAATCAAGGGGGCAACGAAAATCAAGGGCATTTCCTTAGTTTTCGAAGTGTATTTGCGACCAACGCTAAAGGAGATAATTAACTACGCGTCCTAAACACGAAGATATTTGAAGCAAATACGTAACCAAATATTTAATGATAAAATTTTAACTTTTTCAGATATTTGTGAAAACTCATCATCCATTATCCTTGAATGGTCGTTCTTATGTTCTGAAGTTCTTTCACGTCTCGTGACGACAATTCAAACGAAGTATCAAATAAGGCTTCCCTTAGTAATTTTATGAGAATGGCCATCGCAAATTCGCAATTCATCTTCTGCTGTCCATTAAATGCACTTCACTTTAGTTTAAAAAATTCAATGATAAACATTATTAAGGCGAAGTTACTAGGACCAAATATGATTGTAATGTGCTTCGTATATTTGGAAAAATCAAAATCAAAATTAATTCTCCCTTTTTCTGCAAACGCCAATTTCATCCAAGACCCATCTGATAGTCCTTAGAAAACTATCATAATTCGAAAATATCAGTCATCAACAGTTGTATATTAGTTTCCAACATAGTAAACAGCATGGAAAGGGTGAATCAATTACTATAGTGATCTATGCATAAATACATATTTACATATTTACACATACACATATACACACACACATATATATAATATATATATATATATATATATATATATATATATATATATATATAAGCACTTAATTCATATTCATAACGGTATTACAGCCTGAGAATATCATAGAAGATCCATATGCACACATACACACATACATATTACATTCTTCCACATAAAAGTGAATGTTTGTTTATTGACGCTCTACGGAAATCTGAACTGCTGGACCGATCCAGCCAAAATTTGGCACGTTGCCATCATTTGACCCAACTCAGATAATAAGGTAGCTTCCAAACCGTACCCCAGCCCCCTTCCCTTTCCCCCCATCCCCCTTCATCCTGCCCATTGTAACGTAATTGGTAAATAGACTTTATGTGTTTATCCTACCCCATCTCATGAACTCCAGACAATTGAAAATATTATAAAAAATATTTAGTCATCACAGTAATACCTGGATAAGCAGGACGGACATCATAGTAATGCCTGGTTAAGGGCAACGGCCAGTGCAATAATACCTGGATGAAAGGGACAGTCACCACAGTAATACCTAGAGAGAAGAGACAGACACCATAGCAATACCTGGTTAGATATGACAAACAGTACAGTATTACCTGGATAAAAGGGACAGACAGCAGAGTAATAATAAAAGGGACAGACAGCACAGTAATACCTGGATAAGACTGCTTAACTTTTGGACTTTTGATTTTGTGGACTCAGGGACTTTTTAATTTTTGGACTTTTGGACTTTAGGGTTGAAGGTCTTTTGAATTTCTAAACTGTCAGACTTTCACTGTTAAATTTTTGGACTTTGGGACTATTGACTTTAGGACTTGTGGACTATAGGACTTGGACTTTTGAACTTTAGGATATTTACTTAGAACTTGCAGGTTGTGGAATGTTGACTTTTGGACATGTGGACTGTTTGAGTGTTGGACTTTGTACCTTATGGACTTGTGAACTTTTGAATTCTTGGACTTTTGAACTTTTGGACGTCTATTTAGAATTTCCAGACTGTTGACTTTTGGACTGTTTGACTGTTGGACTTGTAGACTGTTTGACTGTTGGATTTGTGGGCTGTTTAACTGTTGGATTTTTACCTCATGGACTTGTGGACTTTTGGCCTTGTGGACTTTTGAGGTTTTTTTACGTTTGGACTATTGGAATTGCGGACGTGTGATATTGGACTGATGGACTTTTGGATTGTAGACTTGTGAACTTGTGTGCTTTTACTTAGAACTTTCATATTGTTGACTTTTGGTTGGGATTTTGACTTTTTGCCTTTTGAACTTGTGGACTTTTGCATCTTTGTACTTTTAGACTTTTAAATTTTTGTACTTGAATTTTCTTACTTTTTGACTTGTAGACTTTTGGCCTTTTGATTGGGCTTTTGAACTTGATGACTTTTGAACTTGTGGAATTGCAAACTTTTTTATTTTTCGATATGTGTACTTTTGGACTTTTGCATCGTTCACTTATGAACTTTTTGACTTTTGGATTTGTGAAATTGTGGACTTTTACTTGAACGTTCGGATTGTTGACTTTTGAACTGGTGGACTTGTGGAATTTTTGGCAGTTGGACTTTTTACAGTGAGCATAAAATAGGACACTATAATCGCCCAGTACAACCAAGAGACGCATTTTTCTTGTTCATTAGCAAAGGCCAGTGGAACACGAAGAAAACCTCTTATGCTTTTCTTGTCCAGGTTTTAATAACAAAAGTAATTATATCCACTCAGGGCGGGTATTATACATGCTTACCCAGAGGCTGGTGTGTTAATAATGCTCATTCACGGGTTCTGGTGCTAATTATGCTCACTCCGAGCATAATTATGCTTACTCAGATGCCAGTGTTAATTATGCTTAATCAGGGGCCTCTGTTTATTATGCTTACACAGTGGCCAATTTTAATTATATACTTAATTTCCTATATTTATCTTGCACATTCAGAGGGATGTGTGAATATGTTCACTCAGGCGCTGGTGTTAATTATGCCCACTCAGGAGCTGGTGCTAAATATGCTCAGTCAGGGCCTGGTGTTAATTATGCACATTCAGGAGCCACTGTAAAAGGGACAAGCAGCATAGTAAAACCTGATTAAAGGGGACAGACAGTACAGTAATACCTGGATAAAGGTATCAGACAGAACTGATATACCTAGATAAAAGTGATAGTCTCTACAGAAATTTCTTAATAAAGGAACAATCAGCACACTGTATAATACTTGGATAAAATGGACAGTCACCACAGTAATTTATGGATAAAATGGACTGTCACCACAGTAATTTCTGGATGAAATGGACTGTCACCACAGCAATGTCTGGATAAAAAGGACGGTCATCACAGTAATTCCTGGTTAAAAAGGTACAGTCACCACATTTTCACCTGGATAAAAGGGACAGCCACCACTGTAATACCTGGATGAAAGGGACATACAGAACGGCATTACCTGGATAAAAGAGACAGTCACAGGAATATCTGGATGAAAGACAGTCCCCAGAGTAATTTCTGGATAAAAGGGACAGTCATCACAGTAATACCTGAATAAATAAGACAGGCAGCACACTAATACCTGGGAAAAGGGACAGGGAGCACATCAATACCTAGGTAAAACGAAGTCACCACAATAGTTTCTGTATAAAAAAGAAAAAAGACAGCACTGTAAAACCTGGTTCAAGGGGACAGGAAGCATAGCGATACCTGGATAAAAGGGTCAGGCTGCACAGTAATACCTGATTAAAGGTGACAGACAGGTCAGTAATACCTGGGTAAAGGTGTCAGTTAGTATAGTTGTATGTGGAGCAAAGGGACAATCACCCCAGTATTACCTGGATAAAGGGACAGACAGCACAGTAATACCTGGTTAAGACTTCTCGATTTTGGATTTTGGATCTTGGGGATTTGTGGACTTTTGAATTCCTGGGTTTGCAGACTTTGGACTGTCAGACTTTTGAATTCCTGGGTGTGCAGACTTTGGACTGTCAGACTTTTTAACTTTTGTAGTAAGTGACTTTGAATGTTGAACTTTTGGACTTGTGGACGCTTCAATTTTTGAACTATGATTTTAGAATTTTTGAACTTATAGACTTTTGGACTTTGAGCTTGTGAACTTCTGAATTTTTTCTTGGAACTTATGGAATGTGGAGTTATGAACTGTTGGAATTTAGACTTTTGGACTAGTGGACATTTGGACTAGTGAACTTGTGGTCTACTGCTACAGAACCTGTAATGTAGTTGATATTGATTTTCTGTAGCAAAGTAACTGATCCTGTAATAAGTCTCATCATGCCTCAATTTTACCAATCAATTATGAAGTCTTCTTAGGAGAGAGAGAGAGAGATTAAGTGGGTGGGTTGGACTGCTTATTTAAAGTTAACCTGCAGAATATCGCAAGAATTTGTAGGACAATTTAATCTCACATTACTAAACACGATGTTTATATTTTCTTGACCAAGACATGTTGTTTATATTTTTTTCTTGTTTATATTTTTTCCTAACTCCAAGTGACACTTTTTTTTTCTAATTCGTTAACTTTCTCAGCAAAGGTCAGTGGAACGGAAATGAAACCACTTATGCTTTCCTTGTATAGGTCTGAAGAACAGAAGTAATTATGCTAACTCAGGTACAGGTATTACTCATGCTTAATACGACTCAATCATGTGTTCCTATGCTAATTATGTTCACTCTCATTCAGGGGCCTATATTTATTATGCTTACTCAGTGGCATGTGTTTATTATGCTTACTCAGTGGCCCGTGTTTATTATGCTTAATCAGGGGCCTGCATATTTTATGCTTACTTAGAGGCCTGTGTTTATTATGCTTCTTCAGGGGCCTGTGTTTATTATGTTTCTTCAGTGGCCTGTGTTTATTATGCTTAATCAGGGGCCTGTGTTTATTAAGCTTCTTCAGGGGCCTATGTTTATATGCTTACTGAGTGGCCCCCATTTATACTTCTTCAGGGGCCTGTGTGTATTATGCTTCTTCAGGAGCCTATGTTTATTATGCTTACTCAGTGGCCCCTGTTTATCATGCTCATTCAATTGCTTGTATTAATTATGCTTACTCAAGGGCTAGTGTTTATTATGCTTACTCAGTTAGCAGTATTTATTATGCTTCTTCAGGGGCCTGTCTTTATTAGGCTTCTAAAGGGGCCTGTGTTTATTATGCTTACACAGTGGCCAGTGAATATTACGCTTCTCTAGGGGCCTACGTTTATTATATTTACTTAGTGGCCAGTGTTCATTAAGCTTCTTTAGGGACCTGTGATTATTATGCTTCTCCAGAAGCCTATGTTTATTATCCTTACTCAGTGGCCAGTGTTTTTTATGATTCTTCCAGGGCCTGTGTTTATTAACTCTTTCATATCCACTTAGTTTTGAGCACTGTGTCCCCAGATATCCGAGGTGTCTGGGAGTGCTCGACAGTGCAAAAAAATTATTATTTTGAAAATTCAGCAAAAATATAAATTTTATGCCAACAACGTTCATTTTGCTTTCCTTTTTTTGTAAATGTTAGTATTTTATGGTGGAATAGTAAGAATAAGAGTCCCAGCCCTCTAAATACGAAAAAATGTGAGTTATTTAACAAAAAAACAGAAAAAATCTTTACTTTTTTTTATATTTTCGATCCTAACCCAAAAACTATGAAAGTCGGGCGAAAATAAATTATCTTTTATGAGAAAGACAATAAAATTCCCTAAATATCGACATATAAATCAATGGAAAACGAATAAGTCCAGCCTGTGGGAAAATTGATAGAAAAGAGGGTAAGAAACATAGCGCTCTGCCTGGCGCATAGTGAGAATTATCGCTAGATTTTTTTTTTTTTGAAGAGCCCTATCTCGGTTATTTTTCATTGAAATTAATTTGTAAATATACGAAAATGTAGAGGAAACGTTGAAGAATAAAGGGAAGGTAAAAAAAATGGCTTTGGATACGGCAACAGTTTCATTTATACATTATAAATTGATCGAAATGAAAAAAATTTTACCGTTGTCAACATTTATTGCTAGAATAACAATTTTTTGAAGAGCCCTATCTCGGTTATTTTTCCGTAGAAATTACTTTGTAAATATACGAAAATGTAGAGGAAAAGTTGAAGAATAAAGGGAGACTTAAGAAAAATGGCTTTGGGGTCTCTGAGAGGGAAGTATAGGTGCGATCAACTGATTCATTGTGAGAATTTTACTACGCCAGGGATTTGAGCATGCACAGTACAGAAACTACTTTGCTGGCGTATTGATACCCGAGATACACGGTCCAAGGTATGATCTAGCCTATGGAAATCGCTACTTGTCCGAAAATAAAAAAAAAAAATGCTCCTACCACACGTACAAAAAATTTCGGTAAATTTTACGTACCGCTACGTCAGTTGGATAGATAGGGGATAGAGTATTTTTACGTACTATTACGTCAGTTGAACATGAAAGGGTTAAACTTTTTCAGGGGCCTGTGTTCTTTATGCTTCATTAATGGCCTGTGTTTATTATGCTTACTCAGCGGCCTCTGTTTATTATGCGTACTCAGAGGCCTGTGTTCATTATGCTTACTCAGGGGCCTGTGTTTATTAGACTTAATCAGGGCCTGCATGTATTATGCTTACTTAGGGGCCTGTGTTTATCATGCTTCTTCAGGGGCCTGTGTATATTATGCTTACTCAGTGGCCTGTGTTTATTATGCTTCTTCAGGGGCCTATGTTTATTATGCTTACTCAGTGGCCCCTGTTTATTATGCTCATTCAATTGCTTGTATTAATTATGCTTACTCAAGGGCTTGTGTTTATTATGCTTACTCTGTTACCAGTATTTATTATACTTCTTCAGGGGCCTGTGTTTATTATGCTTCTTCAGGGATCTGTGCTTATTATGCTTCTTCAGGGGCCTGTGTTTTTTATGCTTACTCAGTGGCCACTTTTATTATGTTTCTTCAGTTGCCAGCTTTTATTATTTTCCTTCAGGGGCCAGTATTTATTATGCTTCTTCAGGGGCCTTTGTTTATTATGCTTACTCGGTGGCCTGTTTTTTTTATGTTTCTTCAGGGGCCTGTGCTTATTATGCTTCTCCAGTAGCATGTGTGTATCATGTTAAATCAGGGGCCTGTGCTTATGCTTGGTCAAGCATTGGTTATGATTACTCAAGAGCCTGTATCTATTATCTATTATTCTCACTTAGGGGCCGATGTTTATCATGTTTATCATGGTTATGCTTACTAAAGGGGCCTGTATTTAATAGAATTGCATTCTATATATATATATATTATAATAATTTATAATATATTATTATATATATAATTATATATTATATATATTATAATATATATATAAACTATATATGCTATATTAATATTAAATATATATATATAAATAAGTAAGAATATATATATTAATATATAATATTAAATAAATATGTATAATTATATATATAATATATTATATATATATATATATATATACGAATTGTAGGTATATAATATATATGTATATATACGATATCTATATATAGTATACTATATTAATGTATATATATATATATAATATATAATATTATATATACATATATTTATATAATATATATATATAGGATATATGTATAATTTCTATATATATATTATGTATATGTATAATATAAGTTAGTATATATATAATATATAATTATATAATTATATAATATACTTATAATATATAATATATATATATTATATATATAGATTATATATATATATATGTGTGTGTATTATATATATAATATATACTATATAATAATATTAAAATATTAAAATATATTATATTATGTATAAATATATTATAATGTATATTATTATTAATAAAGTTTATATATATAATTATATAATATAATATACTATATATAATTAAGTATATATAGTATATTTATATATATATATATATAATATATAATAAGTATCTATATATT
>NC_087208.1:88244527-88247027 GCF_015104395.2 Macrobrachium nipponense
TCACACACAGGTAAGGAAGTTGGATAAAACTCGCTGGAATACTAAACAGCAGCCTGTCAGGGAAGATTAGTGATTTTTCCAAGAAATTATTTAACTATTTTTGCCAGTAATAAAGATGAAATGAAGTTCTGTAAACAAATGGTATTGGTGACGTAGGATTAATCCGTATCAGGATGTCTACTTTCTTTTGAAATATTTGACGACGACAGGAAAAGGGGAGAAAATGACTTTTATTAAAGTGTGGCAAGTGAGGAAAATGACTTTGCTTAAACTTATTACTGGTAGTCGAAGAGAAAGGTGTCGAATGGAAGAGCAACACGAAGCCATTAGTTTTAATGAGAGGAATTTTTAGAATCTCCATTTCTTTTGTGAGTGTCATCGCTTTTGTAAAATAAGCGTTTATTCATAGCGAAAACACAATCAAGAAAGACTGTGAACACACTTGCAAGTTGTGGTAATAAATGAGCACCCAAATTGAAAATACTTATTAGACTTAACCCATTTTATACTGCTGATTAATAATAGTGAATGTAGAGGTTTCAGTCACCACACATGAATACATGCTGCAGCAGATAAAGATATCGTCAACAGCATTCAAAATAATTCATGCCACTTTACTTGTTTACAAAAGGAATATAGGCGCAAATATATCAATTGACTCCTGAGAGATAGATTTATTAAAGCGGATAAGATTGTTGAACGAATATTCGAGTTTCTAACGCTCAAGAGGGAATGAAGAATACATCCAGGGTCCTATGCAGGAACCGAGAAAATGAGTCCACTCGTCTTGGAGAAGATCCAAAGTTTTATTGTCCCACAAGATACTGAAAGGGTTTCTTTATACAAATTCATTTTTTTAGCTTTACTTTGCTATTTTTCTCCCTTACCAGTACACATAAGGGCACGCACTCTCGCACACCAATTTCTCGATTTGTATGATAACGAGAGGGTATCGGTCATTTTTACTGTGGCAATAATAGATGTCTATAACATGTCTTTAGCAGTACTTGGTGCTTTTACATGTAACTTTTTTCACTCTCATTCAGCCAGTTAAGAAAGCGAATTGTGTTTCAAAGAAATCCTGCCTTTTAAATTTACAATGGAATTCGACAAGTAGTAAGTCCTCTCTGCTGTTGATAATTAAAAAATTTCTCTGAGGTTTGTTCGGTCTTTGGCGAGTTTATGAATTCATGAAACTTTCATTGTAAACTCTTCACTTCGGTTAGCATTATGAGCGTGAAAGCATCATGTTTGGAAAACTGTTCATGGGGATTTAGGGAACGATAGAGGTTGACAAGTAAAAAAAAATCATGGCATGAATTTTTTTTTTTTATTATTTGGTAATATGTAAATTCTGCTGTGCAGAGAGGGGTTTTATATGTATATGAATGTTTTCTAGACTTAAAGGCCAATAGGTAGAGCTCCAAATTTATGCCTTTTATGCAACTAAGTTTTGTCGTTCCCAGCGGGCAATGACGGTCACTTCTCTCCTGGCCGCGAGGTCCTCGGTGTGGTCAGTCACGCACCGAACATAAAGTCACTTCAGAAAGATAAAGGAAGAGAGATGGATGGTCAAGAGGGAAAAAGTGGAGAATGCGACCTCTTTAGTTCTTACTAAATAAACAGCAACCTGTTGAATCGTGTATGATCCAGGAATATAAGGTACTATAGTAGATTCACATCAACCGTGCATTTGATGTCTAGGCCAGTCCCTTACCACGCTCCTGATTGGCTGTTGATAAGCCAGTCACAGGGCTGGAAACTCTGCCTCTCTCGAGAGTTCACATAGGCAGGAAGTGTGTTCCGCCTCTCCTGAGGGATACTTTTGAAAGACACAGGTGGAACATGCATCCTGCTTTAGTGAACTCTCGAGAGAGACCGAGAGTTTCCAGCCCTGTGATTGGCTTATCAAAAGCCAATCAGGAGCGTCATATGGGACTGGCCTAGACATCAGATGCACGTTTGATGTGAATCTACTATAACACGGTTGTTATCTATGATAGTGTTATGTATGTTCGTGAAATGTTAGGTATCGATTTTTACAAAAATACTACATGATAACAAGGGATTGGACTTAGTTGGCATCACCTTTGGTTAAGGGGTCAGTTTGGGTGGGAGTCGGTGGTGGGTGGGGTGGGGGAGAAGGGGGGGGGGGAAGGGGGGGGGGGGTGAACGGCAGAGGTTTGACTTAGTTTTCGAATGCTTTTTCTACGTCGATGTCTCCGGAACGAAAGTTATGCTTACCTCCATATTTGTACACTGTGCTTCTATATTACTGTGATATAAAGCAGACTAAAAGATTTTGATGAACTTTTATGAAACGATTAATGAAACTATTCACTTGGATAGAATATTTTGGGGTGAAATTTCTTTTAAGAGTAGATAATAGGGCCCCACTGAAAAAATACCGTTTTCAAGTGTCTCGTATTTTCGTTCTATGAAGGATTTTCAAAATTCAGCTGTCTTTGAATCATTACAGTATTTTTGTTCTGAATTACTT
>NC_087208.1:88252027-88289733 GCF_015104395.2 Macrobrachium nipponense
TATATATTATATATATATATATATATCTATATCCCGAAGGAAGTAGTAGGGAAAGGCATCCTCATCTCTCAACAGTTTATTTTATGCCGACGTTTCGCGACGAATTCCAGGTCGCATTTTCAAGGCTAAAAATATATATACGTTTACAATTAATAATTGGTCTAATTTAATTTATATTAAACGAAACGTCGGCATTAAAATAAACTGTTGAGAGATGAGGATGCCTTTCCCTACTACTTCCTTCGGATATATCTTCTTTGAGCTCCAGCTCCGGCCCTTATATATATATTATATATATATATATATATATATATATATATATATATATATATATATATATATATATATGTGTGTGTGTGTGTGTGTGTGTGTGTGTGTGTGTGTGTGTGTGCATTTTGTGTTAGCTGAACAACAGCTACTGTATTATTTTCAAAGATGAGGGAAATACAGATTACCTACGCACGTATATAACAAGGTTTTCATTCGTTTACCAATAGACCGCCGCGGCAATTGAAGGAAGTCTCAATGATATCAATTTGTCTGAAGTTCGATCCTGTTGATCTTTGATACCGTTTCAGGTCGACTGGAAATGGAGATTTCTCTTTCTCTCTTGTAACTGAAAACTGTTGTCTGTGTATGTAATTAGCTAAATTTGAGAATGTCACATAGACTTTTTCCGTTGATATGCACGTAATCAATTGTATCGATGAAATGCTGGAATAAAATTCATATCACGTGAATTTCATAAAGATCCTGTTTTGAAAATCGGCCTGTGATAATAGTAAAAGTGATGCGATATATGACTAAAGATTCCGTAATGATCTTTCACGCAATTCCAACTTGCTCCGATGTCAGTGGAGATCAAAATTGGAAATTGTATTCTATTTCATAGTCAGTGTTGCTTTCTTTTTCTCTTAATACATTTGAAACTCGATAAGATCCTCTTCAATCATTTCGCCATACATTTTATGCCCCACATACCCTGTGGTTACTAGAAAGTATAGTAGTAAGTCAGAAACCATTATGAGTATCTGAAAATTATTTTGAACTTTTATGTTATTTTTTTTTCAAAGTTCTTGGTACCTATTATTAATCATTTAACAAGTTTAGAAATGTTAGCTGTAAGAAATACAGACCGTCATGTCTTTTGATATTGAGAATTCGCATTTTGGCATAAAAGAAGTTTAACCTTTAAACCTTTTTTGAATTAAGTGACTTAAGCTTGTGACAAAGTCATAGCTTTTAAATAATGTTAAACGATCCGGTCCAAGCAAGCTGGTCGATCTTATAAGAGGGAACAATAATACTGTAAAAGAACATTTGCCATAGAGTATGACGAAGATGAAGATTGATATTTATAATCCGAATGTTAATGAAGAAGGCGACATAGATAATGATACCGATGAATGAAGAATTGCTGAACAATCCTGGCAAGCAGAACAATATTCGTACATGCTGCACCCAAGAAAATAAAAGGACTCTCGCAAGCATTTATAAGGAAAAAAAATGACTTGACCATTCCTGGACTCTGATATAACCAGTGCTAAGAAAATTGCTGCCTATCACAGGAATCTCGTTGAGCAGTTCCTCTTGTCACGGCTCTTGTGGGGTTCCGTTTCGAAGTTTTGGAATAAGCTTTGCTTTAATCTCAAGTTGCCTGACTTTCAACGTTACGCTCCGTAGGGGGTTTGTGCTGTTAGTGCACTTCATGCGGTGCACTGTAGGCATTACTTAGGTTCATTGCAGTGTCCCTTCGGCCAATAGCTATAACCCTTTCATTCCTTTTACTGTATTTCCGTTTATATTTACTTTCTCCGTCTTACTTGGCTCCCTCTCCTAACAATTGTTTCATAGTACAACTGGGGGGTTTTCCTCCTGTTACGCCTTTCAGACCTTTCTACTATATTTTCCTTTCAGGAGCCGAATGACCTTATAGGCCCCGGCGTTTGGCCTTTGGCCAAAATCCCATACTCCATTCCATTCCATTCAACGTTATGGAAGATGATTAATGTCTGACAAGTAGCGACTCTTTCATTTTCAATCATTTATTTATCCACGGATATTCATATGCGCTGGCATAGCGGCCCTTATGTATTAGTCTGACATTAGTGAGTTACATTATTGTTTTATTTTGCTTAGTTGGTAGAATTTTTCTGCCGTACATTTTGGAAAATAATAATGAATGAAAACACGTTCATTATACCTGTCATATTCTTAACAGTCTCACGCACATGAGCACAGGCGCACACTAAGGAACGTTCATAGAAGTAGTTTGGACGAGAGAGCCTGTAAAGATTGCTTGAATGATTTGTCAGACTTTGGCCAAATGACGTTTGCAATTAAAGTTGCTTTGATGTTCGAGAGGTGCAATCAGAGCTGTTCGTAAAACTCGATGTTTTTATTAAAGACCGGGGGTGGCAGCTTTTAACATGTTATGTATGAAAATATGACTGACTAAGAATAAATATGTAATTAGGTTAATAACGAGACGCCTAATTGTCATTTAATTGATATTCATTTGATGTCACAAGAAAGTTAACGTAAACCAGGTTTGAACAGCGCCTATAAGATTATTAATTAAAGCACATAGAAGCTGCATTATATAACAAATCCAGTATGTATAAAATGGATGAAGTAAGGACTCTGTGTTTTATATATGATATATATATATATATAATATATATATATATCTATATATATATATATATATATACACACACACATTTATAAACTAGTCATTCACTGCCGCTGTATAAACGTTACCGACAAGTAATGTTGCAGTTTTTTGTTATTACTGTGTTTAAGAAGATGAATATGACAATTTCTTATAAAAAAACCGAAACAGCAATCTATGAAAATATCCTTTGAATCATTACAATAGAAACATAGTGAACTATGAAATTTAAGCTGTATTATAAGTCTTGTCCCGATTTCCGCTGCTGGCACTTCCAAATCAACCAGGTATTCCGTCAGGTCCCTCGTGTGCTCACCTGCCCACTTCCTGGCCGGCCGGCCCACCCCCCTACCTCTTCTGGGCTAATTAGGTCACAATTCATTCGATAAAGCGATGACCGAAAGAATAAGCCTCCTTTCAAACAATTCTCTCCAAATTATTCCGGAAATAGGATTTCAATAGTTCTTTATCCTCGAGAAAAGTATAAGTTATATATGGGGTAATACGAGCAATGACATATAATGGAGAATTGTGACATTTAATTTAGTTTTTCTTTGGCTTTCATGTTACAATTCATTCACTCGTATTTTCCGTTCTTATTTAAAATCGAGTAATTTCATGTTATCAATGGAAGGTTTTATATGCAGTGATTCATAATGAAACGTCATTATCAAGAATTATGTTAGGTGTTAGACCTAATTGCGGTTTCGTAATAATGAGAGCAAAATAGCCAAAATAGCACTTTAAAGAGGCTCCATCATTAATCCGCCAATTATTGGTAAACTTTTAAATGTAAAAACTTACATTTAGCAACTTGTTCATGTTTTACAAACGTGTCGTTCTTGTTCACAAATAAATCCTGGGGCACAGATTTAATACCATTCACCCGGAATTCCATTTTCCATGAATGACATACAAATCTCTACAACTCCGCAAAGGGGCAAAAATTCCATTCTTTTATTACCCCAATTTCCCATCAATAGTTTCCGGTATTTAGAGAGAGGTGCACAGTCTGTCGATATTGAAGTTTTTTTCTGTTTCCATAACCATAAATCAAATGAACCACCAGGTCATATTGTTGATTATTTACTTTACATATGTATTTATGTGATTAGGATACATACCAACAGAAGGTAATTAATAAAGAAACTTCAAAATTTCTCTTTACATCATTATCTGGTTCTGGTTTCGGTATTATTAGCTGGAAAAAATGCCCTCCCCAGAGAAAAAAGAATATTAGTAAAACGATATCTTAAAATCAAATAGATATTAGGAGAAAAAGAAGAGATTATTAAGGTCGCGATGTTTACGTATGTTTGAGAAATATGACCGCATGGTTTTTAATCCCGGCGCTCTTCAAAGATAGGAAATGACAGGCTTAAGTAGAAGTAGTACATGCCTCTTATTTTATGAGGCCAGTAGGAACGACAATTTCACGTAAAACTGCAGATCCTTTATGAATTCCAATGTGCTTATTCTGGTCACTTTTCTTGATGAAGACCGTAGTCTTATGTTTAGTGACGGTGGACATATACAAGCACGAATGATGTGCATTTTACATTCAAATGAGGTCGGTTTTTCTGCAAATAATCATTTCTAGGGATGATATAGTCAAGAGAATTAACGGTTTGTAAGAGGTACAAAACTATGCTGTTAGAAGCATAGTTACGGAAAAGTAAATGTTTTATCAGACTCCACATAAAAAAAAATATTTATTTATTTATTTATTTATTTATTTATCTTTCGCATGACTGAGGCAAACCACTATGTGGTGCGAGATCACACTTACTCCATTAATTGTATTTTATTTTGTATTACAAATATTTTTCCAATTTCTTTTTAAATTGATAACGACAAAAGTAGACAGAACAGTTATTAGTAATTTTTATGAATATATATGTAGAAATTATCATAGGATGCCCTAATTACCACATGAATAGTTGTCAATTACTCACATAATTAAGCACGTTTGAGGATTAGTTTTTATGAAACTCTCTCTCTCTCTCTCTCTTTATGGTATATCGAAGATATGCTTCAGTCGCAAAGGTTTACTGTGATGCGATTTGAGTTAGTTCGTTGAAATGAAAAGTCACGGAGATAAAAGCGTGGACTTTTCCGTCAATTTTTGTGGTTCCAGGGTAGGTAGTGTTTTGTTTATATAAGTTATCTTTTACTTGGATTCACATTAAGGAATAGGTCGTGTTTATGTTGCATAATTTCTTATGGGGGATTATTCATTTTTCCAAGCGATCATTGGACCGATGGCGATCTGTTGGAGAATATGCTACATGCGATGCTTACCTTTCTCTAACAAGCACATGGCAAATATAGGCCGTTCATCAAGGAGCAGATAGGGGACGAATACACCTTTTTGCAACTCATTCTGTACATTGTGCAAATCAAATAAACATAGTTCAGAACTGGTTGGACAATCATCATAACAGCTGGATGAAAGGACAAACTATTCAACATTTGCAACTGTAAACGAAACAATAAGGTCTTATCCTTTAGATATTTGGCAAAACTGCAACACTTCTCATATCTTTAAGGCACAAGCGATAAGGCAATCGTAATAACAATTAAACAGTTCTCAGAGTTCAGCAACAGTTCTCGTTTCTACGGAAAACATTTCATCCACAAATGAAAACAGTCGGCAAAACTCAAAAGAAAACAGCAAAATGTGTTTTACGCATCTGTAAGCATGATTGATTAAACTGAATGGATTCGAATGACAATAGCATTCGTCTTAAACTACTCATATTAGTAAAACTACTTCTTACTAAGGAAGTTCTCCTTCCCCCCCCCCCCCCCCCCTCTCTCTCTCTCTCTCTCTCTCTCTCTCTCTCTCTCTCTCTCTCTCTCGTTTTTATTCTACATTTAGTGAAGATGTATAAGGATGTAGAAGTGTGTAAGTACAAATACAGCCGAGGTTCAGGTGAGTTGTTATAGATGTGCTACACTTGTCACCTGCCAGAGCATCGTTATCATCATGCCCAGGGTATCGGCAGTTGGTAAAAAGAGAATCTTGGACGCCTATATTAAAGTGCAATAGAGGCGGGGTTTTCATGGCAACTGTAGCACTTTTCACAGCAATGTATCATTCTAGCGTACTTTAATCTTGTTGAAATAATGAGAAACATAGCATTTATACAACCACTGAACAAAAGGAGATAATATATCTTCTAGTTCTGTCCCTAACTTGTTTAATTAATAGCAGGCTTTTCTATATGTAATTTCTAAGTTTAGGTTGGAGGCTATATGCTATAATTCATTCCCTACTTTTTTTTAGTGACCCTGTTCTAGTCATGGAGTATTTAGTGCGCCTAGACACATATTTGGTGCTTCTCAGCTGGATGCACCGGGACTTCAGTGTTTTTAGTATTTACCAACGAATAACCGTCAGTTGTTGTTATTCGCTCCGGTGGAAAGAACAAAGCTGCTGCTAGGTTCGGTAGAACTCTGCCATAGAGTAGCAAGTGTTTAATCAACTGAATAACAGCTCAACAGACTTTATAGATTTATCTGATTTCTCTCCGTTCACCGACTTCATGTTTCATTTTGTTTCGAGTACACAGTATTTGAACGTATTGACTATGAATTTCCTTTACTTTTCCGATTTATTCTATTTTTTTATTTTAACTCTTTATTTTATTTCTGTATATGGGGAGCTCATTCTGTAAAAACTTGCTCTTGAAGTTAATTCTCGGGATCTTTATATTTTAGAAACAGTTGGTCGGAGTAGTAATTCACATTTCCCCAGCGATGGCATCTTAGTGATTTAGACCATCAATGGGAGATAAATTATTTGGTCGGCTCCCCTGATTTCTGTTTAGAAAATACTGCGTTGAGTACCAAGTAGTAGTGTATTCCACCACCGATATCATTGTAACCTGTGGTGCGCGACCAATAGCAGGAAAAGCAAGTCATCATTACTCTCAGCGATGTCGCTTGCGGCTATTTGCCGTCAGCTAAAAAAAACTAATGAAATAAAAATAAATTTAAAAAAAAAAGTCGAATACAGATTGAGTCAGGTGGTTTACAAGGTATTAGCATCCTCATTCAAGTGAGATACCACTTTTTCTAACTGCCCATTACAAGATCACTTTCCTTTCGTTAACTGGATAAGTGTATTTATGTATGTATTTTAAACTAGGTGAATGTATGCATGCATGTATGTATGTATGAATGAATGTATGTATCTAACTAACTACTAAAGACACCCTGTTGGCAAAACTTCATACGGAATTACAAATTCTTAAACAGAGGAAGAAATATGGTGTCCGAAATTATGATGTTGGGTAGGCTATTCACAAAATTTATTGCAATTTAAAGACAGAGAGAGAGAGAGAGAGAGAGAGAGAGAGAGAGAGAGAGAGAGAGAGAGGGGGGGGGGGGGGAATTAGCTAACACAAACGAAACGGTTTAGTGGTTACAGTGAATGTCCACGTTTAGAAGTAACGAGAAAATTACTTATTTGACAAAAAAAAAAAAAAAAAAAAAAAAGTTCTTCAGGTGGATTTTTATTATTAATGGTGAAGTTATCTCGGAGGGAGAGAGATCACAGCCAAGACGAGGTTCAGTACACTGCATCCGAGTGAGGTGCCAGATTTAAGGTTTATGGAGCCATAATTCACACGAGTAAGCAATGCCACGATAACGGGTCTCTCAGCTCTCGGTCTCGAACGAAGAAGCGAATGTATAAGATTGATGGTTGTGAGAATAATGCTCAGATAATTATGTGATCAAACGGGCATCGATGTTTGTTGTTATCTGTTGTATAGAAAAACGACTTGTATGGCAATCGCGCCACTTTAAGTTAGGTTTAAACCTGTAGAGTTGACGGGATGAAATGTGATGTAAACATTTTCCGGTTCAAAAATATTCCAATACATTGATTGTGTTGGAGGCAGTGAAACGTTGCGCGATTAGGCGTCCTCGAGGTTGAGGGCCAGAATATGGCTAAGGAAAGGTTCCCCTTGCCTCAAAAATACTGAAGTTTCTTATCGCAAAGTCGTTTCATGTTGACATAAGTGACATTTCTATTTTTCAGTTGCTGTAACGTCATGTTTACAAGACCCTAAAAAACAAAGCTTATATTTCCTCTAGAATATGTTGCGTTCTTCATGAATTTGCTAACTTCCGTAGGTACCCGTTTTACTTATTATTATTATTATGTAGTATGATGTTTTATTTTAATTTGTATGTTAAAGAAAAACTACGGCAGCGTGTGTGGGGGTGGACGTGTTGGAGGTCTTTCGCGTTTCTTCACAGAAAAGAAGGGTTTTTCGCCCTTGGTGATTATACCTCATATAGTAAACAACGTGTTAATAGTGTCTCCACGTCATACCCGGCGTGTAAGCCGGAGAGTGTTGTGCAACTGCAGATATACTAATATTCTTTCTGCTCCAATCAGTGCCTTAGAAATCTTTCAAATCACAGCTACTCGAGGCCTATTGGTCCAGGGAAATGGGTAAAAGAATGCAGTGTATGTGTTAGTGCTTGACCCCTCTGACCAACCTGCAACTGTTGCGAAAGTGACCCTGGCACCTACCGGTGCCTGTGCCCCACACACAAGTTCCGTACTCGTGAACAATTGTCTTTATTATATACAATACCAATCGAACCGTTCCGACGTCGATTCCGCTATACTATCTGTCAGTGATGTCTTCTCCGATGAGGAAATCAACGTTGCATATACGAAATGCAAAGATCTGATACCAGAGAGCATTCTCAAGGAGCGATCCGCGAAGAACTTATCCTCTCACAAGAACATATTGTATATCACTAAGTGGCTAAGGACCTACTCGGTGGAAATCTATGCCGATGACCCTTACAATCTGCCTCCAAAGGGGCCTGCTGACCTAAGCCTACCTGCAGTGTACCACACGGCAGAAACTGCCTTCCAAACAGCAAAATCTCTCTCAGAGATTCTTTCCCTACCGTGAACCCCCAAACTGTTCACCCAACAGCAGTAAACTGGGATTTTAAAAACCAACAGAAAACCAGATACTTTAGGGCGACCACGGAAACCAGGTTGCAGTCAATAGTCCAACCGGCAGATGCCTTACTTTGTACTAACACAAATTGTAGAAATGACCACCACAGGAGGGATCTGAATGAATTCTATTCGAACATAATCTCCGCTATGCTTGCTTCGGGCAGGACTGCCTACAGATTTCGTCAAGGTAATTCTCGTAATATACCTGGATGGAATGACTTGGTTAAAGATCTGTATACATACTCACGAGAAATGTTTTACTGTGGAGGCAAAATGGTAGCCCCAGGGAAGGGCACACTGCATTACTAATGAGACAGGCGAGAGCACAGTTCAAACTTGCTCTTAAGCACTGCAGGTTAAATGAAAAACAACTAAGAGCCGATGCAATGTCTAGAAACTTAGAATCTGGTGATTATCCTTGTCTTTGGAAAGATATCCAGTCCTTAAATCCCAAAACTAAAAAGCTATCACAGAGAGTAGGGGAAGCAGTCAAGAGCGAAGCTATCGCAAGTATGTTGGGTGATCACTTCAACAATATCCTGAATTGCATAAGATGATCAAGATTCCCGAAGGGATGTAGATAACCTCCTTACTGACAACATTCAATTTCATTTTGCAGACCGTATTACGCCAGGTTACATCAGCGATGCCATAAACAGCCTACCTAATAATAAATCACCCGGCTGTGATGGTCTTCCTGCAGAGGCCTTCAAATTCTGCCATCCGATAATTTACATTTTGCTAGCTGCCCTATTCAATGCGTGCATAATTCACCGGTTTCTTCCAGACTCCCTACTCTTAGTCCATTTGATACCATTAATCAAAAACAAGCTAAAGGATGCAGCTGACCCTGGCAACTACCGGCCGATTGCAATCACAACGATCGCATCGAAAATACTTGAGTCTGTTCTTCTAGTGAGACTTCTCCCCTTTCTACATACCACTGACAACCAGTTCGGGTTTAAAGCAAACCACTCAACCGACACCTGCATCTACATACTGACAGAATTGCTGAATTACTACCTATCATCAGCCACTCCTGTTTTCCTTGGTTTTGTAGATGTGAGAAAAGCATTTGGCAGAGTAAACTACCTGAAGCTCTTCCTGAAGCTGCATAAAAGGGGCACACCCCTGTATCTAATTGGCATTTTGCATTGCTGGTTCTCCCCACAGCAATTCTGTGTCAAATGGGGTAACATATTATCATACACCTTCGATTCCCTAAACGGGCTTCGGCAAGGGGGCATTCTCTCTCCATACCTGTTTAATACATACACAGATGCCTTGAATGTCAAACTGAACTCGCTCCCAATCAGATGAACCGTCAATTAAACCACTAAAAACAACCTCTGTTACGCCGACGATATGGTTCTGATTTCCCCATCAGTGCAAGGTCTCCAATGACTCATCGACACTTGCCGCCAATGTGCAGAGGAATTTGATATAATCTACAATGAAACCAAGACCCAGTGCATGTGTTACAGACTCCGAGATCTCAGAGACAATGTTACGGCCCCTGAGGGAGGTCCGCTTCAGGTTCGATATGAACTAAAAAAAATATATATATATCAACACAAACAGTTGAAACTGGGGATATGAATATAGAAAGAAACACTTACACAACAAAGGTTTATTTACAAGCTTACTAACAAAGGTAAATGCAGAATGGTCTCTCCTATTTACATAAAAAAATAGAATCTTACACTGCATGAACTGGGGGAAACAGTGAGGTAATAAGAATACTTGCTAAACAGTTTGGCACTTCGAAGAGGTGGCTTCATAAAAGTAGAGCGGCAATGGCAGACGTCCTCTTGACTCCGTATTGCAGGAACTAGTCTACTTGTAAGACAGGAACTCTCCCCTTTTCTTCTCCGAAGTATGCTCAATGTAGAGACAACTCGGCCGTCCACACCGGAAGACGACTAGACCAATATCCAACCAACTCTCGAACAACTCTTCTGTTGATTGATACTTCGTCGGTTCCTTTTTCTCGTATCTCACGGAAGATCTCTGCTGCTGCTGATCTCTCACTGATAATCTGATCTGTGGCTCTTACTAACTGGTGATCTCTCTCTTTTACGATCTCTTCCTCTTACGATCACTGCTCTCCAAAGTTCGTTCGTCGTATTTATACGGCACTCTGGGGGCGGAGCCTACGGCGAATGTCACCGATGAATCTAGACGAGGTATTGCATCAGAAAATCGCGGCGTTTCTCACGTAACATTGGCGCGTTTTTGCGCTCCACAACACTCCTGCTGATTCTAGAACCACCACGAAGATAGGCGCCTCCAACAAGGGTGTGAAAGCCTCCTTACTGCCGAACTTCTCGAAAATGCATTCTCCTTTCCTTTAACTTTTTTTGCTATGAAGCAATTACCATCACAGCATGTCGCTGCTCACGTGTTCGCTTAAGCATATTGCAGAACCACAAATTTTCCTAAGAAACCATCGGCTGGAATTTGTGCACGAATTTCCGTATTTGGGTCACAATATCACCAACGACCTAAAAGATACGGCAGACATTGAACAGAGGCGTCGTAAACTATGTGCAACTGGCAACATGATTGCAAGGAGGTTTGCCTTCTGTCACCGAGACGTGAAACTGCTGCTCTTCTGCTCGTACTACTACAGTATCTATGGGTGTTCCCTCTGGACGAACTATACCCGAGAGACCATGAGACGCATCACTGTTGTGCACAATGACATTCTGAGACGCCTCACAAACACTCCCCGCTACCACTCCGCCACACAGATGTTCATAGAAAACCACCTGGACAATTTAAAAATCATTGTTAGGCGAACAATGTCCAGTCTAGTAACCCGAGTGAGAAACAGCAGCAACTCGCTCATACAAAGCATCCTTAGGAGTGAAGCAAGAAGAAGATCTAAATTGTGGGAAAGATGGGAAAATGAGGCATTAGTCCCCTAAAGGACTTAATCTCTGTATTGGCAAGATATCATCTGGAGATTTTGTCATTATACCTTTATTGCTGATATTTTTCTTTTTCATTATTACTGTGAATAATATCAAGTTAAAGTTTTTTACATGCAATTTTTGTATTTAGCCCTCTGGTCCTGACTACTGTAACCACCTAAGTGTTGAAATTTGAGTTATATAATATGTGCATTAACTGTTATTACTCTCAATGCATTTTTTTTTCTCACCAATATTATTATTGTTATTACCATTATTATGATTACTATCTTTTATGCTACCTCAGCTATTTTGTGGATAAGTGCCGATTATTCATTTTTTTCTTTATCATGTTGTCTCATGTATCTAGATTGTGTATGTTACTGTCTTGTATTTTGTATATTCCATGTATATGGCCCTAAGTTGAAAAAAAGGTTTTATTATTATTATTATTATTATTATTATTATTATTATTATTATTATTATTATTATTATTTATTTACAAGAAAGATTAAACTCAGCTGTAGTATTAGGCCGGTGGGAAAGGGATATTATATACTGGAAAAGATTGTAGAAGGTGATTAGGGATTCAGGATGTCTGGCAATTCACCAATAATCTTCCCTTTCCTCCATGATGTCGCTTCGGACTTTGGGGGTAAATAGTATCTATTTTCCTTCTCAGTTTGGAGACTATCATGCAATTTAATTGAGAGAAATTCTCCGTAGGGAAGTAGTGCTCTTCACGTGGTGCATTAGGCATAAAATACAGGCTCTTTTGCAGCGTCCCTTCGGCCCCTACCTGCGACCCCTTTCATTCCTTTTACCGTACCTCCGCTCATATTTCCTTTAATCCCAGAAATCAATATTTCCTGGCACGAAAAATGCCATTCGTCATTCTCTCTCAGGCATATTAAGGAGGATTGTCATAAAAGGCCCAATGTATTCACTTGGTTAAGGAAATGGCACTTACGAACAAGGGGAACGTTGCTAGGGGATGTTCATCCTTCACTTCTCGAGAAACAATAGACTGGTCATTGCAAAAATGTTACCCTTTCTTTCCCTTTTGCGGGGAGAATGAAGTCATTTGTCTTATGAACGGAAAGCTAAATTCCATAACGCGTACATATTATTATAGTATGTATGAAATAAAGGGATACAATTTAATATATATATATATATATATATATATATATCTATATATATATATATATATATATATTATATTAAATTGTATCCCTTTATCATACATACTATAATATGTATATGTATGAAATAAAGGGATACAATTTAATATATATATATATATATATATAATATATATATATATATATATATATATATATATATATATATATATATTTTAAATTGTATCCCTTTATTTCATACATACTATAATATGTATATGTACGCGTTATGGAATTTAGCTTTCCGTTCATAAGACAAATGACTTCATTCTCCCCGCAAAAGGGAAAGAAAGGGTAACATTTTTGCAATGACCAGTCTATTGTTTCTCGAGAAGTGAAGGATGAACATCCCCTAGCAACGTTCCCCTTGTTCGTAAGTGCCATTTCCTTAACCAAGTGAATACATTGTGCCTTTTATGACAATCCTCCTTAATATGCCTGAGAGAGAATGACGAATGGCATTTTTCGTGCCAGGAAATATTGATTTCTGGGAAAGCTGTGTAATAACAAGACTGTACGTAGAGAGTTTTCGAAAATCTGACATATATTTGAGATAAACATTTACAAACACATGATGGTTCTTCTAATCACTGTTTCATTTTTGTTAATTTTGTCTTCGCCTTTTCCCATCAGTCCATTTCTTTTACAATGCTTGTTTCTTGTAGTCTAACAAGCAAGACTTTTCCATTGATTCTCTAAAAGCTATTGCATACTTCTGGACAGGTATTTTTGCTATGTAATCATTGTTATGACCCCTCCTGCTGCTTAGCCGTCAATTCATGTGCGCAGTTGAGGGACGTGTTCAACAGGAATAACATCGGTATCGAGTTTGTGTTTACGCGTAACCATCATCCTCGATCTAATAGTAAAGAGATGTTAACGAACAGAAAATTAATATATATATATATATATATATATATATATATATAATATATATATTATATATATATATATTAATTTTCTGTTCGTTAACATCTCTTTACTATTAGATCGAGGATGACGGTTACGCGTAAACACAAACTCGATACCGATGTTATTCCTGTTGAACACGTCCCTCAACTGCGCACATTTAAATATATTGTACAGCTGAACATGAAACAATACCTGCGCTGAACAGAAAAAGCCTACATTATCTTTGATTAAAGGATATGGGTTTGTCATGACTGAACTAGAAAAAATACTTATGGACTTAAATGGATGAGTTCAAGTTTAATAAAAAAAAACTTCAATGTGGAGTCTTATGTCAATATGTAGTCTTACCAAGGAAACAAAATGCTTTCATTTTCCGATGAAAGGTCTACTAGGCAAGACAAAACCTCAAGAATCTCTCTCTCTCTCTCTCTCTCTAATAGACGCTTTCCTGACTCCAAAATATTCGTATTATGAAAGGGTCTTGTGAGAAGGGGAAAGAAAATTGCATTTCAGTCAAAGGACTCCAGAAGTAATTGTGGTCTGGATTCAGCCTAGTCTCCAGCAACGTCAACAGCGCCTTTGTATAATCCAGAGGTTTGCGTCGCGAAACAATATATCAGTCCAGGAGACTTTTAAAGAAAATAGAGAAAGGGAGGTTCGTTTACAAACAATGCACACGTATGTTACTCAATCCCAGAATAGTTGCGTCCTCCTATTATCTACTGTTTTTAAAATTGACGGTGTATCATTTATAAAATCTGAACATTTTAGAAACTAAAAAATATCAAGCCAGCTTTCAGGTTATGATATAAATTGAAAGTCAGTGGGAACACAACCGAGTTTGCAATAATTGTTGCAATTAGAACAAGGTGTTGATGGAGATTTACTGACCAGCAGAAAGTGACAGTATGGGAATGTGCGTTGAAACCGAACTTCGAAAAAATTATAATGTTCAAAATGTAAGGACAAAACAGAAATGCATGCATACATACGTACATACATTATATATTCGAATACGTTCCAGCGTAATGTTATGTTGTTTGTTTGTGGCCATTATCAATAAGATAAATGTCAACGTCTCAATATCTCCTACCTACGTTAGAAGAATCGAAGAGGTCAACACGAGGTCAAGTTCTGAGCCATAAAGAACTTGCTCATTAAGGTGGAAAAGGCTGTTCAGTTCTCATTCCGGTTCTATAGGTTGTTTGTTCTCTATCCCAGATTTGGTACCATTGGACAGCCAACGAAGGATATGATCTGGGAATGAATTCTTTTTGGTGTGGGAGAATAATTTTATTATGGCGGACGTTTTTTGGAATATCTCGTTTTTAATCGTTACTCGTGCAGAAATTATTTTTTTCTCTATGAGTAAACGCTCTCTCTCTCTCTCTCTCTCTCTCTCTCTCTCTCTCTCTCTCTCTCTCTAAAACTGTTTTCCATTGGGGGTGGGGGGGGGGGGGGGGGCGGTGGTGTCAGCTTTTTTTATCAATGTAGATGCTGTTGACCTTTTACAGGCCGAAAGATATCAAAGGACCTCGCAAACGAGAGCTTATCGCTTCATCACACAGCTATGCAGTCCACTTGACCTCAACAACTTTCGCAATATTACTCATCCCAGCTTGACGGTCATTCTCTTTTGGCAGAACAAACAAGTCCGTGATTAATGGTTCCAAAACCCTTCCGTGTCAGCGATTCTGAAGACGAAAAGCACAAAAATAAAATGTTTCCTCCCAAGTTCCTGAAGTACACAAAACGTGGTTGAAATTATGTATGTAAATAATCACATTTTTAAGGGAGCCATTATTCATAATGCCTCATCATGATGATAAATGAACCACTGCCTGACATAATGACTTCCTCTCCCCAATGTCAAAGGAGGAAAATGATATAAAATTTCCGTAATTAATTCTTGTCCTCCCTTACTACTAACTGGTATTGCTTGTTTAGTGTTATGCTCACTTGCAAGAGTAAGTACACTTGCACTTGGCTATAAGCAAATAATATCAGGCTAAACGGGTTGAACAGCCACGAATTTGACTTTTATCCTTACAGCTCAGGATGCATCAACTCGTACGACTGACTTGATTAGGAGTTTTCAACTGGCTTTTTTTTTAATAACTATTTAAGCAAAGTTGATAAGTTTTACATTATGTCAAGAAGGAAAACATCGGCTAAAGGGCAATAAATCGTCTATTTATTTAGATAATGAATTTCATTCTTTAACATACCCCTACCTTTCAAAAGTATTATTTCCTTGGAGTTGGCACTGCAGAGAGGGGCACATTTCAAAGAAGTGGCTCCTGAACTTACGCCATCAAATAGTACAAAAAGAGAACTTCATAATTTTCTGAACGAACACTAAAGGTATACCAAATAAAATTTAAAAAGTTTAATTATTTATCAAACCGAAGGAATTTAAAAGATAGGTTGAGGGGATGAGCACTATTCTACTATTCAAATGCAACTCACCAGTACTACGGTTATTTACAATAACCGACTTGAAGTAAAATGACGAATAACCAGATAAAACATGACCAGTTTTAAAGATATTTTGCACTTTTTCCTAGATGCATAAACCGAGTCTTTTATAGGATACCTTCACTAACAGCTGGTATGGTTATTGGAAATCGGTAACAAAGTTTTGAAATATAAATACATGAAGATTGTCTGTGAAATTTACAATCTGTTCCTAAAGGATACAAATCCCCTTCTTTTATATGGAAACTGACCACACTGGAAGGAAGAACTGCCTCGAGAAGTGGACTGCTGTTGCTCTCCTACCTGGAAACAAACCTTTCAGGAACGTATATGAACGGGGATAGGATCACTCATGTAATCTCCTATCCAGCCTGGCTTGTGCTATGTCCAAGATGACAGGGACACATGCCACAGTGTAGCTTGTTGTGACCTCACTAGAAAAAAGGATGGTTTATTAATACCAGCTTGGAAGGTAGGATAATAATAAATCTCAAATTATTATACTCTAGCCACCCCCGCCCCCCTCCTTCCTCTTGTTAAATGAAGAACAGATGTAGCGACGTACTTATACCCTACCATCCCCACTTCACCTTGTTAAATAAGGGGCAGATGAAGTCACATCTACCAGGAAATCCAGTCAGGGATGGAAGGATCTGTTGACTAACTCGCCTGCATCTACCTGGCTGGCAGAATATGTGTGGGTGCTGTGAAGAAGAAGACAGAAAGCAATCACTCTAAATTCAAGCAACCTCTAGCTACCGAAAACTTTAGGCAAATTGCAGCATCTTCCAAATGGAGCCTGGCAGCTTCTCAACATCCGAAGTATTCACCACGGTTTCTGAGAGGAATGTATCCAAGGCTTATGGACAATTATCATGTAAGACAAGTGAGGTAAGAGTTGTTTAGCGCTGCAAAGCACCACATTCCCTCAGTACTAATGATACCGAAAAAGGTTTTTCCTGAATGTGTTCGTGTATATAAGTATTACTGTCACCGCACCAAGATGTATGTAGTACTACTAAATAATTTTAACGCTCTATTAACAGCCAATAGAGTATTTATTGTTGTATACACACACACACACTATATATATATATATATATATATATATATATATATATATATATATATATATATATATATAAATTCCAAAATTAATTAACTGACTACATCCGTAACCTTTAATCCCGTCAGTATTCAGGAAGTTATGATATATGGAACGTAAAGAAGCATTTAGAGTATGTATTTGCTCCTCTCTGAGTGAAGATGAAATACTAAGGTCTGTAATTAATTACTGAAACCCGTCCCATTCAAGTATTTATTTTTGCATAAGATTAGAATCTCCTTTTAATACCCATCAGCTTTATCTTCCTTGGATATCAAAGTAAAGTTCCACATTTTTCAAGGAGAATATTACACACTGGAACACATTCATTTCCCGAGTATGCGGACAAGGAGGAGCACAACAAGAGAAAAGCAAATTGTGACGTTCTCTAGGGCATAAAACACGAGAAAAGTAATCTAGGAATGAAATGCCGATAAAAAGGTAGTCGGCTGAAATTCAAAAGGACATCTTTTTTAAATGAGAAATATTTATTCCTTGAAAACAAAAGGAATCTAGTTCTCTTCATCACCGGAATATTTGACGATTTCCTGTTTTATTTTCCTTATCTCGCTCCTAAGAAAAAGCTGCTGTTGGTTTGGAGGAAGCCTTTTGTAACGCTCCAGATTAATCATTGGTTCCTCTTATCTAATGTGATGTTATGGAGCCGAGGAAAGGAGCTTCTGAGATGTTATGGAGCCGAGGAAAGGAGTTTCTGAGATGTTATGGAGCCGAGGAAAGGAGCTTCTGAGATGTTATGGAGCCGAGGAAAGGAGTTTCTGAAAAGGATGGAAATTTATCCTTGTAAACTGAAAATTATTTGATGTCCTGCAGCGCTGCTTTCTCTAAAGATTTGTGTGTTTAGTAGTGAAGTTGTAAGTCTTTCCCCTTCTTTATTCTTTACAAGCTTCTTGGCGCACGCTGGAACCCGGGGCTGCTGTCTCCCCTAACCTCCCGATCCACTACCTACCCCACCCCCACCCGCTCCGGACAAACCGGTTTTAAGGAGGAGGGTGGCTGTGTTATGTCTCCACTACTGTCACCCGGAGGAGGCCAAACAAGATCCACTTGGATATTCTAGCATATATATTAACGACGGATAGAAATAAATAAAGAACCACAACCTCTGGTTAAGTTGAAGTATCAACTACACTGACAATACATTCCAAACACTGTGTGTTCCATTTCGGTATCCCACAACAAAAATTTCATCTCATAATGTCAAACGTTATAAGCTGAAGTTTGACATTAAAGTATTTCAGATTTACAGAACTGCATTTGTAACTGCTTAAGAGTTGCTCGTATATTTCGGAGGAATTCTCCTTACATGAATTGTACTTATAACACTGTGCTGCAAAAGTAATGGAGTTTTTGCGATGTATATATATATATGTATGTATGATAAATGTATGTATATATATATATATATATATATATATATATATATATATATATATATATATATATATATATATATGTATATATATAATGAATGTGTAAATATGTGTATTATATATTTTGAAACTTTTATATACAAATATTAAGGCACAATTTCCCCTTGCTATCGAATTCACATTACCTTGGGAATAACCTGTGGCCAAAGGGATTTATAACTGATAAGTCCATCTGTCAGGCGTTTTCAGAGTATTTTGTTTTTCCATACTTTTAATATTAAAAATCTAAGCATTCATATCAACATTACATTATTTTTAAAACATCTGTATTGCAACGTGGAATAATTCGTATAACCACAATTCAGTGTTGAAAGAATTATTATTATTATTACTTTTTTTTTTTTTTATCTCAGTCATCCTATTCGACTGGGTGGTTTTTATAGGAGTCCATCACTTTTCTCACTACGTGCGCTGTTTCTAGTAGCACACTCTTCTGTGAGTTCTGGAGCTACTTCGGCATCCAGTTTTTACAGGTTCCTTTTAAGGGATCTTAGGATCGTGCTTAGTGTTCCCTTGATTATGGGTACAATTTCCAATGGCATAGACATATCAATCTTATCTATCTTTTCTCTATTCTAATCTACTCTGGTGTCCCATGGAATTGCGACATCAATAAATGATACTTTCTTCTTGACTTTGTCAATCAGCGTCACGTCCGGTCTATTGGCACGTATCGCCCTATCTGGATTGATACCATGGTCCCGGAGGATCTTTGCCTGATCGTTTTCTATCTCTCCCTCGGGTTGGTGTTCGTATACCACTTATTACTGCATGGCAGCTGGTGTTTCTGCACAGGCAAGCGCCGGCCATTCGCTTGCTATGTGGTTTATGGTCTCGTTTTTCATATTGCACATCTTGCATACGTGCAAGATGTTATTTCCATCTATTGTCCTTTGGTCATACCTGGTTCTCAGGGCCTGATCTTGTACCACTGTTAGCATTCCTTCTCTTTCCTTCTTGAGTTATCCCCTCTGTAGCCATTACCATGTCTCATGTACTGTCCGTGCATTGGTTTGTTGTGACATTCCTCTGCTTTTTTTCTCTCTCTTTGTATATTTCTAGGTCTTCTACTTTTATCAGTCCCTATTCCCATGCACTCCTTAACCACTCGTCTTCACCGGTTTTCAGATTACCCCAGTGCTCTGCTCTCGAAGTTGACGCAGTCCTCTACATATACTTAGTAGCCCTCTCCCGCCTTTCTTTCGTATTATGTATAGTCTGTCTGTATTTGCTCTAGGTTGTAGTGCTTTGTGTATTGTCATGTGTTTCCTAGTTTTCATTATATTATCATTATATTATACTATAAGAAAAAAAGGCAGAGAGATCATCAATTTCATAATCAAGGTTCAATGGATCTGAAAAGGAATGAGAGAGAAAACCAGTGAATTCAAGAAAAGATGTACAAAATAATTAAATTGAATGAAACAGAGCATTGATGGCATTTCGGGTGTTTGAAGTTTGCTATATTGTTAGTAATACAATTTCAGACTTTAGTGACGTGATCAACGATGTGAGAATTGATCGACCTGTTTAAAGGTTCACGCTTATAATGTTAAACCAATAGCTTCGTTAGTTAGAATATGAAATATGTATGTATATATATATTATATATATATATATATATATATATATATATATATATATATATATATATATATATATATATATGTGTGTGTGTGTGTGTATAGTATATATATATATATATATATATATATATATCTATATATATATATATATATATATATATATATATATAGTATATATATATATATATATATATATATATATATATATATATATATATATATATATATATATATATATATAGTATATATATATATATATATATATATATAATTCAGGGGGTGGATCAATACGATGTACTTGTATTTGAATTGTATTTAAGTACAATTTTAATGTATTTGTATTTGTATTTGTATTTAGCATCCAGAGAAAAAGTATTTGTATTTGTATTTGTATCATGCATCCAGACAAAAAAGTATTTTGTATTTGTATTATATTTGATATTTCGAGTCAAAATCATTTTGAGGACAGAGAGAGAAGAGAGAGAGAGAGAGAGAGAGAGAGAGAGAGAGTCAACTACCATGGTTTACGAAACTATGACGGGCCATTTACACGTCGCGTACACATTGTGTACGAGTACACGTCGCGTTCATGTACAACCATCCCTGCCCCACCCATTACCATGATGGTAGTTGGACAGAGATAGCACTACCGTCCCTGTCACACTAGCTGTCGCTGGTGGCGTGAGTTATGTACTTAGTTTATTGGCAGCACTGACACAAGTGACAAGCCGCAGCTGTCATGGACCCCAGGTTTAAGCTGGCATGGCTGCCATGTTAGGAAATAAAAAAGGAAAAGATTTCGAAGATTGTGGACCTAATTATTTCAGAGTCAACTCAGTCATCTTTGAAGAACACAATTCCAGAGAGGGAGCCTTTCATCACCATAAGCACCAATCAAGACAAGGCTGACATAAGTGCAAAACGCCCTCGTCTTTTTGCCTACATGCCACCAGCTGGGAAAATAAATGTAAGTGCATCAACAAGCGACACTACAGTGGTAAAGGCAGACTTGAGTCGTACCTAGAAGAAGGTGTTCTGGCTTTTGACGTGAACCCACTGAGGACTGGCGTGAAAACAAGAGCTTCAGACATTTTGAAGCCTTTTGCAAGAAATATTCTAGGGTGCTGTGCCACGTCGGCACCATCTGTAAGAGTCTTTAGTAAGGCCGGTAATTTTTACACTCCTGAGCGAGCAAAACTTGGCCCGGAAACCTCCCGTGCATTAATGATGATTAAATGCAATTATGATATATAGAATGCAGATATTTTTTATTAGTAGCTTTAAAACCTGAAATAAGAGTACTTGTATTTTCATTTGTATTTTCTGAACCAGTGATTTATTTTTATTTGTATTTTTAGATTTAGGAAGAAAAGTATTTGTATTTGTATTTGTATTTCTAGATTTAGGAATAAAAGTATTTGTATTTGTATTTTGTATTTTTGGAATCCAAACGAAAGTACTTGTATTTGTATTTCAATTGTAAAAGTCAGGATTATATATATATATATATATATATATATATATATATATATATATATATATATATATATATATATATATATATATATATATATGTATGTGTGTTTGTGTGCTGAAGGATGGTCAAGAGGCTGTTAAGTAAACACTTGTCAACATTTTCCCCAACATAATCTTCAGTATGAACCGCCTGATTAATATATGCATTGACCTAAAATAACATGTCCCCCTCTTTTGGGGCTTCCTCATACGTATTCTTTGACCTGATGTTGCTCATGAGTAAAGCACACTTTTTATTTTAACGCAGGAAGTGCAAATTAATTGTTAGTCTACGAGTATCTGAATGTATCTTCCAGCATAACTCTGAAACGCATCAAGTAATTTCAATCAAACTTGTTATGCTTATGACTTACTTTCCAAGAAAGAATACTGTGGGGGTAAGATATCCCTGGCTCCAAAGGGGGTAGGGGTGGGAAGGGATGACATTTAAAAATAACCGTAAACGACAGATATTTGTGTCGGGTCCATAGTTTTTGAGGTCGTTAAGTCTACTAGTGATACTCCCGATGCCCTTAAGTCCAAGTTCAGCCCCGATAGGACGGGTGAGAAGGGATGAAAAATAGACTGTCAAAAATGTAATTGAAGCACGAGTATATTAACAGGAGAGAGAGAGAGAGAGTTTATCAGTTGTCATTCAGAGTTTTCCCAGAAAGCGTTGGGTTGGTCAGCTAGTAACAAAATAAGATTGTATGTACATTCTCGTCACTCCTCCAATAACGTTACTTTTCTTTAGTTACCAAGAGAACAAAATCATTGGTTGATGTAAAACGAAACACTAGCAACATATGTACTATAGTCGATTTTTTTAAACCTGGCAAACTTGCACTTGGCTGCTTGTGACTGATTGGGTGAATGTCGTGTTGTCCGAATCTCTCAGTTTTGTTTTCACTCTGTTTCAGAATTGTTATTATACGGCCATAGATTGAGATGAGAGCCAAATTATGTAACGTTATGTAAATACCTGTTGTAATAAACTTAAGTATTAAAAAGTTACATACCAAATTATTATATAATAGGTAACTGTTTCAAACGCATGAACTTTAACGTTTAAATTTCTAGCTAGATTTTGGTGGTTTGGAAAAAAGCAAAACGTATTTATTGTACATTGCTGAAAGTTGTATAACGCCTAAGAACAAAATACTATCGTAGAAAATATAAGCTTGTCGAAACATTTGGGGTGGAGGAGTTGAGAAAGGAACAGCCGACGAGTTGTCGTCTGCACACACCGCCATCATCAATCAGCTTAGAATCGGCTGTCGAGCAGTTGGCTCACTGTCATCGATTTCACCTATTTCAGCCATGGCCACAAGAGTTGATATGGAACAAAGCGGAGATGAAGGCGCTTGAAACACCGGGCATATACATGCTGCTGGCAGTAGGCTTACCAGTCAGTGCCGTAACATAATAATGAATGTTTTTTCAATATTTCACTTCACAGGGCCCTAGCAAGACAATGAAAGAAATCATAAAGGCGACAGCAACAGCAACTTTATACATATCCTTAAACATTAATAACATTCCGTGAGCAGTACTTTTGAAATGCAAAAATGAAACATTATGTATATAAACATCTTTATCATATTAATCCCGAGGCTGTTTCTCCCACAACTCCTCCACCCCAATTTCCTGACAAGCTTACATTTCTACGATAGTATTTAGTTCTTAGGCGTTATACAACATCAGCAATGTACAATAATTTTTTTTTTTTTTTTTTTTTCAAACAACCAATGGCATGATTGCACTAAAAATCTAGCTAGAAATTTAAACATTAAAGTTCATGCGTTTGAAACATATTTCAAGTCTACAGCTTCGGAGAGTGTTGTTTCATAACTGTTAGCTATTATATAATAATTTGGTATGTAACTTATTAATACTTAAGTTTATGACCACTGGTATTTACATAACATTACATAATTTGGCTCTTATCTCAATCTATGGCCGTATAATCACAATTCTGAAACAATGTGAAAACAAAACTGAGAGATTCGGACAACACGACATTCATCCAATCAGCGACAACCAGCCAAGTGCAAGTTAAGTGCAAGTTTGCCAGGTTTAAAAAAATCGACTATAGTTAAAAGATCCACTGATGGATTTAACAACTATATTCATCATTATAGAAACAGGAATTTTCACATTTTTCGAAGATGCAAAGCCACACATGCATATGCATACATACATATTTACATGCATGTGTGTGTGTGTGTATGTATGTGTGTGTTGTTGAATGTGTGCATAACTGGATCTTCTAACCATCCCAAAAAGCACGACACAGCGTTTTATTTATGCCGTACACAGCTTTATTATGGCGTTAGAAAATATACTTAATTATCATCAGCTACGACATTTTCTTATTGCAATCCTCAACAGTAACATTTCCAACTCTTGAGCGACAACTAATGAAGATTGAAGTAGTCGGCAAATCGTCTTCATTTTCTAGTTCCCTTACGCCTGTCACTTTCTCATTCTCGCGGAGAAATTAAAACAGATACTGTTTGGATTGTGTTTCAGGAAAATAAATGTCTTCTTGCTCGTTAATTTTTGTTGCTAAAACGAGTTTGGGAAGACGAGGCAAAATGAACGTTTAGTATCTCAATGATGACGTCCAAAGTTTGACAGATGAACCGACGAGAGCAAGAAATGAAACTTGTTTCGTATTCATTGCTTCATTATGTTCGGAGCCTGTTGTTTTCTTCTGGTAATGGAGTAGCAGTGAATAAAGCAGAACCTTCCTTATAAATTAACGTTATTGGTATTTCATCCTTCAGAATATATAACATATTGTACGAGGGGAAGTTTCATTTATGAAATTTAGGCTGAGAAGCCAAGTTCGGAGCCACTTCCGGCTACTCAGCGATCAAAACAACGAAAACGGGGAGCTGGAAGTTTGGACAGTGAGACTGAAGAAAGGAAGCGGGAAAGGGGAAGACGTCAAAGGCCAAGAAGTGGGCGCAACTAGAGGTGTTTGGCATGAATTGTAGGGATGTCAACAACAAAACAGTTAAATGTCCTCTCTTGTATTTGTATTCTGTCAGTATCTTATGTTGCGCCATGCATCAGTTATTAGACAAACAGAAACGATTACCTGACTAAAATGAATCCTCTCTGAATAGACAGCAACACTTATTAATCATTCTTAACCCTTACAAATTTTCTAGTTTTGTCAAAAGCTTCTTTGATCGAAGACGCCATTTTTGAAAACGAGAAAAAATCATATGAGACAATTTCAGAGTAGTGTTTCGATAAGAACTTTTGCAGGAGAGCTAACGAAAGTAAAGTGCGCAGTATTTACCGCGCAACCTACCACAAACTGGAGTCTAATCCAACCACCAATGAATGGGTATCAGAGGCAACTGGGAGTCAACAAGCAGTTATCTCATTTCAGAAGACTTGCTAATCCGAGTGGAGTAATCGTTTTGGCCCCACTTTGTTTGGATATGATTGTCATCTTATAACAGAAATCCTAGTGCCTTATATAATTTTATCCAAGCAAATTTTGGTATGTTAGCCTATCCCATCAGATATGAAAGGAAATCCCCTTAGTTTGCCCCTCTATACTGTCATTCATTAGTCCCATTCGCTATCCCTCGAACCGGTGATTTCAACGTACAAGATGAAATTCTGAGACATTCTTGAACTCTATAGAATGGGGTCAGTACAAACCTACAATGGTAGAGGTGTGTTTAATGGGAATGTCACTACTTCCTCCTATTATATTTGTGTTTCCCAATTGGCAAGACCGTGAAACTTTCTTCTTCAGTAAGGGTCCTGGGATAAGTAAGAAAGGGTAAAAGATTAATGGTGCTTCTACTGAAGGTTTTATAGTATATTCCCTCACAACTTTCTTTCAAGTAAATTATTTCATGTACGCATGAGAGAATTTATGAATAAATGTTAATAATATTCATACATATAGATTAGAAACATATTTATAAAAATATAAAGTGACTAATATAAAATATTCTATAGCAATTATTAGTGAAAATATCATAAAGAGTGAGACGTGTGGTCCTGCGGATGTGGGCCGAAAATTCGAGAGAGGAAAAGGGAAATGCTGATCTAGCTTTAAGGAAAAAAGATTTAACGGCTTCATTAGCCAGGTAACGAGAAGTTGGGGTCAGCATTCCAAAGCACAAAGGCGAAGGTGAGAGGTCATGATGGCGAAATGAAGAAATGGTGAAGAGAAAATAGTAAAGCATGTTAGAGATGGTGAACAGTGACATGCTCCGACACGGTTCAGGGGCAACTGGTCGACAGGATAACAGGGCGACAGCCAATTGGTCGACAGGACGACTAAGCGACAGTCAACTTGGCCGACAGGCTGGGCGAGACTTTTCACTATAGAATAATAATAATAATAATAATAATAATATAATAATAATAATAATAATAATAATACTAGGCACGATCCCAAGATCCCTGAAAAGGAATCTAGAAAAACTAGAGGCTGAAGTAGCTCCAGGACTCATGCAGAAGAGTGTGATCCTAGAAACGGCACACATAGTAAGAAAAGTGATGGACTCCTAAGGAGGCAGGATGCAACCCGGAACCCACACTATAAATACCACCCAGTCGAATTGGAGGACTGTGATAGAGCAAAAAAAAAAAAAAAAAAAAAAAAAAAAAAAAAAAAAAAAAATAATAATAATAATACTTAGGAAGCAGACCCTCTTTCAAGCATACTTTTTTAAAATTAATGGCTACTTCAGCAGCGTTACACTTGTAAAGATTCTTCTTTATTTTACGAATAGCGGCTTTTTCCGTGCTACTTAAACCAAACTAGTAGTGCGCCTATAGAGGTCATGATCAAATAGTGTTAAAATAGGTGTATATATTTGAATTTTACAGATAAACTATGATACCATAGTCATCAAAGTCATTAACGATTCTCTCTCTCTCTCTCTCTCTCTCTCTCTTCTAAAGCGAGCTTTCGTCTGGGGGCTGCCAGACATCCTCGGGCTGGGAAGCTGAGGGTGGACTGATCTTGGTGTGTTGTTGTTGTTGTTTAAGATTAGGCTGGCTTTATGCCAGCACAGGCTCTTGCTTAAGAGCAGTTCGTAGGTCATATTGAATATTTTGGAGGTGGAAAGGAAATGTTGGATTTTTTAAGATGGATGAAGGCTGATGCCTTTATTCATGATCTCAATGGGATAATATGAAGGTGAAATGGTATGATTTGCAAGTGAAAGGAAAGGTGAACAGGCAAGGTTGCAAACCCCTTTAAACCCTAAGGTACCCATTAGTAGAAGATAAAGATCGATAGTAGCGAGTCCTGGCGAGTCAGAGATAGCCAGTAAGGAAATCGAAAAGTTTTTTGTCGTAGAAAAACGGAAAAAAAGCGCGTAAATCTATAGAGCTCAACTACCATATTTCATTATTCGAGGATAAAAAAGAAAAAAAAAAACACCATTCGTAGTGATAGGGATCGATGAAAGAAAAAGAAAATATTATCAGTTTTAGAAACACCAAAACAAAAGTAAGCAACAGCTTAAGCGGTAGTTTGAGTGTATAGTTTGGAATATTCGTCGTTAGACGTGAGACGGGCCGAAAAAAAAACGGAGGGGAAAGGTGAAGGATAATGAGTAGTAGAAAAAGATAATTACCCACTAAGCAGTAAAGCAATTAATGCACGTGTCTTCGACGATCAATACAGTAGTCTGGTCCGAGGAGGCGATCCGGTAGAAGAATGCAGCTTGCTCGAGTACATTCAGAGTACATTTCCTTTGCCAGCGTAGATGAAGAACTTTTTCTTGCATTTTTCACAGCAGTCTGTAGTAGTTCTTAAAAGTCCTGAGGAGGTGAGAAGGACCTTGTTGGTGTATCGTTCGTTGATCGCGAGCATAAGAAACTTCTCGGTATGAGTCTCCATTTCTTTCGCTGGCATTTCCTCGGTTTGGGTTGATGCTTCACAGTATGTGGGTCCTTCTATCACCATTTCTTCGACGATTTCTTCGGGAGACTCTTCAGTTTGAGTTCCTGCCTCAACACTGTATTTGATCATGACCTCTATAGGTGCTCGACTAGCCTGTTTAAGTAGCACGGAAAAAGTCGCTATTCGTAAAATAGAGATGAATCTCTACAAGAGTAACGCTGCTGAAATAGCCATTACTTTTAATAATAATAATAATAATAATAATAATAATAATAATAATAATAATAATGATAATAATAATGATAATAATAATAATAATAATAATGGACATTGATTAAAAAATTAAGCCTTTATTAAGACAGTCAGCAGCCAAAAGAGTGGTGTACAATGTTTCCTAATATATATATGGATATAAAGCCTTTTAATAACCTATTTATAAAGAAAAGCCTAATTTTAATCAGTGTTCATGAGTATTGTGTGTAATAATATTATTAATACTATATACTATCGTATAATTTACTATTTACATACTGAAGTCTCGACCAGTGGTTTCATAATAGGCGCTAAATTTTTAATCATTGCCAATGTCTAGATCACGTCTAATTCTATCGTTATTACTATAATAATATACTATCTTACATAGTCAAAGGTCTTGCCCTAGGCTGTCGCTTAGTTTTCCTGTCGACCAGCTGGATGTCGCCCTATAGCCACCGAACCGCCGACACGCCTCATAAACTATGACGTATCAAACGTCATTATCAAAATACTATAAAAGGGAGGAAGGAAAAGGAGGCTCAGTTAGTGACAGACAGAGTCAGAGGGAACTGAAAACAAGCGGTGAGCGCGGTGTGAAAGTGTAGCCCATATCTCGGTAACTGAAGGGACTTGGAATTTTTACAGCTCTTTCACAGTTTTCCCAAGTCTAAGTTTGGACTGAGCGTATGTCAGTCTCGAGTCCAGCTGACTCCCCTAAGAAGCAGCGCATCAAACGGCGGGACATTTACATTTCAAAGGTTTTAATAAAATACAAACCCTACGAAGTGTATCTGTTATGAAACCTGAGGAATTACTGCCTTTTAAGTGAACAACGACAGCACAACGCCCTCCTACATTCTGCCTAAATATCGGCAAAAAAAGGGCCGGTAATATATATGTGTGTATGGCATGCATATATATATATATATATATATATATATATATATATATATATATATATATATATATATATATATATATATATATATATATATATATCTTAGTGTGCAAGAGCGTGTGTGTAGTCTTTTGAAAATGTATATTTGTATTTTGAAGCATATAACTTTCAACTTTCATCTATTCCTAAAAATCTTACCTTGTCTGGTCTGAACGAAAATATTGGGAGCCATTTCCTATTGGGATATAAAGTTCTAGCTGGAACTTACGAAAACAACATTTCTATACTAAATCCCCGAACTACCAAGAAGGCTGAATTCCTTGAAAACTCCTTTTGCTTTTGACTGGAATGTGGGAAATGGATCCGGCACATTTGCAAGAACTGATTAGGAGTCGACTGAGGTTTGGAAAAAGAAATTTTTTATTCAAATCCATTTCTGAGGCATTAATAGGTTTTGCAGTCCAGGTGTCGTTTTGTATGCAGATGTAAATAAACCATTTAGATTATTTAATAGGAGATACTCTGTGTCCACCTCCTGTTGGATAAGTTAAGTTCTCTTGAGTAACATTGTATTAATTTTTGTCCAATTTTATTACCAAATCTATGACGGTTATCAAAGGCAGGGACTTGGGAAGTCTTGTCTGTTGAAAGCTTTCTTTACAAATGTATCATAAAATTCAGTGCTCTCTAATAATAACGAATACTTTTCTGAATACATTCCTGTTCAAGTATGTCCGTCTGCAATATTAATTTCCATACAATAACAAAAAAGGTAATTTTATATTGCACTTCATTACAATGTTCCTGTCAACTTTATTTTTTCTTACAAAAATGTATACATTACTAAATAAATTAATAAAATAAAATACATAATTTGAAAACTGTTTACTGTACCGGTGTTTTATTTGACAAAGCGAAAATTGAGAATTTAAACGAATACAATAAAACAAATCTATTTTTATCATTTGGACACAGTACTCGAATTATTACACATGAACAGCCACTGCTACAAGAGATCAAATATATACGACAGTTCGCCTAAAATGTTATATCAGTAAAAACATCAATTACGAAAGAACTGAAAGTAACCCAAGTTACTAAATTAAGTAAGTCTCACTGAAAGAGGGAAATTTACTGCCGGGTCTTTAAAGCAAAAGTCTTCCACGAATGTGGTAAAAGCTGTCGGCACTTAAATTATTTGTACAGTTAGGCCAGAATTCTGAATAACACAATTTTACTCCTTAACGTAATTCATTTAATTAAAAGGAAAATATACCATTTGGGAATACCTATAAGAATATCGTAACACAATGTAATTCTCTGTACTTTAGTAAAACAGTTAACTCGGAAAATAAAACGCAAACAATCTTGACTTCTCAAATGGCACCCCTGATGGAGATCAACGAACGCTAGTATTAACTTGTATTGATGAACTGGAGCGATTCTTCGACAAATGAAAATAAATAGAATTTATTAAAATACATCGTTTTTTTATTCTATGGTGAAATAAGTACAAATTTCACCCTGAAAATCCTGGGCACGAAGCGATGCGCCTTTCCTTTCTCGTTATAATACATTACTTTTTTTTTCTTAAAACACTAAAACGCAGACATTATTAGGCATATATACACAAATGATTGTGTGTGCGCGTCGGTAGATATGGTGTAAAATTCCTAAAATGCACTATTCCAAGTCAGACAATGACGTCAATAAATTGCCGAATAAGCAACCACTTGACATATATACACACTTATGTTGTTTATATATTATATGTATAAATACGTATATGTACACATACATGAATACATGCATACATACATACATACATACATACATACACACACAAATATAGTATATATATTATATAGTACGTCCAGATGTATCACAGGAAAATAAAACACTGACATTTCATCTATACATCACGAAAAGAACGACAAAAAACAAAATGCCGTTTTGAATAACTCAGACAAAGTAACGCTAATTTAAAAAGCTTCAGCAGCAGCCAGTGGAGAGTCAACATTATCAAGTATTTAGTCTTCCCAGTTTGCCAGTTGAAGGGAAATGTCATTGCCATCTGCGTCCCCCCCATGCGGTGCACTGTAATCATTACTTAAGGTTCTTTGCAACGTCCCTTCGGCCCCTAGCCGTTACCCCTTTCATTCCTTTTACTGTACATCCGTTCATATCCTTTTTCTTCACCTTACTTTCCACTCTCTCCTAGCAATCGATTTATGTTGCAATTGCGAGTTTGTTCTCCTGTTACTCTTTTCAAAACTTTTCACTGTCAATTTCCGTTTCAGCGCTGAATGACCACATAGGTCCTAGCGCTTGGCGTATGACCTGAATTCTACATGTGTGTGTGTGTGCGGCTGAATCCCCAAACCCGTCCCCCCCCCCCCACCCCCCCACCCCCCACCCCCCCACACCTACTACATACATAGAGCTGCCGCCGTATTTCAGCACCTTGTTAAAGCTTCAATGACCGGACCAGCTGTCACCGAAAATATACATACAAAAGACTTCTGGCTCCTATCCTCATAGCAGCAATTCATTATGAGTGTTACTTTACGTGACACTTACACATCATTCAGTTTCCCGGTATAAAAGTCAATAATGTGTGTCCATCTTACAAATATACGCATTACATTAATCCCAAGAGAAATGTTTCATTATATATGCAATCAAATAGTAGACATCAAAGGTCATCAAGAATATTTACGGACAGACAGGTAATGTTAATATGTAGAAAACTAACAGAAGAATAAACGAGTGGTTTATGAACACTTCGCAGGATTCGAACATAAAAAGAAAATTGACCGAGATTTCCAGCACCTCACAAACTGTTACTGAATAAGAAATATTTCGCTGCAATGCAACGTGAGCATCAAGAAGTAATAATCTTTTGAAATAAAGAAGGATTCAATTTCCAATTAAAGGCCACTGAAAATATTTTTTAAAGTATATGAATACGAAATTATAAAATCTTACATTTTAGGGGACTGAGAATAATCAATAAAATAGAATAAATCGTTTTCAAATAACTCGCAGGTGTAATATAAAATTCAAACGAAAATGAATAGCAAAGAAATCGTTTGCATTTTGGGAATGAAAGTTGTCCTGAAACTAAACGAAATCAAGGCAGATCCTGCGGAGGAAAGTGGCATTTACTTCAGCAGTCTTTTAATTAGTTAATGAAGTCTTGATTTCTCCAGTCACTTACTTTACAAGGAAGAAGGTCAACTGTCGTCACAATCACTAACGAAGACATTGCCTCTGACCTTAGTCCTTTTGCTGTTTCCACAAATGAGGATCTTGCTCTTCTTCCCGCACCCTGAGGAAGATTAGATATCTAATTCATAATGCTACTCTGCCAATAGCAGGTTTTCATACGTCATAAATAAGATTTGCTATACTTATCGTCCTTTAGATGCAGAAGACCCCAACTTCGATGTTTGTTTTCAAGATGCCAGACCAACGTAAAAATGAAGCTGCATTTGAAAACAAACGAGAAAACTTCCTCACGAAAATCATCTACTGATGTTTGTTGATGATGATGATCGTCAAGATGCCGAAGACATCATGTCGCATTTTCATCTTTCTTCATTTTGGTAAACATTTAAAGAAAAGTTCTTTAAATGCAATGTCTAGCTCCAAGCGGGAATTCTAACCAATTTTAAAGAGCGTAAGTAAGGGTAGAAGAAGACTGGCAATCAAGGTTTGGTGTTTTTGTATTCTTATTGTTCCTTTGAATGGACGTGAGAAAATGTGGAGACGTCCAACAAATAAAAAAAATATACCGTGTTCGTTATATTTACATTATTATACTAGTAATAATATATGACATTAATGTTCTGCAAAAGGTCCTCCTCCAGCTATTTAAGCCTAACATTTTTCTAAACCTCGACCTTTTGTTTAGGTTGCCATGCCTCGACTGACGGTATGTCAGGGAGGGTCGCGATTATGAAGGGAAAAAGGATTGGTCCTTAACCACCCTGCTGTTGATAAATGAAGACTTACAGCTGGTGGAATGTTTTCCTTCGGGATTTATTTCAAAAAAGGAAAAGAGAGAGAGAGAGAGAGAAGAGGATGGAATTGCAAACGCCCATGGTACTGAATTAAACCTCCTAGCTTTACTGCTACACATCTTACGTTTAACAAACTTCCAAATTTTTTTTTCTGTCATCTGAATGGTCTTCCACAGGAGAGAGAGAGAGAGAGAGAGAGAGAGAGAGAGAAATTGAATATTTCTCCTCGAACTGATAATACGATCCCGATTTTTATTGACTAATGAGGAGTCGAGAGTTTTCTAATCGCAACGAAGTAAATAAACCAAGCGAAAGAGAGAGAGAGAGAGAGAGAGAGAGAGAGAGAGAGAGAGAGAGAGAGAGATTGTTATAACCTCGCTCTAAACTCAGACCCTTAGCTATAACGTAGATATACCTTTTACTTCTGCGTCTATATCAAGATTATTGGGATTACAGTGTGAATGGAAACACGATCTATTCATAAGGAATTACTTTTCGAGATGGATGAGGAACCACCCACTTCCTATTCATATATTCACTTTGCATAATCGTAGACTGATATTAATTGCATTGTATGGGAGAGTGAGGAAATATAGCTCGACCGGTCTGAGTGATAAAATATGGTTGAGGCATAGATAGAAACAATCGAAAGTAGTTTTCAAGCTCCATAAAATTTTCGTATGGATATAAATCCTTGCTTAGCAGATTTCATACTTACAAAGGAAAGTGAAAAAGAAGAATTTTCTTTCGAAATTAGAAATGTAACAGTAATATCAAGTGAGGTTTAATTTTAGATTAAAAACTATGCCAGTACTGTTTTTATCTTTATATAGATATATGGCATTCCTGATTACTTTTCTAAGTTGTAGTTATTTTAAACAGCATAAATTACAATAAACATTTTATATAATTCATTTGGGGAGATACATTACACACACACACACACACACACACACACACACACACACACACACATATATATATATATATATATATATATATATATATATATATATATATATATATATATAATATATATATATATATATATATATATATAATATTATATATATATATATATATATATTGTTACAAACGTCACTTCGTAAGTTCGTTCGTGCTTCTCCTTAAACCTTAAACAAGGACTGGGATAAAGGAAAATGGAAATAGTAAAGAATGGCTTCGAATACTTCCTTTGATGTTCAAAAAGAAAAAGGATTTAAAAAGATAGAAGCCATTTTGCCCTTCCCTCTCAAGTGTTAATGACTTCGCCATTGTAACCCCTTCTGTCTGCTGCCCTTATGAAGGCTGGGTCCTTCTGCAACCGCCCTAGACCTCTGCGCTGATGAACCTGTAGTCCAGAGTTGCCCATCACCTCCCACCTTATTCTCCCTCAGTTTGGACTGATCGCAATGCCACTTCCACTAATGGCAGACTGGCTCTATCCTACACAAGTCATCCTCGGAAGAAGGTATAATGATTAGGAGTTGTAGTTGAGCCCCACCATTACTTTTACTTATTTCCCACCTGTTCTCCTGTTCTCCAAAAATCCATATCCGTTGCAATCTCCCTACAGAGATTTTCGTAACTTTGAGCTTCGGTTCATACGATTCTCACTTCCACCAGATCGAATTTTTTATCACAGTGGTTGAAAAGGACGTAATAAAATAAATTTAATCTATGGTCAACCGAGTGAATAATCTCTGTAATGGATCTCGCTTTCCGAAAAGCGTAAAATACCGAGGAAATAAACAGAAAATGCTTACTTCATATAAGGAGAACACACATGCGCGCACACACACACACACTGTTACTTATACTCGCATGACTTTTTATTCTCACAAGTATTAATCCACATGTACTACTTAATATCTTAATATCAAGTTCATTATACTTGGGAAAGCTTTCACCCAAAGGGGATTGGAAATAAGCGCATCGGCTCGGGATGATTAGAACCTGTCTAAGGTTTAGAAATCGCGATAAACGGTCGACTTGACTATGATAACACATATGTACGTCACATTAATCCCAGAAAATGCAATCGCCACCTATGCCTCAGAAGATCGGAGGGAAAGAGGCATTGTCATTAGGATACAAGAAATCTCATAAATTCTCACTTAAGGGATCAATTACTCCTTAATTCAGCGGTCATCGATGACCTGTGCTGTGAAAAGCCAGAATTCATTTTTCTGCTGACGGGATGAGTTTTTTAGTCAGTGCAATAAAGGCTAAGCTTTACCAACTAACACGACTTTATCTACATTGCTACGCTTCATGGATATGCAATAATGATAGCTGGACGAATACGTTCAACATTAATGCCTCGTGGCATTAATTAATGGGAGAATGTAACGTGTGTTCTCTTGGAACAAAGGAAGAAATGAATATAGATCCTGAGGCCGAAAAGATATTAGATGAAATACTACAAAAATAAAAATAAAAAATCCTCATACAAATACGTTATTAGTGTGGAATTAATTAGCATACCTTCGTCTCAAAGGTATGCTAATTAATAACCAGTGAAAAATATGTTCACTCTGTGACTATCAACGAGAAAATAAAATAATAACAATAATAACTGCATGCAGATAAACGCCCTTGAAAAAAATAATTTTTTTAAAGAATTAATACGTTTAATAGCTGTAGCAGGTCAGATTATTTAAGTTACATTTTTATAGCTAAACGCTTTTTATATATACACAGACATGCATGCATAAACACACATACATCTTTGAGAGATATCTTTATGGATAAAAGTTTTCTGTCGTGAATTTTCGTTTATTTTTACGAATGGCACTAAAATTATTTTGCTTATTATTGCTGTTATTATTGTTGTTGTTGTTGTTAATAGATTAGGTCCCCAACCAAATACATACTTGTAGGGAACTGCCTACTCGAAGATTAATAGGTTTATAGCAATTTGTCTTTTAGACATCCAGAATCTGGAATCCTCTGCTTGCATCTTGGCTTTTATCTTTCTCCATAAACTTACACATACATACACACACGCACGTACACATACATATGTGTACATAAATTGCACACAGGTTTAAGAATAGAAATGTTGGATGTAGTAATGACTGTTTTGGCTCGGTTGGCAGATTTGAGTACTACAGTATTTGAGCAATATACTATACGTAGATGTTGACTGGCATGTGATCCCAGAAAGTGCTTTTGTCGCTGGGTACGGAAGGTGTGCTACAATCATGCTGCCCAGGGCCAATTTGCTTCGATGCGCAAATGAGTGGAAACGTGTGATTCCACTCCCACTTTTTAATATGTTCAACCAAGAGAGTTGAAAGCTGGCGCACTGAAAATAAGTCTTAACAGGTAATGAATTATTACCATAACTTTTTTCATGTATATCCTTATGTAACAAGTTTCGCAACAATGACAATTTTGAGTGAAATTACAGTGCTATTAATATTATGATGAATATGATAACTATCATCATCCCCAAGTGTAATCCTGTAACTAATATTTATTAATTTATAATTTTACTAACTCCATCTAATTGTAGAATAATTATGCCCATTGCTCAACCTATCTCGTCATATTGTGCTAACAATCGAACAACAGATGCAGAAAAACGGCCACACACATACAATCTAAGATCATAAATATAATTTCCCAAGACATAATTTCTTAGGCAACATAGGAGAATCAGGTTGAACGTCATAGTGGAGCTCATTAGCAAAAACCACTCAACTCATTGTTGGTATATACACATCTGAGTTATAATGTGCCAAAATCATTGCTATAATAATGTACAATATATGTATTTATAATTCCCCGTGTGTTGTGTAATCCAGACGAGAGAGAGAGAGAGAGAGAGAGAGAGAGAACTGGAGGGGGAGAGGAGATGTGGGAGGGGGGAGAGGTGATGAAAGATGGGTGTGCAAGGGGGATGGGTGGCGGGGGGGGGGGGGACTTGTTGTTGGTGGGGGATGGAGGGAACTGATGGAAAAGAGGCGAGTAAGTCGACTTATCCGAATCTTCCTTCACGTGTTTGGGTTCTGACTGACTACAACTTGAAATCATAAGAATAAACTCTCTAAGTATATAAATTTGACTAACTCCTATAACACTATAAATTACGGCGGGGTGTTGTAAACATTGTGTTCGAATGTCCTAATTGTCCGACTAATAGCCTTGAAAAGTGGAGAAAAAACTTCGGCCAGTACTGGACAATCACATGAAGGACTGGTTAGAACTACCAGAATCTCATTAACTTGCATTCAATTTCGTTTGAGATGTCTGTGCGTTAAGTCTACAACGTAAGTTTATGACAAGTTTGACCTGCAGCATTCTCCTGTTTCAAGGATGAGGCTCTTCGTTTCCATAACCTCTTTTGGATCTTTCATTCCAACCCTTCTATATAGTCGAGACTCTTCTCCATCTAGTCCCTAACTCAGCTGAATTATGCATCTTTTACTTACTCATCACATCTTTTTCACTTCTTTCTACACGACCAGACCATCTCCAATCACTTCGATCCATACATTCAACAACACTAACCCTTTTACTACGGAAGTCTATCTCTACATTCCTCATTCTTATATTCTTGCGATGCGCACATTAACCAAACACTTCGTCTCAACAGCTTGATCCTCTACTTCATTCACATTTACAATCACACGTAACTTTATATATATATATATATATATATATATATATATATATATATATATATATATATATACACACACATATGTATATATATATATATATATATATATATATATATACACGCATATATGTATGTGTTTGCTAACTATAAACTTATTATATTATTATTCAGAAAAGGAACCTTATCC
>NC_087208.1:88290233-88305233 GCF_015104395.2 Macrobrachium nipponense
ACATTGAGAGAAAGAGAGAGAGAGAGAGAGAGAAGAGAGAGAGAATCATTAAAAGAGGGTAAACAATAATCAATACGAACTTCTTTACGTTCATTGATCGTCCCTTCACTTACTTTAAGAGAGAGAGAGAGAGAGAGAGAGAGAGAGAGAGAGAGAGAGAGAGAGAGAGAGAATATCATTAAAGGAGGGGAAACAACAATGAATAAGAATTTCTCTGCGTTCAGTGATCGTCCCTTGAATTACATTATGAGAGAGAGAGAGAGAGAGAGAGAGAGAGAGAGAGAGACTATTCATGTAATCGCCCTTATTTTATTATTGCTGAACAAATAATACATATAAATTTTTCACTTCTGCACCCGTATTTTATCACCCATCGTAGATGGATAAGTTTGCTAGTACTCTTAATTTTTCGAAAACACTGCTTTTTTAACGACTGTCTAAATAAGTCTTTGAGGATCAATTCTGCCCTGTCATAATCTTCTGTTAACTAACCCTTCTAAACCAATTAGCGGAGTGATTGATATGCCTTTATAACTGCAGAATTGGCAAAGCAACTGGCAAGTGTTTATGAATAAATTGATATAATTTTTCCTTTCTGACGTTGCATCAGCCATCTTTTTAACTTATGAGACAGCGCTGGGTTTCTGGAGAGAGAGAACAGGCAAAAAGCAGATAGAATTTCTCACCTCAGAAACTCCCAATGGATGAACAGCTGCAGAATAGCCATGAAACAGTTGATATTTTTTTGTATTATCATTACAACAATTTTCATTGATATTGTTGTATATTTTCCGAATAGCTTCATAAATAAAGGAAAGACTACGGCTAGAACTTTTTTTTTAAATATCGATAATCAATTTGGGTTACAAGGAAAACAATAAAAAAAAAAAAAAAAATCTCGAATACCTTCGCGCTTGGTAAAACTAGGACAACATTCCAACGAGAACCTAAGCGCACTCCCTGTGGTGCATCACTCTACCACTGTAGATTTAAGAAACAACTCTGACCGAAATGCAAGGCCTGTCATGCACGAGGATTGATTTCATGACTGTCTCTAGACACCACAGGTGGCTATTGTGGCAGTACTAGAGAATGTTGGTTTCCGATGAGAGGAATGTTCTAGCTGGCCTGAAGGATAATGTTCTTTGAACCCTATGCAGTAGCGATATTATCAAAGATGAAAACATCATCATTAGGATCAACAACAAAATAAAATGAATAAAATAATATAACAAAATCAACAAATAAAAGGAGCCGTTAGCCTCCTTATTTGAAAAAAATAATTTTTCAGAATCAGACAAACTGAAGTAGGAGGAAGCTTCCAAAGCTTGGCATCAGAAAAAAAAGTTGCTAAACTGACACTCTCCAATCCGAGGTTATCACACCCTATCACATACTACGTACACTCATTCACACAAGCGTCCACACACTTTGTGTGAGCTCTTGTTTGAACGTATGTGTTACGCGCGGCATGATTAATCATCAAGGATTGGTTTATGGTAACTCAAGATTCGATAGAGATGTGTTAAAAAATGCTGGAGGTAATTTTTATTTACATTCATCAAAAGAACCTTTGCTCCAGGTTACAAAAAAAAAAAAAAAAAAAAAAAAAAAAAAAAATTACTTTTGTCTCCATTCCTGAAATTAGTTATCAAATAAGAATTTACTGGACTCGAATTTTCAACAGACATTGGTAACATGTCAACTTCCTGGTAAAAAAGCACCTTTGCAAAACTCTGCTTCGTTCATCAAAATTTTGTCATTTTTCGATTAATTGCTTAATGAAATACATAACGTTCAGCAACAGGTTTTCTAAAGATACTTCATAACCATAAATTCGGACAATGGGGTTTTGTTAATAGCATCACCTATTGATTTTGTGTGTGTGTGTGTGGTGTGTGTGTGTTGTTTAACTGTAGGTTTATCTCTGGAATCTATCCTTGTACACGGAGTAATATATCTCTCTTTATATATTACCTATCAAACTGAAAAACTTTTTATTAGAATGTTCGTGTTGATTTGAAGCTGGTTTGCGTAAATTTATTCTATCGCTGAAGTGTTGTTTACGAATGGAGATACTGAAACTCATTAGATTATTTATATACTCACGACACAATGAAATGCAAATGCGTTGTTTTAATAATAATTCATTTGATTCCTCTGTTATGTAAGCAACGGCATAAAGTATTCTCGTGTGCAATTGTGGAACGATACATTCTTTGCTATAGGACTGTTAGCTTGACCCTTTCATAGATTATCACTACATGACAGAAAAAAAAACATATAGAAACGTCAGTTAATAATCGTAACTATATTCTGCTGCCGGATAGTTACTACGCCAAGCAAGGTTAGCACCGGGTCTAAATAAAGCATAAAGCTACCTCGGTTCCTGGAGTACGTCTACAGTGACACCTTTTTCTCAGAAAAAGCCGATGAATATCAAAAGAAACATCCATCCCCTTCTAAATCAAGAAAACGTTCCTAAATCTTATCCTGTAAACGAAATTCATCCGCAGCGTCATTAGATGACTATCAAAAGCACAGGCACTGCAATGCAGGCAATAAATGCACCGCATGACCTATCATTTTTGTGCAATAAAGCTGATGGAAGGAATTTGTCTGTACTTCGCTTCCGAGTAATTCCTAGGGCACGTGTTTGAACAGTTGTTCACTGCTGCTTTACACCTGTTTCCTTGATTGCAGAGGGGCTCAGATGGGACGGAACTGCCTTTTATGGATTGACAGAGACAAAGTGCCTACGAACTCTGTTGAGAGAGAGAGAGAGAGAGAGAGAGAGAGAGAGAGAGAGAGAGAGAGAGAGAGAATGGAATGACAGGGACATAAAGTACCAGCGAACTCAGTTGAGAGAGAGAGAGAGAGAGAAAGAGAGAAGGTACAACAAAGTCTATAAACTGAAGTTATTGAAAAAAAAAATATTTACAATAATATTATGTTTGGTATTTTGCCTATAACCGTCTATCACTACAATAAAGTTAATGATGCATACATTTTTTTTTTATTACACGGCTCAAATTGAAAATTTGCTTCAAGTATGCTAACACTGTTATTGCCCGGGATAGAACAGCATAGTTAATTTAATATCTAATACGCACTGTTCTTATATGAAGTTAATTTCAGTAAGTCCCTTAATCCTCGCAATATAAATTTCAAAAAATTATTCTAAGGATCTGATTTGACTTTCGTTCGTTTTCCATATCAACATAATTACAAAGGATAAAAAAAAAAAAAAAAAAAACATACTCAAAACTGAGAGTATGGTCGTTTCCTTTTGAGTAACTTTCCTTCAACGTAGTGTTCTAATAGTAATTAATTAACTGATTTTTGTACAGATAAATTTCGATTTTCTTTGTAACTGCTCAGCAAAATCACTTTGATATTCAATATTTTTACTTAATTCCGACATTACTTGCTATTTGTATCTATTATTATTTGACTGATGCTGAAAAAAAAAATCTTTCACTCTGCAATTATCGTATCCATCTAAAGCAAGTTTAATTGGCTAATACTTTTGAGGCAGTTCCATCAATTAAGCGTGATCTAATTTGTCAGATACGATACAGAAGTTTGCAAGGTTTTCTTTTGTTCTTTTATTTAGCCCTCCACCGATCTGAACGGTGTCTCAATATTTTCACAGAAATATTTATCCTATTCCTGTGACATTCGAATCGTTTCTGCTGCTGTTATTGGTATCTTTACTATTTTTATTATCAACTTTGTCTCAGGGCAACTGAAGTCAAATAGAAAATAATACTAATTTTATAAGATAAAAGGAAAAATTATTATAATTATTATAATTCAAATTCGGCTCTAATGATCAAAATGTTTTCCGTTATTAAAGAAATGCTAACGACGTCATATTTACCCATATGATTCCGCTCCTTTTTGTCTCCCAAAATTTATTATTTACTGACAAGAAATTAATTCACTTGGCAGAGATATTCAGGGAATGTTGGACCTACAAGGATTGGGGGAGTTTCGTTTCTAGTTTTTTGTCTTTCTCTTTTGTGATGTATTGAAAAATTATAAATTGTATGTAATATGCCTGGAATATTTAGATCATCAGTATGAAGGAAACAAAGACGAGGACGTAGTACCAAATTCCATACAAATTAATCTCATACGATAAAACGGTAAGTAACGCTTCGCAGCTGAGGCGAGTTTGTCCTTTTGCTGCGGTTCTGAATTTAGTTTGTAAATTTACTCTTATGTAATTATTATAGTTATTTATGGTTATCGTTAAATTTGTATACAAAATTTCAGTATAGTGGTTATATAATGCCCATTCTCCAGTACATAAGAAATGATCTAGTTTAAAAGCAGAAATTAAACACATTATGCTAATGCAATCTTTTACACATCGGCAAAAGCAAACACAGATATACTACTATGGACTTTTACAATGCTAAGTCTTTCCTTACACGAACGAAACCTCTATAGGAGTTTATATCATATATCCAAGATAATTACCACTACGTATCCCTGACCGCACACGGTTGCATGCTCTTCCGGAGAAAGGAGATGGAGATTAACTGGGCTGGAGGAGGGGGGGGGGGGGTGGGGGGGGGGGGGGGGGATGGCTCATGGTTGTACAGCAGTTGTTGACGGTACTCGAGTGGGTACAGCCATTGTCGTCTGAGTATCTAGACGGCAACGGTAGTACAGCCCCACTATGAAACAGGGGTCTGATGTCAACCACTGAGGCTGCTTTAGTTGTAAAGGTATTTTATGGCGGCAATATCAAACTTACTACAAAACTCCCAAAATACTGGCGCTCCTCGCAAATATCCATTAGTATAGTAGTATATCAACAGATAGTTGATATTCTTGTGGATACATTTGCATTTCACTATTTTCAGGTAATTCAACAGATTCATAAAAAGATTCATGAAAGTAACTGTATTCAAACGCCAGTTTATCTTTACAGAAAAGTATATTTATTTGTTGTTATTACTAATAATAATACTATGGTACAAAGTCAGATGAAAAGAGTTGGGATGCCAAGAAATTGTCTGACAAGCTTCCTTTGAGTAAAACATGGTGCTTAAAAATTTGAAAAATTTTAAAAATGTAACAAAGTGCAATACAGCGAAGATGTGTGAATGGTTATGCTAATTCAAAATTTATCAACAATAATGTATCAACATGAAAGCTTCTTCCCAACCCTGTGAAATATCAAGGTCCAATAGATGTGGCAAAGACCAAGGTTGATAGCATTGGTTGAAAGGATACTATGTATCTCAGTATTACATATATGGCGAATGAATTCCGGTTAATTATGTTACTACAACTGAAACAAATCACTTTGAAGGTTGCTAATGAGCAAAGCAGAGGCACAGACCTGGGATGCAAAGCGGAAATGGCTGACAATGAGTCAACAAGTAGACCGAGGTCTGTGTGCTTCAAAACAAAATACCGTTCCCCAGCTACAAAGGAAGTAAAGCCCACGTGAAAGTGAGAAATCTATCATGTCTTGAGCAGGATTTCAATCTGGAACAACGCACTGGAGAGTCACCGCAAATACTACTGAGCAATCAAGACCTGTGTTATCCATCATAGCTACAAAAGTAAGAAGACTGCAAAAGAAATTGATATTGAATGTTTAAAACCTACAACACTCCGTTCTGCTTCACGAATGAATTGCGTTTCTGTGTTGCAAGATAACTCTTTTACTATAAAAGCAGAATAATTCTAAAAAAAAGTATTAGGAAAATTCCCTGTTAATTTGATAAAAAAAGACGGTTCTAAATTCATACCGCATCAGATTTTGCAACTAAAGACTGGTTTACACCTACGCACTTTTGTGGTGCGGTCGGCTTTATGGTGTGGGACCGCAAGAAACCGCATGAAACCACACTATAAACGCACCAAAAGCGCGCCACCTCGTGGCAGGGCCAGGCGAAGACCATTAAAGCCGCACGACACCGCCCGAATTTTAAATCATTTCAAATTTCTGCGGGTGTGGCGTGGCCCTGCAACAAAAGAGGTAAGAACCTCCATGGTGCCGTGCCACACCGCACCACACCGCACATGGTGCGATGTGATGCGACATCGTAACACCCGCAAGGGAGTGTTATGGCGTGATGTCACGCTGCCGTGCAGTGCCCGTGCGATGCCTTACAACGCCGTCATAGAGGATTAATACATGGCACACACATGATGCAGGGCGTGCGGCATGCGTGCAATGTGTTACGGCGTCTCCATAGGTCGATTGGAAGGAAGGTTGCCGTGCATTCTGGGGAGGTTAAAAGGGGCCTGACTGACCACTGGGGCATCAGTCTGGTGTGACAGCCTGCTGACCAGCCACTCTGTGACCCAGCTACTCTCGCCCAGTGACGCTCACCCAGCCACCCTCGCCCAGCAACGTTCACAGCCCAGACATTCACCAAGCACGCTCACCCAGGGACGTCTACCCAGCGACGTTTTACCCAGGAACATTTACCGAGTGATGTTTACCCAGCGAAATTTACCCAGCCATGTGATACGATGGTCTACTACGGAAGACCAGCCCCAGGCCTACCCAGCAGTCTCAGGACACCAGGACATCCAGCCTTCACAACGGTCAGAGACGTCTGAACACGAGGAAGAGCTGAACGTTGAGCCGACCGTATCCATTGTCGAATCCCAGGACATTGCAGGCCCGAGTGGCATTGTGGTGCAGTCGAAGAAACGATACCGCCCCAGCAGAAGGACATTCAAGAACTACCCATTCAACGCCAGAGGACAAGGAGGTAATCGTCGAATTCATCAAGACACACCCTACCTTGTACGACAAGTGGGACAGGCAATGGTCGAACCGAGGAGGAAAAGGAGGAACTCTGGCGTGAATTGGCAGTGAATTTCATCAATTGCAGCTTCCAGCAAGTTCGGAAGTTCTTCGAGGCTCGCCGTACAGACTTCGGGCAAGATCGAGAAGAGGGAATACAAGAGCGGGAGGAGGAGGTGATGACCACGTGGGCATTCCTGGGAGGACACATCGCCCACGAACTCACAGTAGCCAGCGATTGGTTCTTACCTGTATCGTCGAACAGAACGATGCAGACGATTCCTCTACCGACATATCAGACCTATCAGCTACTTCAATCCAGTGGAGGAGGCAGCTGAAGCAGAAGAGAGTGACGAACTTACCAGAGGACCAACGGCTATCCGCCCGACATGTCCGTTGACTCTACAGAGGTTCTGCAGATTCAACTGACCCAGATTATGACAAGCATAAACACACTGATGCCACAAGCGCAGGACATCATGCATTGTGACATCACCATGTCGTGCATTACTTGACGCAAACGCTTGGAGTATGTGCCCTGGCATAGCAACAACAACCATAACACCGCACCAACGCCGTAACACTCTGCTAGACACCGCAAGAACACGCCGTGACATGCCCGTAACACACCGCATGGGTCCGCGCCACGCTGCCCAATAACGGTAATTTTTTCTCTCCCTACCACATCAATTTTCTGGCAGTTTCTTGTCGTCCCACGCCGTAACAGCCCACAACACAAAAGTGCACCTACCTTAAGTCAAACTACATTTAAGCCTAAAGAGCTACATGCATTAAAAGAGAGAGAGAAGAGAGAGAGTTACAAGCAGTTACAAGGAGTTACAGGGATTAGGATGTCTCAAAGACTTGTTAGTCATCCGAGGAGACAATTGTGCGCTCAGTTATCTCTAGGAGCAGGTTTTACTGTTCATTCACAGTGTCCTAATAATTTTGTCTAGCTCTCTTTTAAACTCTTCTACACTGTTGCTATTTTACAACATCTGGTGGCAGTTTCTTCAACGTGTCACCTATCTTGATATAAAGAAGTTCCCACAATGGGATGTGTTGCATCTCTTCAGTTCTAGTTTCCATCCATTATTTCTTGTCTGGTTTTCGTTTAATGTAATAGGTTACTGTCTACTTTTGTTTGCCTTTCAGTATTTTAAATGTTTCTATTAGCTGTCCTCGCAATCGTCATGTTTCTAAGCCATACATGTTCAGGATCTCTAGTCGTCTTCGGTAACCTATTTGCCTGATGGATGAAATTAAACTTTGTGGCTTCTTTCTTGTACTCCTTCTAATCTATTTATGTCTTTCTTCGTGTTGGTGACCAAACTGTACTGCATATTCAAGATGGGGTCTAACTATAGATATTGATGTGTATAGCTGCAGCACCGTTTCCTTGTTTCTGTAGTTGAACTACCTCTTTATGTATCCCACTAGTTTCTGTGCCTTATTTTCTGCTTTCATGCACTGTATGTGGGGGCTTTTAAGTCCTTGGTAATAATGACTCCTAGGTTTTCTCCTCTTGTTCTACTCTATTTATGTCATTCCCATGCAGCATGTAGCTGGCATGAGGGTTGTTTGTTCATATTTGTTACACTTTACTCTTACCTTGGTTAAAAGGCATTTACTAATTTTTTTTGCAACTCTCCTATTTTCATGAGATCATTTCTTAAACTTTCCACTGCATCTGCAGAGGATGAGAGAGAGAGGAGACGAGAGAGAGAGAGAGAGAGAAGAGAGAGAGAGAGAGGAGAGACGTAAATTTGCTAGCCTAACAAAAGGGGTCGTAAATTTTATAGGCCCGTATACGTGATAGGAACAACCTACGACGCGCCCTAAGTGGGTCCTTGGGCAGCCCAATCTGGCTGAAAACGATTCGACTGATGTGAGCTTTGTTTTGTGTTTTTGGGGTGGGGAGGGCGAGGGACACATGTGTCAGGAGTAATATTACCTCTGGACAAAATGTGCTCCCTTTAAGAGGTCCCCTAATGCAGTTTTTTCCTAGGGATGGGTGTTTTTCATTATCACTTTTCTTAGCCAAAAAAATATACATACGCACTTTTCACTTTCATAAGTGCTGATGGCTGATGTTGCCCTCGTTTTTGGCTCAAAAACGTATTTTTCAAAGTCCATAACCTGCTGTTGCTCTTCGTGGGAGTTTGGTATAATTGTATTGTACAGATGCACAGGTTATTAACAGATGCGTAATGAGTATCTGGTTATCTAATGCAGAAAATAACAACTATATATGAAAGATGATTTGGACAAGGAGATCAATAAAAGTAGCAGCTCCCTCTATTAAGAAGGCATTCATTGCCTTTCGGGCGTGAAGGCCTTGGCTAAATAAGTTGATCGTCTCGACTACCCAGTTCTCCTACTCTAACTGAGGTTTTTAGAGCAGCGATATGGCTAACTACAGTGGCCTACCTAACTTAAAGGTGGAGATGCTAAGTGTACTAACTTATTGAATTAATGTAGTCTAGCCTAAGTGAGAACTACGGGAAGCCTGGGATGACAGTCTAGTCTACCCCTATGTAATGTTACCTTGAAAACTCTACTTGCTACTACCCTAATGCCCTGGTACTAAATTATTAGCCTAATTTACTCATTACAGTGAAGTAGAGACGCAATCATACCAGAGTGCGATACACACAGCAGTGGTTTATCGAACCTGAATTGTTAAAGTATGTAAGGTGAGGTAATGATGCGTGAGGATGATGAGCAGTTAGTAGTGTACCAGGATGAAAATATAATGAGGTAATTATATTTAAGCGAGGGTTAGTGATACAAGTTCTAAGGGGTTAAATTGTTAGTCTACTGACAGAGATCAGGCCGGCTACCTCTCTGGGTAGGTGCCAGGAAGACTCTGCAAACGAATGTGACACTGTACCTCAGGCACAGGTGCCAAGGAGAGCATGTGGCGCTTTGGTTAGTGTGCTAATCACGTCCCTTCTTCTTCTTATTCCTCCAGGGCCTGGCTATACCAGTCCTAGGAGTAGACGTAGGCACTGACTCTGGGGTAAGGCCAGAAACGCCGTCAGGAGCAGAGGCAATGGTAGCCTGAGGGGATTTCAGGAGAACACCCTACTTCGATATCTGCAGCAACCGTCGTAGAGGTGGAACCTACTACAGGGGAGGCCCTCACTTCAGCTGCTGTTACAGCCGTCGTAAGGGTAAGACTCCAGGCTGACTTCTGGTCGGGCAGTTCTTGGTCGTCCAGAGGAGGTGCAAAGGTAAGGTCTGCAAGAGGTTCATCCTCAGGCAACAGAGGCGATGTTGAAGAAGACTCATGGACTTTGGATTGGCCATGGGCTGCCGTAAGCTCCATGCCTGTGGGAGGATCTCCTGTAGGAGTATCCTTGATAAGGTTAGGCGCCGGTGCTAGGTCGGGGCCAGGGGCAGAGGTTAAGCTTTGTGGTGGCTCTACATCCAGGCTGGATGGAGCTTGCCACTGCTCAGTGCTGCCAAGTGGCACTGGTAGAGTGTTGAGGTCGACTGGACCTGCGACGGGTACCGGAGGTGCAATACCTCTCAGCGGGCCCTTGGCAATATGAGACAGAGGTTCCTGTCTCTCGTGTCTGCTGCTGGTAGCTTGCTAGGACACCTAGGCCAATTAGTGGAGTGCCCTATTATGTTACAAGTTTTGCAACGGAACTGTGAATGATCAATCTCCCTCCTTGGTAGAGGGGAAGACTGTTGGTGGCCGTACTTCCGGGAGGAAGTAGGTCTTGGATGGCTCCTTGCTTTGGAGTGATTTGTCGTGGGGTTAGGACCCCTAGGCTTTTTAAAAATGAGAGGGAGACTTCATGTCTTGCCCTAGGAGGAGGTCGTAACCTCCTGGAATGTAGCTTGCAACTGCAAGGGTACAAACTTTGGAGAAGTGAGGTCTGGTGACTCTCAATTGTACGGTCGGAAGGATCAGCTTGATATGGCTGATGCCTTCAATGGTGATGAGTTGACGTCTGTCAACGTTAGCCCCTCGGGGATTCGATTTTCCCGTATCAGGGAGATTTGAGCGCCAGAGTTATCATAGGCTCTGACGTGGCTTGGTGGATAATGGCTTTGGAGGGGTGCGACGGTTATAGGGCCCTTAACTGGGGGTTCTAGTAAGGAAAAATTTGCAACTGCCATTGCGATGGCGGGAATATTGTGATTAGCGCACCCTCCGTAATTTGCAGACAGGTGACCCTTGCGGCCACAGTCGCGGCAGAACTTGTTCCAGAACTTCTTCCGTGGCACTGGACGAGATGGCACCACAGGTTGCGAATCTGTGGGGTCACCAAGGCATGCAGTGTGCTCTGGCACAGGTGAAGAGTCCTCTCTGGCAGTGATTTGATGTGGGGAGGTGAATGAGTCCTCTGTTGAATCACCCTCGGAAACAAGTTCGGGGTTAACTGGTGGACTTACCTTTTCCACAAGGGAGGAGGTAGGCGGTAAAATGGTAAAAGGCTGGCCAGAGACGGCTGGACTGTGGGACACAGTGGGTGTAGGGCTGGAAGCTAGCAGAGTGGCTTGAGCTAAGATACTCTCCTTGCGGGCCTTCTCCCGCTTGATTTCAAGTTCCTTCTCCTTGAGAGCTAGCTCAGGCTTTCTCTCTTCTTCACTTGCCTTCCTTTCTGCTTCTCTTTCCTTTCTCTTTGCTTCTCTGGCTTTTCTCTGGTTTTCCCTTTCTTTATCTTCTTGCTGACGTGCGGCATCCTGCTGCGCCTTCACCCACTGGCCGAGTGCTGGTCCAATGTAACCAGCCTCCTTACCCAGACTTATGAGGGTTCGGAGCTTCTCTAGCTCTATGGCAAAGAAGTCGTGGGAAGCAGGGGGAGACATTTCCCTTAGGCTGCAGTAGAGGCTCGGATAAATTGGAAAATGATGGCCAGGAATAGTACTGGATGGAATGGGAGTGCCTACTGTGTAAAGTGGCACTCGCTTAGAAATGGGTTCTGCAAATGAGGTAATGAAGTCTTAAAAGACTGGGTGTTCTGTGGCACTTTGGGAATGGCACCTTCTGATGAGGTGAAAAAATCAAATGGAGTGTGCTGTGTAAGACACACTTGCGGGCGTTCCTAACTTGGGATACGCTGGAATGGGCAACCTGTAGGTCCAATACAGGTGCATGGCACTTATGGAGGCGTTCCTTGTTTGGGTGATCCGTAACAGCGGATGCACTAATGAAATGGGCATTCCGTAGGACGGACACACAGGTAAATGGCTACCTGTACTTCTGTACAGGTGCAGCGGCACTTTGAGGAGGCATTCCTTTTGACAGCACTTAGGGCTGGTATTGCGGCACTTCGGGAGGTGTTCCCTTGTTGAGTGTTCCGAAGGAGCACTGATCCTTGGACATGGAACCACTAATGAATTGGGCGGTCCGTAAGGACAGACATGCAGGTAAAGGGCGACCTGTATGTCTGATACAGGTGCAAAGGCACTTTGAAGAGGCATTCTTTGGGGTGTTCCGAAAGATCACTGATCCTTGGACATGGAAACACTAATGAATTGGGCACTCTGTAAGGATTTACACGCAGGTAAAGAGCTACCTGTATGTCTGTACAGGTGCACGGAACTTGAAGGAGGTGTTCCTTGCTGGCACTGGTAGCGTGCTGGTGTTTCCTGTCGGACGACACTAAATGCAGTATAATCAAATATACTGAAGGGAAATGGCACTCTGTTCGTGGCAGAGTGTAATGGTGAAGGAGAAAAAGTAAAAGGTGGGAGTACTTCAGCAGCCAGTCGATGGACAGTGTCAAGAATTAGTGGCACTGTAAAATGTTAAGGCCTGACGTGGACTGGTGGTGGCCAGTCCTAGACTGGTAATGACTTCCTTGATGGAAGTAATGAGGTTACGGTGCACACTGTGCAATCTGTGCTTGCAGTATACGCAATTCTTTTGGGATAAAGAAATGGAAAAGACACTCGGGCACGACAGGTAATGGTAAATTGGAAATGCTCAGTCCTTGCCTGAAGTACTCGGTAAATGAAATAAATGGCCACAGGCATGTAGTATCATGCTCAGTGTAAATGAAAGACACAAGAGACTACAATAATGTTAATGTTGCATGCGTAAGTACGTATTACTCTTGGCTTTTGGAATAATAGGTTCTCTCTCTCTCTCTCTCTGAGAGGGTGAAAATGATATATGATGAACTCCCTTGTATTTATTTGAACTACTAATAATGTTAGTTAATATGACGCAACTTGCGTTAAATGATCTACTTACGTTAAAGTTAAATGGAAGAATTGCTTTCGAATAAGTTTTATGTAAACAGAACACACTAGCGATGAACGATGTTTACGTTACTTTGAAATGGATTGTGTTTTAATATGAATTTTACAATGACGCATTTTACGTTAACAATTCTTGTAATTTGCTCTACTTTGAAGATTTACGTTAACTTTACATAAGTTTACTAGGTCCCTGTGACAAGTGAAAATGACGGTAAGGATTTTAAGATGAAATGGCCACGAAATTCTAGTTTCTTATTCAAGGCGAATTAACGTTAATTTCTCTGGCAGAATGATAGATACTAGTATCGAGATTGATATTATTTACGTTAAAACTTCAAGACTTACGTTACTTTGCTTAAATAATTGAGATAACGCTTGAGGTGATGAATGCTTTGATTTGTGAGACTGAGGTTGGCTGGCAGGCCTGAGAGAGCGCTTGCGCCAAGCTGGGAGCTGGCAGGCTAAGCTGTTACCAACACTTGGAATGAAAACTAAGTTGAAACGAATTCCCCTAACATATCACAGACAAAAGAATTGTACACTTATTTTGCCGTAACTATTAGTAGAACACTCCTAACTAGCTAGGCTTGCTAACACATTCAATAAACCCTGGCAAAGCACTTCCTAGTTTGAACTAGTACTTTCTGGCATCTATCTTACACACACGTGCTCGTGTCTCGTCAGGCGAGAACAATACAAAATAACAGAATTAGCTCGGCACTCTGGCCGTTAAAATAATAATATTTCTACTTAACACTCTTCTAAACCACTTCTAAAATAATTCCTTAACATACCTTAAGCTAACATTGGATATAAATAATCATATTATATGAATGATTTGCCTTACTGTGCTTGAGTCAGTATCTCCCGCGCAAGTGTGCGATTTACGCTTTGTAAAAAACATTTACAGTTTTATGTTTTACATGGGATAACACGTTTTACAAGATTTTAAGCAAGCCCACATTCAATGCTGGCAAGCAGTCGCCAATTTTTCGTTTGAAGCCCGGCCTTAATGGCCACATACGTAAAGGAAAATGTTTTAGGGAAATTAAAGGTAACTGGATTTTAACTTACCTTAAAAAGGGAGGTTTTGGTATTATTTTTAGAGAAAAAGGTCGCCAGAAAACTCAGCTAGTTACTTTACATACATTTATTTACAAGAGTCCGTTTAATGGCCTGGAGAAAGAGTAAATGCAGCTTGCGGGCACGCGAAGACTTGGACACGTGACTCAGCAAATCTGGAAAAGATCTCAGATTAGACACAAATGAATTCAAGATTTCTTGCACAAGTTACAGTACTCACTTAGTCTAACACACTGGGGAGGAACTCTTAGTGTTAAATGAAATATTCAATGACTTCATTTGTCTGGGACGATCACAAAACGGAGGCATGCGGCCACGAGGCAGTGAAAGGAACAAAGGGATATTCATTTGAGAATTAGGAGTTTGAATTTTGAAAACGGGGAGTAGTTACGTGACTAGGAGGGAAAGAACTGGCAATATGACTGATTCACAAGACTTACCTGGATGCCATAGTAAGTGGACCTTTGTAGAATGCGGCGTCGGGTTTGTCTCAGGTCTGGGCACGCCAGCAGCGCCCTGGTAGGCCTAAAGGAAGGCTGGTTGGGCAGGACGTGTGTCCTGGAGTACTGACTCGAGTGGACTGAGGCCGAATGCATGTGTGTGTCATAGGTGTTGGGGGTCAGCTTATCCCCCTTTCCAGCGGCATTCCTGGAAACAGAGCATATCGCCAGCGAGAAGTTAACAGGATAAAAGATCTTAGGAGTAGGCCTACGAAGTACCTAGCTACCTACACTCTCCCTTTTGGGATACGTCCGTAAGACTGACAAGAGTCTTTATTACCCCCTTCCCGCAACTACGGCTGGCCTGCTTTGGGTTCCTGCCTAAAATCAGCTGATATTAGGGTAAATGGCTGCTTTTCTAGCAATCAAACTATTTAACTAAAATGCTGGGTAGACGAGGTGATCAAT
>NC_087208.1:88310233-88312733 GCF_015104395.2 Macrobrachium nipponense
ATAATAAGACGCAGGCACTTTTTGGGAAAATTACTTATCGTTTATTGTTTTTCCATTTCTCTTTTTCTTTTCATGTAATTGACAGGTAAAAGGTGGTGCTAAGTTCGATCCCTGTCTTCTTTAATGAAGAAATGGACTTAGCAGGTAGGAGTCGCAATTCACAATTGCATGAAATTCTCTCTCTCTCTCTCTCTCTCTCTCTCTCTCTCTCTCTCTGCTACCAGGGTTTCATTTCCGTTGCTTTTTTTCCTTACATCTTCTTTCTCTTCGCACAGGAGTCCTTGGGCTTCCAGTGAAAATAAATGCTTTTTCGCCCTTCTTTCTTTCAGACTGGAAAGGTAGTGAAGATCAGTAAACGCGAGGCAATTTCACCTTTGTTTTCATTCGCTTTACTTTACCCAAGCTTTTCTCATTAAACCTTAAGGAAGAACAGTATCGGTTAATATGTTTTTAAAACTTGCATTTCCAATTCTCTTTATTTAACTCGTGCACTATTTTAAATCTGCTCTTGTAACCATCGCCGTAAATTAAACGCACTCAGAATTATGGTCAAGAACTTGAATATCGGGTAAAATAAGATTTGGTTTTTCAAAGGTGGTGAAGGTCTTGATCACCAAACACAGAGACCGCGAGTCATCGTTTTTCTCAATCTTTCAATCTAATTATTTGATCAAAATGGTACTTTGACAGTGTACAAGACACTCCCACTAAGTTTTTGTAATATATTGTGCATTGTCAAATCGTGTTAGTTAAGACATTTACTCTTATTCGACGCCCCCACAACTTTTTCTTTCAGAAAAATGAAATGGGAATCGATAACACTCCTAAGGTTTTCACGATTCTATGATTCTATAAGATTCTTTCCTTCTACTGCCCTACTTTGGAATTCTCTTCGTATTTCTGTTGTTCATGATTCTTGTGACCTTTACTTCCTTTAGAAGGCAAAAATGTCTTGTCTGTTAAATAAAATATGACACAACGTTGAACATCTGTTTGAATATTCCACAGGAAGTGCACAGGTTGCGGTTTGTTATGCCAACACAAGTCTTTGTCCAGCAGCCCTTCAGTTTGGGGGTAAGTAATACAGGACTCGAGGAAAAAAAAAACATTAAAACTCAATAATAATCTGGATTTCCTTAATGGGGACCAAACTTTGACTTCTTGTTTATATATTGGGATCACGTTTCCGTAGTTCGTATTTGAAAAAAGGCAAATGGAACTTTAGAAGGAAAAATGTGAAGGGATTAAAACCTTGCTGTGTGTAGAAAAAGCTTAACTTGTATGTGAATGGATTTCTTAATTCTCTCTCTCTCTCTTCTCTCTCTCTCTCTCGTCTCTCTCTCTCTCTCTCTCTCTCTCTCTCTCTTTGTATCCTACTCGTACTCGTGATGCTGCAGCTTTAATAAAACAATAACATTGTTTAATATCTGTCGCAGAGAAAAGTCCATGAAAATGATCGTTTGGGTAGCAAGAGATACAAAATTGAAGCTTTTAGCCCTGACAACAATGAATGAAAAGGCATCGAAAACTGAAAGACTGCTTTACATAATCGTATGATCTGTCCATAAGATCAAAATAACATTTTGAAAGGAATGAAAAAGACTGTTATTATTTCACCAATATTGCACTATTAACTAATCATTACATATTGTACGATCAATATACACAAAACCATCATACATGACCCATAATATAATATAATGATAATGTAATTTATAATTATATATATATATATATAATATATATATATATATATATATATATATACTATATATATATATTATCTATATATATATATATATATATATATATATATATAATATATATATATATATAATATATATAATATTATATAATGTATATATATATATATATATATATATAGATATATATATAGTATAGGTCGTTTCGTGCCAATTGTGTTTTTTTCTTTATCTTTTTTTTTTATTAAGTATATGTTTTTAAATGAGTTAACATTTTAAATAAGAGATTACTGAGGTGATTTTAGTTATATATTATTATAAGTGTTTTTATGATTAATTATTACGAATCAACTCACTGTATTTCAGCCTTGAAGATGCAACAATGTTGTGAAACGTCGGCATTAGCAATAAATCTTCAATTATATCGAATGCCTTTCGATATAATATATATATATATATATATATATATATATATATATATATATATATATAATGTATATATATATATATATATATATATATATATATATATATATATATATATATATATATATATATATATATATATCGAAAGGCATTCGATATAATTGAAGGTTTATTGCTAATGCCGACGTTTCACAACTACATTGTTGCATCTTCAAGGCTGAAATACAGTGAGTTGATTCTTAATAATTAATCATAAAAACACTTATAATAATATATAACTAAAATCACCTCAGTAATCTCTTATTTGAAATGTTAACTCATTTAAAAACATACATATATAAAAAGATAAAAGAAAAACACCATTGGCACGA
>NC_087208.1:88320233-88327733 GCF_015104395.2 Macrobrachium nipponense
GACATACAGTTTCATTGAAATCATAAGTACAGGAAAAAAAAAAAAAAACAGTTGTGCCTATGACCACTCGAGATACTGTTTTTACAGCATCCATAAATGTCAAGGGGAGATAGGGTTCCACACATGGGAATATCAAATATGAAAAACGGCAAAAAAAATTCTGCGAATAGATAATATCGACGTGAACGCAAGAATTTGCGTATATACTACAAATTTCTGCCAACCAAGATCTCTCGCGATCTTGACATGGGGATCCTTCGATCATTTTTTATTACTGAGAATGAAGACGTTCTGACAGTTTGTCACATATAAAGTCGCCCTTCTGAATTTCAGATTTTTCGACAAGAATGAATTCAAGGGCGACAGGATTGCAATTTTAATTTGAACTTTTGATTTATTTAGGTATTATACGTAAGAATAAAATAGAACTGAGGGTGTTCCTATTCGGTAGGTATATTTTCTATGTATATTTCCTTTTACATTAACCATATTCTTTAATTCATGATTTCCTTCAGGGTAATGAATTTGTTTGAACAGATTAAAGAAAACGTCAAATACGAATTTTACGACCAGTTGGCTGATTGATAAACACACATTCGTTCGGTCTTCTGCAGGGTATCCACTATCACTAATGACAGCAACTCACAAATTATTTTATCTTTGAAGTTAGGAATAAACAATCGTTTTATGTGCCACAATGAGGCATTGGAGTTCCTGTTCTTCTGTAACAACCCAATCTCTCTCTCTCTCTCTCTCTCTCTCTCGCTCCATCTCTCTCTCCTTTCTCTCTCTCTAAAATTAAGTTGGATGGGCCAATAGTTTGACCTGTTTTTAAACACACTTGGAATAGCTTTTGTTTGTTAAATATGTTTGTGGGTAAAATACTAAATGCTAAACTACTTGGAGAGAGAGAGAGAGAGAGAGAGAGAGACAGACAGACAGACAGAGAGAGAGAGTTCGGATTTTTGTCGACTTAATTACAATGAAGCGGTATCACGTACAGGAAAAATAAAGAGTTTCATAAATAAAATGTCAGTGGAATATAAACGCTAACACCAAAAATAATACACAACTCAATTTTGATATCTACAGGTGCACCAAACGCCCCACCGTAGGGGGCTAATGCCGTCAGTGCACCTCACGCGGTGCCCTGTAGGCATTACTTGAGGTTATTTGCAGCATCACTTCGGTCCCTAGCTGCGACAGCTTTCATTCCCTTTACTGTACCTCGGTTCATATTCTCTTTCTTCCATCTTGCTATCCGCCCTCTCCTAAGAGTTGGTTATAGTGCAACAACGAGGGTTTCCTCCTGTTCCACCTTTCAAATCTTTCTACTCTCAATTTGCGTCTCAGCGCTGAATAACCTCACAGGTTCCAGTGCTTGGCCTTTGGATTAAATCCTATATTCCATTCCATTCCAGAACTGCTACTGACCAAACTTTGAAACCGCGTCTTGGGATGGGACGTCAATCTGAATTTCCGACTTGTCCCGAGTGCGGTGACAGAGCGGGAGACACAAGCCGACTTCCAAATGGCTTACAAGGCAATTGGGTCTAGTAAGTGAAAGCACAAGACTTCTAAAGTTAGCAGGTCTTTCCTCGTTGCTTGTTGTGTGCCTGCGGACTATTACTGACAATAAAACGTAGAAGTCGTTCATCTAGGCCGGATTAGGAAATGGGCCAGGAAGGACAGCAGTTCATCTCATATATACTTATTACATCTGTCGAATGGACGTATATTTTACTCAAACTTCATAAAAAGGCACACTCTAACTCCGGCAACTTAAAAGATGACCGGTCTTCATTCTTTGCTTTTTAGCTGAAATATACAAAATTTACTGATCACACTTACTAATACCAACGTCCAGTCAATTAACACGTTAAATTCCTGATTTTTTAGTATTTTAGACATATATTTCCATGGAAACAGTACAATTCGTAAAAAGTATTAGATATATATACATAATAAACCAGCCATAGTGGGCGCAAGTCAGCCCAACTCTATGCCGTCTCAAGCCCAGGTAACTCTAAAGCTGGTATCACACTAGTCATTTCTTGCTTGTGGTTTCGGCCAGCATCCAGCCGATGCTCGCGAGCAAAAGTGTTGTATCGTCACACTAGAACTCATGGTTTCGAGGAGCCGTAGGAGAAAGTAAACAAAACAGATCATCTGATATCATCATGCCAGCCAGAAATTGTCGGACTGTGGCAAAATGTGCTGCAGTGGTGTATTTCTCGGAAACTTACGTGAATGCAAGTTTAACAAAAAACGTTGTGGGTTCGAGAGTGGCTCAGGAGAAGAGAAGCCAAAGGTCTAGAGTATGTCCTATCAGCAGCATGTTGTTGTTGTTTAAGATTAAACTGGCCTTGTGCCAGCACGGGCTCTTGCTCACAGAGCAGCCCGTAATGTCAACATTCAGAGTTCCAGTTCTAAGCTCTTGAGAATTTTTTCTTTAACCACGCCCGTCTTTGACATGGTGGCTCTTCCCCGTTTATCGGGTGGGTCAGGCGAAGCGCGGCCGCGTTGTTGTTCCTGGATACTATTGTATGGTTATGGCAGAGGTTTCATGGCCAGATGCCTTTCCTGCCAGCAACCCTCACCAGTTAAGCTGGCCTCACACTAGGCCTTTTTTTCTCGAGCAGCGAGCCGTTGCTGCCGAAAATCGAAAACCGCGAGCTGTTAGCTCGAGATTTTGGCTTTCCAACAGAACGGGAAGCAGCCAGCACGAGCCGCGAGCCACAGCGTAGTGTCAACAAACAAGATGGCTGCTGCTGATTTAGAGACATATATGTCTCTAAATCAGCAGCAGCCATCTTGTTTGTTGACACTACGCTGTGGCTCGCGGCTCGTGCTGGCTGCTTCCCGTTCTGTTGGAAAGCCAAAATCTCGAGCTAACAGCTCGCGGTTTTCGATTTTCGGCAGCAACGGCTCGCTGCTCGAGAAAAAAGGCCTAGTGTGAGGCAGCTTAACTGGTGAGGGTTGCTGGCAGGAAAGCATCTGGCCATGAAACCTCTGCCATAACCATACATAGTATCCAGGAACAACAACGCGGCCGCGCTTCGCCTGACCCACCCGATAAATGGGGAAGAGCCACCATGTCAAAGACGGGCGTGGTTAAAGAAAAAAGTCTAAGAGCTTAGAATTGGAACTCTGAATGTTGACACCATGACCAGACGAAGTAGGGAGGTGGCAGATGTTATGGAGAGAAGGAAAATTGATAGTTTGTTTGTGCAAGAGACAAGATGGAAGGGAAACAAGGCAAGAGAGATTGGTAGTGGATTTAAGATGATGTATAGTGGGACCGATGGAAGGGGAAGATGTGGAGTTGGGGTTGTTCTTAGTAAGGAAAAGAAGGAAAGTGTAGTCGAGGTGAAAAGAAAAAGCTGTAGAATAATCCTCATCACAGCCCAGAAGTTAAAAATAGATTTTGGCGGGAGATGGATGAAATTATTACATCAACAGAAATGGAAGATGGACTGGTGATTGGAGGTGACCTGAATGTACACATTGGACAGTCGGGAAAATATCAGTAGGATTCATGGAGTACGTGGAATGGGAGAAATGAATGAAGGAGAATTACTTACAGTAGATTTTGCATTATATTTTGATACGTCAATAAACAACACTCATTTTGACAAACAAAAAATATGCAACATGCAGTAGTGGAGGGAGACAGACGCAAATCGATTTTCTATTGTGTAGAAGAAACTATCTGGTTGAAGCAAAGAACTGCAAGATCATAAAGGGAGAAACTTGTAGCCCACAACATTAAGTTAGTTGTGGAGGCAAAAAGACCAAGAGATGAAGAGATGAGACAGAGTTTTACAGAAACGGTCCTAAACAGCATTAGATTAGCAGATGATGTGAACAACTGGCGGGTAGAAAATAGCACAGATACTGAGAACAGCAGAACTATTAGGGAAAACATCAGGTAGAGGACCACCAAATGATAAGAAGAGCTGGTGGTGGAACCAGAATGCTCAAGATAAGGTAAAAACGAAACGAAAAGCAATGATAATGTATGAAAGGCATGACTGTGGAAAATTGAATGGCTTGGAAAATTGCAAATGAAGAAGCAAAAAAGGCGGTAGCAATGGCAAAGGCAGAAGGAATAAAGGAGATGTATGAGAAATTAAAAGCATCACAGGGTCAGAAGATGATCGACAAAACAGCAATAAGAAGAAATAAACCGTACTAAAGATCTGACGCAACATCAAGCAGATCAATGACCAAAATCGAAGAGTTTTGTCAAGGGAAGAATGTCTAAGAGCAAGATAGAAAGGACATTTTGAGAAGCTATTAAACGAAGATAACCCCAGAAGAATAAGAGAAGAGGGAAACCCACAAGTAAGAGCAATTCCAATATCACCAGAGAAGAAGTGAAGGGAGCACTTGACGAGATGAAGAATGAAAAGGCTGTTGGACCTGCTAGGATACCAGCTGCGGTGTGGAAATGTTCGGGAAGAGAAGGGGTTCAATTATACTCTGGGATGTTTTCAAAGATATACCGCCACGAAAAAATTCCGGACAGCTGGAGAAATAGTACTATGGTCTCAATATATATATGGAATATGGGGATATACAAGACTGCACAAACCCCATTGGGATAAAATTGATACCTCATACTTTGAAGACATATGAACGAATTACATAGAAAAGAATAAGGAATGAAACAACAATAAGTAAAGAACAATTTGGGTTTAAGCAGGGAAAGTGTACAGTAGATGTAATTTTTGCACTAAGGAAAACAATGAAAAATATGCAGAAAGACAGAGGGCTACGTTAGTATTTATTGATCTGGAGGAGGCAAGACATATGATCGGGTACCTAGACAAGATGTGTGGAGATGTATGAGAGAGAAGAATGTTTCAGAAAAGTACTTTTCAGAAGTCCAGGCTATGCATGCAGAGGTTACCACTCAAGTAAGGAACACTGTGGGTACAACAGATATATTCATTGTAGGAGTTGGTTTCCATCAAGGTTCAACTCTCAGCCCCTACATCTTTGACCTTGTGATGGAATTTATTACATCAGATGCCAGGGAAGAGATGGAGGTTTAAGGATAAGCAGAGCTAAGACAGAATATCTGTGGATGGGAGGGGAAGGAATAAAATTGCAATTGAATTAGGTTTATACGACATTAAGAGGGTTACCACTTTCAAGTACCTTGGGTACTGTACGTTGGAGGCATGGACTCGGAAATAAACCACGGGATACACTGTGCTTGGATGAATTGGAGGAGATAATCGGGAATATTGTCCGACAAGAGGATTAGTGCAAAAGTAAAAGGAAGGTTTTATAAAATTGTAGTTAGACCAGCTTTTGATTTTTTCTCTATTTACAAAGCAAGGAAATACAAAACTCAAAATCGTTCAGGTTGTACAATCATTTTATTTCATTTACACTTGATAGTATTCTTTTTCTTTTTTTATCTGATGTTCGTTTTCTCCTTTTACGTCATTTAAGTTTTATCAATTAACTCTTAGAGCATTATTCAAACGTTGATATCTTGATGATATTCCACTTTCAAATTTCTCTTAGTCTAGTCGTTTTTGCCTGCATTCTTTTGTGTCAATTTGGCTTAGTGTTTGTGCACAAATGCCACACACATTCGTAAATTCCCACTATGTTTTCATTCAAGGCCAGATCCTGCACGTAAACAAAAATTCATTTGTTGATGTGGGAGGTTGATCTACGAATAAAAAGCATTTCTGTTGAGACCGCAATAACATTGCATATTACTCAATGGTCCGAAGCAGATTTAAAATTAGAAAATGTAATATGGATTAGTGTCGATTGTATGTAGCTGGAAATGCATAGAGAATGAACTGAAATGCATTTTTTACCTTTAGAATTTTAATCAAGATATCGACTTTTTGACTGCCGAGCATTGTAGAATACGGTTTGGTTTTGATATGAATAAATGTTTTACCCATCTCAATCGGGACAATAACAAGACTTTTATAAGTGATGCATAAATAACATTTGTTCGGTAACAGTTTCTCATATGCAGACGCATGTTAGCGAGAGAGAGAGAGAGAGAGAGAGAGAGAGAGAGAGAGAGAGAGAGAGAGAGAGGAATTAGTGGGTGTATACGTTCGGTTATGTGTTTTTGTGAAAATGAAAACTTTCTTCTCCCCTCTAGACAATCTATCAGATAAAATATTTTTGTTTGTTTGTTAATGATATTTTCACTTATTCTACCATAATAATCCATATGATCACAGATAATGACCATCAATAAACTAGAATGAAAATTTTTGTTCAAATATTCTAGACCTCATAGTCAACATTTGATGAAGGGACAAAGAATCCCCTTTTATCTATTATGCAGTTACAACAAAATAAAATATATCTTTCAATGTACTAATACCAGCTCGTATAATAATAAATCGCTATTATTACCTGTTTGCTTCTTTTCGCCAAGTGCCCTTCCAGGGAGAATTGATGGAGTTTAAAAACCAATGAAGCATATCGCAATGAGGTTTCCACGCCATCAGACGATTGGGGTTAATATCCAATGCATGAGTAATAGCATCGGGTAAATGTCACAAGGTTGCAATACTTGCTCATGTTACATAAATGAAAAATGGGATACAATCTCACTGAAGAAATAATTTCATCAAGAACTAATATCAACAAATAGTATTTCCAGATTCATTTGATTCATTCCGCTAATGGAGATGATGTTAGCTAAAAGGGACCATTATAACGAAGGTGCATATACATACATATACATATATATATATATATATATATATATATATATATATAATATATAATATATGTATAATATATATATGTGTATATATATATATATATATATATATATATATATAATATATAATATATATTATATATATATATATATATATACATATATATATATATATATATATATCTGAGAACAGCTGTTTATTAGTAGTCGTTTCGTTTAAAAGGAATACACCACTGCAAATTGAAACCAAGTGTATAAAACAGCCTTTCTGTTATATCATTAGTATAAAGAAATACAAAACAACCACTACAGGCATCTTCTGAAGTTATATAGGAACGAATGACCCAAAGAACAACCGAATGTTTTCAGGAGATGCAGAGAACTGATGACTCCGGTCAGAGCTCCATTGAAAACGGAAGCCTCTTCCTTAATGTCAGTCTCTGTGAGGAATGTGACAATATCGCCCAGTATCTATGAACCGTCTATTCTTTATTCACTTTCCATTTGGTCACATTGTTGAATGTAACTGTAGGTAAATTTATAAATGGTTTCAATACTGAGGTGATTTGCAGGGAGAAAATCTAAAGAAAAATGCATCTCATATTTGGTGGTTGTTCACTGAATTTGTCATGAAAAGTTATAAACTTAAGACAGGCCATGCCATAACTGGGACAATTCGTCTATAATCTGCAAGGCCAACGGCTATCTGAAAAGAAATCTGGAAACTGCATTTATTGAAGCCACGGATATCAATAATTTTACCTTCACCTTTGATTATCCTT
>NC_087208.1:88332733-88340233 GCF_015104395.2 Macrobrachium nipponense
CCAACATGTTCCATTCATTAGCTACAGGAGAGAGAGTGAATGTAATGGATCGGAAAGGAGCTTTAATTTTGTGCACCAAAATCACAACTTCGTTGCTTCCTTAACTTCATTCTTACAATCAGTGCCGATTCCTCTCTCAGCAAACTCACATGATAAACTGTGTTCATCTAAAAGTACCACTTTGCCATACAACCTTCATCTTACTTTGTCGTTCATGACATATTCCCTTCAACAAGAATCTACAACTCACACAGTTGATAATCATTCTGAAATTCGATAGTTCTACTTGGAAAAGTTTTTTTTTAAATATCTAGGATTTTAAAGAAGATGAGAGTGAACATTAATACAAGGATAGTGAACAGCAGTAAAATCACGTTGTATCATTTGAAATCATGAGCGAGACCTTAGACGTGCAGTTGCTTTCAAATTATTGCTGAAGGACTGGACCTCATAAGAGGCTCATCATTTTAACGGATGTACCAATAGACCACCAGTGACCTACACTATGGAAAATACATCTTCCATGGACTACTCTCCCAATATTACCAGAAACGAGCGGGGACCCTAATCTACTGGAAATAATCAAATTTAGGGGATTCCAGAAGTGAGCTGATATGGCAATCAGTCAATGCCAGAGCCAAGTCGTTCTGCTTACAAAAGACGGCTAATCTTTTCAACTCTTGACTGATAAGCAGATTGCCTCAGAGTTGATTATCAAACAGAACAGAAAAATCAAAACTTCATCCACAAGGGAACGGAGATCTCGCGGAATTGGATTTTCCAGTCGCACCATTCTCATAGCAAATAAATATAATGATTATCTGCTTGTTAAGGATGTGCTGATGGTTTATCGTCTAGTCTATCTCCCGCAAACTTTGTATTAACAGAGTAAAATACATATATGGATATAAGCTACGTTTTAAGTAGAAGATCTAATTAAAATATGTTTGCTTCGCAACGAACTTCCCAAATATTATACTTGTTTGGAAATGTATAAGTGTAGAGTTGTCGCCCTCCCACTCCCCCCCAACACACATCCCCCTCTGAAAATAATGTCTCCGACCTACTATTTTCGATTACTTAATTCTACGTCATAACGAGTTTGCAGTATACAGAATTAACAGCCCGGTTGCTCACTTATACTGGTTAAAACTGTGTTACGTAAAATGATTTTATAACGTAAAAGTTTGTGTTTTGACGAAGCTAAGGACATATTTTAGGACACGATCGTTAACGTGCTCAGAGCTATGTATGGTATGAATGCTAAAATACAGAGTGCATCACAGATTCGGAAATACGTGTAGTAAAGTAAATGCCGCAAAGCCTATGGGGCAGCTCGTGCAGTAATACGCCAGAAAAGTCCCTAAAAACAGGTATTCTGCGTGTACATGAGAGAGAGAGAGAGAGAGAGAGAGAGAGAGAGAGAGAGAGAGAGAGAGAGAAGAGTTTGGGGGGGGGGGGCGATGAGAGCAATACGAATATTAATACAACTGAATAAATATATTTTGTTTTAAATTTGAGAGGATAGATAATTGTATATATTCTTGACTGCATGCATGCATGCATGCACACATGCATAAAGACATATTATAAAACACTGACCACTAGTTGGTATTTTTGATGACTTAAATTTTCAGTATTTGGATTCGTGTTTCTTTTCTGAATATTATGATGATGAACTGATAACCACGCAGTATGTAGCCGCCCCCCACCCCCCTTTCTCTCTCTCTCTCTCTCTCTCTCTCTCTCTCTCTCTCTCTCTCTCTCTCTCTAAGATTGCTCAAATTTTCCCGTCTTTTCATACCTTAATTACTCCATGTTTTCACTAGTAGGACAAGAGTGAATTCCATTAGAGCTTTAAAATAAGGTAATTCTCTTTTTAAAAAATTCTTTTTAGTATTGGTGAGAGGAAAACCCTTTCATTAAGAAGACAAAAACTTCGGAGCAAAAGGGATTTTTCCGTCACGATTTAGGCATTTAATGAAACTCGGCCGTATTCGCGCCCTCATTTGAGAGATTTTATCGAGGATTGCTTCGAGAGCATTTCGAAAATTCGGTGAATTTTTTAATTTTTATATTTCAATGAAACTTTCGAAGTCACAATTGTCTACTTCATACATTTCTGCTAAAATAATTAAATGGCCATGCGATATAAAAAATTCATATTTATAGTCCCTATATCTCAGTGGATACCTGCTTAGCCTTATCATTAAGATTACTTGTTTTTAAAGTTGACAGTACATACCCTGGCGACATCTTGCTATATACAATGAATACCTACTCCCGATTAGCTTCGGTGGCATCATCTGGGATACCCTCAGTCAGGGAAGGAAAAAACTCCAGGGTTCCTCCAGAGGAATGAACTAATTTAAAAATAAATATAAATCTAGGGTATCCCATCTGGAGAAAATTCTGTTGATTCTGCTTTCGCTCGATGGAAGAAGTTCCTTTGAGGAAAACAAGATCAAACTCTTCTCAAACATATCTCAAGCCAAAGTTCAGAACAAGATTCAAAACTTTATCATATAAAAATGATATAATGAGATGAAACAGATAAATCTGATGAAATTAGAACAAAACGAGAGAGAGAGAGAGAGAGAGAGAGAGAGAGAGAGAGAGAGAGAGAGACCATAGGTCACTTTATTGGGACATACTTGAGATCAAGACATTACGTTTGCAAAATTTTACTTCCCTTAGGCTAACGTTTCAAGAGGAACAAGGTCAAAACCCATATTTGCGAGATTATTATTATTATGTCCTCCAATTCGACTGGATGGTATTTATAGTGTGGGGTTCCGGGTTGCATCCTGCCTCCTTAGGAGCCCATCGCTTTTCTTACTATGTGCGCCGTTTCTAGGATCACACTCTTCTGCATGAGTCCTGGAGCTACTTCAGCCTCTAGTTTTTCTAGATTCCTTTTCAGGGATCTTGGGATCGTGCCTAGTGTTCCTATGATTATGGGTACAATTTCCACTGGCATATCCCATATCCTTCTTATTTCTATTTTCAGGGCTTCATACTTATCCATTTTTTCCTTCTCTTTCTCTTCAACTCTGGTGTCCCATGGCATTGCGACATCAATGAGTGATACTTTCTTCTTGATTTTGGCAATCAACGTCACGTCTGGGTCTATTTGCACGTATCACCCTATCTGTTCTGATACCATAGTCCCAGAGGATCTTTGCCTGATTGTTTTCTATCACTCCTTCAGGTTGGTGCTCGTACCACTTATTACTGCAAGGTAGCTGATGTTTCTTGCACAGGCTCCAGTGGAGGGCTTTATTATTATTATTATTATTATTATTATTATTATTATTATTATTATTATTATTATTATTATTATTATTATTATTTGGTTTTAAAGGGTCCACAATAATACAAAGTGTTAAGAGTCCGTGTATAATTTTCAAGACTTTACAGAAACATATTCATTTGGAACATGCCCACGGGGGCCATTTACTTGAAATTCAAGCTTCCAAAGAATATGGTGTTCATCAGGGGGAGGTAAGAGGAAGTGAAGGGAAAAGCAGTAAGAATAAAATCCACTTATTAAAATAAGAATTAATAAATAGATAAAATGAAAGTTTATCAAAATGCAAGAAGAATAGTATTAAGGTAGTAATGCACTGCATTTTCAGTTGAACTTCTGAAGTTCCAATTGCACGGCATCCTCCGGGGGATGTTCCACAGTACAACAATGTGAGGAATAAAGGACCTCCGGAACTGAGAGGTCTGACAGCGAGTCACATTTACTACATTTTGGTGCTGCTGTTCAGCTAATCTCGTTGCTCTTGGTGGATAAAGGGGACCAGGGATCAATTGTGAATGTACAAGACCACTGTTGGAATACAACTTATGAAAAAGTGACAAACAAGAGAAAATCCATCGATGGTCCAAGACATATAACTGCTGCTATTATGAAACAGAAACTTGATACCACGAGCCACACTATGAAAATGAGATCAATATCTGGCAAAAGTAACGTGTACAATGGAGTCATCAAATTTTGTAAAATCTTTACTCAAATCTGCTTTAATCAACTTCATGTCTTTTACTTACATATCTTGAATGGCTGCCTACAGTTGCTAATAGTTCCTGACAGGGACTCTGATAAATTACTCCGCTGATGCCTTTCCTGAGCTTCCACTTCCACATAGTTCCATTCTCAAAGGTTTCGCCCGAGTGGGTGTATGTTTTTAGCTCTTCTAATGCCCCAAGGAGCCCACTTAACACTCATGCCCTATTCTCCCAGAACAGTATGAAGAACGTGCCTAGCCTTCTCCATCTGCCCCTCATCATTATCTCACCAACATACGAAGTTGTTTGTAGAATCATTTCTCACTCCATCCTTCTAACTGTCTCCTGATAATCTTCTGAAAGCAAGTATTCACAAACTGAATCTTTTAATTATAGTTTGAATGCTATTCCACGAGTCATGTCCTAATGGCAATAAAAATCGTACTTCACAATGTAAGGAATATTATACTATTTAGCTTCCCCATTGCTTAATTTGACTTTAGTTTTTCAGTATGTTCCAAACCATGAGAACTTAATATTGTTTATCAATGTTGCTAATTATTTGAAATATTCATCCTCAATATTCTTTCTCAAGGTAGTTATTTCATTCCTTTTACCTACACTAAACATTTTACATGTATCCCCCTATCACTGATCATTTCAGCTCTTGCATTAAATTACTATAGAAACAATTCACTCAATAGTTTCCATCTCTCTTCCCTCATTTGAAATAAAGTTTAAAAATTTTGAGTTAGCTTTTCCACATAGTTCTTGTCCACATTTTCTTTCACCACCCATATTAACATTCACTACAGATCATCCTGGTTCCACTTACCTAACAGTCTTCACTCCAGCTCACCTTTACTCATAACTTTCTCACCTTGTAAGCACTCAAATTACTTGATAAAACTCTGTTGTTACTCTACATTATTCACAATCAGTACTGTACCTGCAACCAACAGCCAGTTCCATACCATTCCCAAAAAATTCTCGTACCCCATACTTTGCACCAACATTTATACTCCTTTCTTTTACTCGTTGCATCAGCCTATCTAAGACGGCATTCAACAGAGGTGGAACAACATACTTTAGACCAAGACCTGCTCTTATATAAAACCAGACCCTCTCCTGTTTACTCTAGTACAACTTCGCAGTCACTCTCAGCATGTTTTTTAATATACCATACCTCCTCAATGTCCCTCACCTAGCTTCTCAACTGCATCCTAAGTTTTTCTACAGCCACAAATTCCAAATATCATTTCCTCCTTTTACTCTGTTTCATAATAAATGCTTTAATCCATTCTCCTAAACCAACGCTGATCTTCACCCATCAACTCTACTTTCCTGTCTTGTTTCCTTTACCAAAAATCCTTACACACTCTTCCTATGGAACACTATTCACTGCTATACCTCGCTAATTCTTTCAGTCTTCCTTGTAATCTTTACCTTTATGGAAAAAAAATCCTTCTAACTATTCCTTTTAAACTTTTCCTTCATCCATCACATCTGAACACCCCTTAGTCAGCTACATTTCAATACCATACTACACTATGTCAATGTAATCTCATCAGCTTCTGTGGTCTCTTCATGCTAAATGCTTTTAACTGTCTCGCTTTACTTTCTTATAAGTTCATATCCATGGAGCTACCTCAAGAACTCTGACACATTCTACTCATGTGTTATTCACTTGTTCCTTTCTTCCAGCTTCAACACTAGAAAATCTTTACAATACTTATTTTCAACTTTTACGCTTTATTTGTTACACGTGTCTAACTCCGGGCTATTTTTCACTATATAATCCCTTAACCATTCCAACTTATATTGCCTCAATCACATTTAAAATAACGATGTCATTCCATTTTCTCCAATTGATAATTAAATGTTAACTATCAGTTCATCCAAATAATGGTGAGATATAACATTGATTGGCCTTCATTGCTGTTCTAAACTTCACTACACCTATACATTTGCGCATACATGTAATCCACTCATCAGAATGCATGATCTCACAAATGCCTTTCTCAAAAATATATATATATAATATATATATATATATATATATATATTATATATATATATATATATATATATATATATATATATATATATATATCAAGGCCCTCCCTTCAAGCATTCCCCCCTGAAAGACACTAGCCTCCCTTAGGTGCTATCCCTTCATCCCTCAGCAAAAACTGCACTGAGTGCGTATACATGAGCGGCCACTGTCTCCAAAGGCCAAAAAAATGCAATCCAAGCATCCCCAGGAACCAAGTTACATGTATGAAAAACCTTCACACATATACATATGTGTCGCCTCCATACATGTGCTAAGAAAAATACACATCACATTCTGCTCCTATGAGATAAAAAATGGCAATCTGAACTGATTCTTTAACTCCAAAAATGATTCATGCACAAAGTAAAAAAAAATAATGTAACACTCACGTCTTCAATGAAAGAACACTAGATCGCCTGATTCGTGTGTGTATGTGTAAACATGCTAATACACACATACTAATGTGTGTAAGGACCACTTGGTACTTGAACAAGAAAGGACTTAGCATTCACACGCACCCACAAATTCCAACTGAGTAACAAGAGACCCTCGAGGCATCTCACGGGGCCAAAATGCTAACGCTAATTGAAACTTTCCCTCTCAGTACTAGATCAACAGCTCAAAAATTTTTATCCCCTGTCACCTATTAACTGAAACCTAACACATTCTCGCAAGCAGACTCTCTCAAAACAGCCTTTTTAAGCTTCTGTTAATCTCACAAAAGGTGTAATATGGTTCAAAACCCGCTGGCACCACTAATAACAAGATTATAAAATCTCGTTCTTCCATTTTAAAAAGGTAGCAATGGACCAGAGCAAAAGGCAACTGGTAACACATTCTCTCTCTCTCTCTCTTAATTCCCAACAACTCTTTCTCTCTCTCTCTCTCTCTCTCTCTCTCTCTCTCTCTCCCTCTCTCTGTCTCGGCACACCTCCCCCCTCCATTACCTTAGGCTATTAAATCAGAGTAGTGAATTACAAAAATACACATTTATTTAAAAGCAAAGTGTTGGCTAAATAACCTCAGTTTCTTAACAGAAAGAATAAATGAATGATTGAACTCAGATAGCCCCACTCCATATTCCTACTCCAATAATCCAATATTATCTTAGTCATAAAACTGGAAAAGTCACAACAGTCTCCATAGTAACACCATGACACATTATTTAAGTCAGTTCCAACTTTCTCCAGATCAATTCCCCTTCTCCAGAGGCAACTCCCCTTGTCTCTAGAATTGCCTGTTAGAAGACAGGAGAACACTTCGATAAGCATAAGATTATAATCAAAGATCATATGAAATAGAACATCCCTGAAATAAATATTCAAATACAATCCAGCCATATCTTTTGGCCAAAATAAATATGGTTACCCATTCAACACAGTATGCATATCACTTGATAAAAATACTGTTTGAAGAAGCCATCTTGG
>NC_087208.1:88350233-88354432 GCF_015104395.2 Macrobrachium nipponense
TAGTAAGAATAAAGTTTGATAACGCTACGATCACTAGCCATGCTTATTTAATTGTTTTTCTCAAATAAAGAATGTTTATGTTAAATCTAGCCATAGTTGAAAAATAATCGTAATTTCTTCATATTTTTATCAAGAAGTTTTAATTGTCTATTTAATTTTGATAATGAAACAAGTCGTTCGAGACACGAGACTGAAAAAGCGAGCCAAAGAGAGAGAGAGAGAGAGAGAGAGAGAGAGAGAGAGAGAGAGAGAGAGAGAGAGTGGTGGGTGACGAAAGCAAAAGCTTCATCAGATCTGAATCCCAAGTCGTGTCCCCTGTGCCAGGTAAGCGAGAGTTAGCAGTTGTAGTACTATATAAAAGTCTTCTTGTAATATCGCGCACATATAAAATCTGAAAGGACCAGCATATTCAGGGTTAATTTATTGTATGAAGACAAGTTTTATATCGCCTTAATCGCATAAACATATAAAGAATTAAATGCTCCTCTCTTCGTTTTTACCTTCGTTTTTTAGGGGCGATGTGACTAAAGCTGATAGTGACTATTAGGCTTAATTAGGAATCAGTGGCGGATGAGAGAGGGGTCTACCACCCTGCTTCGTACACGTCTCTCTACAAATCATATGACCAACGCCATTTGATGGTACGGGATTGACATTCTCTTATCACTGACAACTACTTCTTGTTATACAGACATGCTTTAATCGCTCTTTCGTACCATTCATTTTCAGAATTCCTATAAGATTCAATCTAACTGACTACAGGAGAAATGTCGTCTACATTGAAAGAGTGAAATTCGCCGACTCTCTCTTCATGCAGAGTGGTCTTGATTCAGGTAGTTAAGTCCATCTCGGCTGCCAAGCCAGTAAAAATGACCTAAAAGCAATGAATTACCCGTCAGTAATCGAGTTTCACAAATTACTGTTTCGTGGTTACTTTGAAGTGTTCTAAGGAATATATATATATATATATATTATATATATATATATATATATATATATATATATATATATATATATATATATATAATGTATAACTTATTTTTTTCAAATATTTAAGGTGAGAGGTGTCCCAGCAAGAAAGCTACTTAGTCCATTCCGTTCTATACCTACCAAGTCTTCATCCGACATTTTTCAAATCCTTAACCCTTGGCGACAGATTTCAATCATCTCTCTTTCATTACTTCTATTCCTTTCTCCGACATGGCCATTTTTCTTAGGTTTATCAGGGAAACTGGAAATGAAAGAAATTGGTGCAAGCTCCGAAGGACACGGCAGCAAATATACGAGACTTTCGTTGGTGATTTGTCCATCATATTTTATATTGCTATCCATTCTTGCCAGATGTTTGGTGGAGGTAGAATTGTATATCGCTGCACGGTTAACCATGTTCCCTTATGGCATGCCTTCATATGTCTACCTAGACATTTCTATACACGCTCGCGCGCTCACACGTTTGCATACATATAAATATATATGTAGTTTATATATATATATATATATATATATATATATATACATATATATATATACATAATACATATATGTAAATAAGTGTGTGTGTGACTTATATAAGCCCATGCTAGTCAGTTCGACAGTCATCTCTCAACAGGATAAAGCTCCATAGTGAACTGAAAATAAGAATATAAAAGTTAATTGTTGATACCTTAAAAAATAGTAAATATACATCTCGATAGACTGAAAATGCTGACAGTTTATAAAAAAACTTGTAATAATTGTAGTAGCACATAAAAAGTTTAATGATAAATAAGAAGCTAACAGTGAATTGCAAGAACAGGGGAAAATATAATAAAATTTGTCAAATGAAAACACGTTTGGAATGAAAAAAAAAAAAAAAAAAGAATGACGTGAAGAAGGCCAATGGAGAATGCAGAATAAAACCGGTTACTACCAACACAGGCACACACAGTATAGAATGAAGCAAAGCCTAAAGTCCACGCAAATGGCTACATCCCGATAAATCTACGTCTTCTCATGCGAAGCGAGTTATCGAAGCGTCAAATTCCGACCGGAATTTTCCCCTTGGTGTCCCGAATATAAGTAGGAATCGTGAAGGAGATATAAATAAATCGGAAACGTTTGAGGCGGTTCAAAGTCAGAAACCATCACTCAAAGCCTTTATATTGCATCAATACCGCAAGTTTTGTCGAATATTCAGCAACGGAAACAGATCGTATTGAAAGTGCGCCCACACAAGAATATATCAATACAGACTTGAAAACATACACAGATATAGAAAAAAATGTCTAGTCACAGTTGAATGCACATTCAACCAAAGTTCAATTTCACACATCAGTAGTTCGAGAAATAACATTACACCATTCGTCTACGCTGGTGTGAGGATTTCTTTTGACGAATGATTTGCATTAATCAGTAAAAGAGGTTCATCGTCTCTGGTGAGCTGTGGTTGCTTAAACTGTTGGTCAGGATTTTATACCATTATTTACAAGGACTTGCAAAATCCTACCGAGTATTTTGTGAAACCTGCAAAGTTGTGCAGTCGAATAGGGTCCTTTGCATTGACGCATCGATGATATTGTTCAAGTACCATCTATCTAGGGCATTCACTTCTCTAGTTAAAACATGAGCGATCGTTCGTAGGATTGTGAGAGTACGGCAGTGTATTTGCCTTTTGAATGACCTACGTATCAAATGGGGAGCTTTCCGTCGGTATTGTGTCCAAAGGTGAATTTAGGAATGGAGTTGCACTCGAAGGTTTGACTTACTATGATTTTTCAAAAATGAAAAGATTTTTTTTTTTACATTACTAACTAGTAATAAACTCTAGATCTATGCTTTCGCGGACTAATATCGCCAAGTGAGTAACAGGAAATATAATGTAAAACTGAATAAAGGTAAACCATCAAACAAACAAGATGCCTCCGACTGAAACAACGATGTAGGTCGGAGATACATCGTCAACGTTGCATGAACCTAGATAGAAGAGATTATAGAACTGAAGAAATCCCCTCCCCTATTCTACGGAGTTGCCCTACGGTTCCAAGATGAGGTCTCCGTCCCGTATTTCTCCCGGATTCGGAGGATTCCAGGGTCTAAATCACGGGCATGTGGATCTGACATATGAAGCCCTGGCCACGTTGAACGTTTTCAGTAATTTGTTAGCCATTTCTTTGCTTGAGGGTTGCTGGGCTTCCCATTTGTAAGATGGAAATCATCTTGGCTTCTGGGAAAGTTTGTCTGTCTTTGAATTTGTGCTTAGGCACGAGTAAAAGATAAACAAATAATACGATATCCTTATTCATAACATAATTGCTATAAGTATTATTCTATGTTGGTGTGGCTTAACGTAATTATGATAAATTTGACATACAACTCTCCATTAGGTTTTGCATGGATGATTATCAGTAGAGCTTCCGTTTAACTGAATGACGAAGATTTGGAACGTGATGAATATGTAAATAAAGGGAAAAGCCACGAATTAAAGTGAAACAATGGAGTGTCTCACTTTCCATCGTGGTTTTTCCCTTTATATATATATATATATATATATATATATATATATACGAATATATATATATATTATATATATATATATATATATAAATATATCTACATCTATATCTATTCATCTATATCTATATCTATATATCTATATATATATATATAGATATTTATAGATATATAATATACATATACATAATATAAATATATATATAATATATATATATATATATATATATATATATATATATATATATATATATATATATAGTACCATTTAGCAATCTTTGTTTGCCTCCTCCTTTTTGTGAATTTTCCATTATATACATCTATATATATATATATATATATATATATATATATATATATATATATATATATATATATATATAGATAGATTTAGATAGATAGATAGATAGATATAAATGGAAAATTCACAAAAAGGAGGCATCAAAGATTGTTTAAACGGTACTATGACAGGTACTAAAAGAAAAAATGCTATTTTGATATTGATAAGGATACGGCAATAAAAGGAGAAGCGATGGATTCCTCTCCCTTTGAAGACACGCTCCCGTATGCGTGGCAATTCCGGATTAACGTTTGTAAACCTCTCCTCAAAAATGTCTCTTTTGAGACGCGTCACCCTCCCTCGCTTTTTCCCTCCCTCCTCCTGAGGCGTGAATCGAATATCTTGCCGATTTAGAATAGCTTTCGATTGG
>NC_087208.1:88354932-88362432 GCF_015104395.2 Macrobrachium nipponense
TGAATTGCATAAATGATCAGGATTCCCGAAGCGAGGTAGATAACCTCCTTAATGACAACATTCAATTTCATTTTGCAGACCGTATTACGCCAGGTAACATCAGCGATGCCATAAACAGCATACCTAATAATAAATCGCCCGGCTGTGATGGTCTTCCCGCAGAGGCTTTCAAATTCTGCCATCCGATAATTTACATTTTGCTAGCTGCCTTATTCAATGCGTGCATAATTCACCAGTTTTTTCCAGACTCCCTTACTCTTAGTTCACTTGATACCCTTAATCAAAAACAAGCTAAAGGATGCAGCTGACCCTGGCAACTACCAGCCAATTGCATCACAACGATCGCATCGAAGATACTTTGAGTCGGTTCTTCTTGTGAGACTTCTCCCCTTTCTACACACCACTGACAACCAGTTCGGGTTTAAAGCAAACCCACAATCAACCGAAACCTGCATCTACATACTGAAAGAATTGCTGAACTACTACCTATCATCAGCATCTCCTGTTTTCCTGTGTTTCGTAGATGTGAGAAAAGCATTTGACAGAGTAAACTACCTGAAGCTATTCCTGAAGCTGCATAAAAGGGTCACATTTTACATTGCTGGTTCTCCACACAGCAATTCTGTGTCAAATGGGGCAACGATGATCGTACACCTTCGGCTCCCTAAACGGGCTTTGCAAGGGGCATTCTCTCTCCTATACCTGTTTAATACGTACACAGAGGCCTTGAATGTCAACTGAACTCACTCCCATCGGATGCACTGTCAATGAAAACAACTATAAACAAACCTCTGTTACGCCGACGATAAGGTTCTGATTTCCCCATCAGTGCATGGCCTCCAACGACTCATCGACACTTGCCGCCAATATGCAGAAGAATTTGATATAATCTACAACGAAACCAAGACCCAGTGCATGTCGCTGCTCCCGAGATCGCTTAAGCATATTGCAGAACCACAAATTTTCCTCGGAAACCATCGGCTGGGAATTTGCGGGCGAATTTCCGTATTTGGGTCACATTATTACCGACGACCTAAAGATACGGCAGACATTGAACAGAGGCGTCATAAACTATGTGCAACTGGCACATGATTGCAAGGAGGTTTGCCTTCTGTCACCGAGACGTGAAACTGCTGCTCTTCCACTCGTACTGTTACAGTATCTATGGGTGTTCCCTCTGGATGAACTATACCCGAGAGACCATGAGACGTATCACTGTTGTGCACAATGAAATTCTGAGACGCCTCACAAACACTCCATGCTACCACTCCGCCACACAGATGTTCTTAGAAAACCGCCTGGCAACATGATTGCAAGAAGGTTTGCCTTCTGTCACCGAGACGTGAAACTGCTGCTCTTCTGAGACGCCTCACAAACACTCCACGCTACCACTTCGCCACACAGATGTTCTTAGAAAACCACCTGGCAACATGATTGCAAGGAGGTTTGCCTTCTGTCACCGAGACGTGAAACTGCTGCTCTTCCACTCGTACTGTTACAGTATCTATGGGTGTTCCCTCTGGATGAACTATACCCGAGAGACCATGAGACGTATCACTGTTGTGCACAATGACATTCTGAGACGCCTCACAAACACTCCACGCTACCACTCCGCCACACAGATGTTCTTAGAAAACCACCTGGACAATTTAAAAATCATTGTAAGGCGAACAATGTCCAGCCTGGTAACCCGAGTGAGAAACAGCGGCAACTCGCTCATACAAAGCATCCTAAGGAGTGAAGCAAGAAGAAGATCTAAATTGTGGGAAAGATGGGAAAATGAGGCCTTTGTCCCCTAAAGGACTTAATCTCTGTATTAGCAAGATGTCATCTGCAGATTTTGTCATTATTATATTTATTGCTGATATTTTATTTTTTCATTATTTCTGTGATTACTATCAAGTTAAAGTTTTTTTTTCTTTTTATACATTCAATTTATGTATTTAGCCCTCTGGACCTGACTACTGTAACCACCTAAGGTCTCTAGTTTAAATTTAAGTTATATAATCTATGCACTAACTGTTATAACTCACAATGCATTTTTTTTTCTCACCAATATTATTACTTTTACCAGTATTATGATTACTATCTTTTATGCTACCTCAGCTATTTTGTGGACAAGTGCCGATTACTCATTTTTCCTATCATGTTGACTCATATATCTAGATTGTGTATGTTAATGTGTATTTTGTATATTCTTTGTATATGGCCCTGAACCGAAATAAAGGATATTGTTATTATTATTATGTGTGAAGGTTTTTCATACATGTAACTTGGTTCCTGGGGATGCTTGGATTGCATTTTTTTGGCCTTTGGAGACAGCGGCCGCTCATGTATACGCACTCAGTGCAGTTTTTGCTGAGGGATGAAGGGATAGCACCTAAGGGAGGCTAGTGTCTTTCAGGGGGGAATGCTTGAAGGGAGGGCCTGATATATATATATATATATATATATATATATATATATATATATATATAATATATATATATATATATATATATATATTGAGAAAGGCATTTGTAAGATCATGCATTCTGATGAGTGGATTACATATATGCGCAAATATATAGGTGTAGTGAAGTTTAGAACAGCACTGAAGGCCAATCAATGTTATATCTCACCTTTATTTGGATGAGCTGATAGTTAACATTTAATTATCAATTGGAGAAAATGGAATGACATCGTTATTATTAAAAATGATTGAGGCAATATAAGTTGGAATGGTTAAGGGAATATATAGTGAAAAATAGCCCGGAGTTAGACACGTGTAAACAATAAAGCGTAAAGTTGAAAATAAGTATTGTAAAGATTTTCTAGTGTTGAAGCTGGAAGAAAGGAACAGGTGAATAACACATGAGTAGAATGTGTCAGAGTTCTTGAGGTAGCTCCATGGATATGAACTTATAAGAAAGTAAAGCGAGACAGTTAAAAGCATTTAGCATGAAGAGACCACAGAAGCTGATGAGATTACATTGACATAGTGTAGTATGGTAGTGAAATGTAGCTAACTAAGGGGTGTTCAGATGTGATGGATGAAGGAAAAGTTTAAAAGGAATAGTTAGAAGGAATTTTTTTCCATAAAGGTAAAGATTACAAGGAAGACTGAAAGAATTAGCGAGGTATAGCAGTGAATAGTGTACCATAGGAAGAGTGTGTAAGGATTTTTGGTAAAGGAAACAAGACAGGAAAGTAGAGTTGATGGTTGAAGATCAGCGTTGGTTTAGGAGAATGGATTAAAGCATTTATTATGAAACAGAGTAAAAGGAGGAAATGATATTTGGAATTTGTGGCTGTAGAAAAACTTAGGATGCACTTAGTTGAGAAGCTTGGTGAGGAACATTGAGGAGGTATGGCATATTAAAAAACATGCTGAGAGTGACTGCGAAGTTGTGCTAGAGTAAACAGGAGAGGGTCTGGTTTTATATAAGAGCAGGTCTTGGTCTAAAGTATGTTGTTCCCCACCCTGTTGAATGCCGTCCTTAGATAGGCTGATGCAACGAGTCAAAGAAAGGAGTTTAAATATTGGTGCAAAGTATGGGGTACGAGAATTGTTTGGGAATGGTATGGAACTGGTTGTTGGTTGCATTTACAGTACTGATTGTGAATAATGTAGAGTAACAACAGAGTTTTATCAAGTAATTTGAGTGCTTACAAGGTGAGAAAGTTATGAGTAAAGGTGAGCTGGAGTGAAGGCTGTTAGGTAAGTGGAACCAGGATGATCTGTAGTGAATGTTAATATGGGTGGTGGAAGAATATGTGAACAAGAACTATGTGGAAAAGCTAACTCAAAATTTTTAAACTTTATTTCAAATGAGGGAAGAGAGATGTAAACTATTGAGTGAATTGTTTCTATAGTAATTTAATGCAAGAGCTGAAATGATCAGTGATAGGGGGATACATGTAAAATGTTTAGTGTAGGTAAAAGGAATGAAATAACTACCTTGAGAAAGAATATTGAGGATGAATATTTCAAATAATTAGCAACATTGATAAACAATATTATGTTCTCGTGGTTTGGAACATAGTGAAAAACTAAAGTCAAATTAAGCAATGGGGAAGCTAAATAGTATAATATTCCTTACATTGTGAAGTACGATTTTTATTGCCATTAGGACATGACTCATGGAATAGCATTCAAACTATAATTAAAAGATTCAGTTTGTGAATACTTGCTTTCAGAAGATTATCAGGAGACAGTTAGAAGGATGGAGTGAGGAATGATTCTACAAACAACTTCATATGTTGGTGAGATAATGATGAGGGGCAGATGGAGAAGGCTAGGCACGTTCTTCATACTGTTCTGGGAGAATAGGGCAATGATGTGAGGTGTTAAGTGGGCTCCTTGGGGCATTAGAAGAGCTAAAAACATATACCCACTTGGGCGAAACCTTTGAGAATGGAACTATGTGGAAGTGGAAGCTCAGGAAAGGCATCAGCTGAGTAATTTATCAGAGGCCCTGTGTCAGGAACTATTAGCAACTGTAGGCAGCCATTCAAGATATGTAAGTAAAAGACATGAAGTTGATTAAAGCAGATTTGAGTAAATATTTTACTAAATTTGATGACTCCATTGTAAACGTTACTTTTGCCAGATATTGATCTCATTTTGATAGTGTGGCTCGTGGTATCAAGTTTCTGTTTCATAATAGCAGCAGTTATATGTCTTGGACCATCGATGGATTTTCTCTTGTTTGTCACTTTTTTCATAAGTGTATTCCAACAGTGGTCTTGTACATTCACAATGATCCCATGGTCCCCTTTATCCACCAAGAGCAACGAGATTCGCTGAACAGCAACACCAAAATGTAGTAAATGTGACTCGCTGTCAGACCTCTCAGTTCCAGAGGTCCTTTATTCCTCACATTGTTGTACTGTGGAACATCCCCCGGAGGATGCCGTGCAATTGGAACTTCAGAAGTTCAACTGAAAATGCAGTGCATTACTACCTTAATACTATTCTTCTTGCATTTTGATAAACTTTCATTTTATCTATTTATTCATTCTTATTTTAATAAGTGGATTTTATTCTTACTGCTTTTCCCTTCACTTCCTCTTACCTCCCCCTGATGAACACCATATTCTTTGGAAGCTTGAATTTCAAGTAAATGGCCCCCGTGGGCATGTCCCAAATGAATATGTTCTGTAAAGTCTTTAAATTATACACGGACTCTTAACACTTTGTATTATTGTGGACCCTTTAGAACCAAATAATAATAATAATAATAATAATAATAATAATAATAATAATAATAATAATAATAATAATAATAATAATAATAATAATAATAATAATAATAAAGCCCTCCACTGGAGCCGTGTGCAAGAAACATCAGCTACCTTGCAGTAATAAGTGGTACGAGCACCAACCTGAAGGAGTGATAGAAAACAATCAGGCAAAGATCCTCTGGGACTATGGTATCAGAACAGATAGGGTGATACGTGCAAATAGACCCAAGAAGAAAGTATCACTCATTGATGTCGCAATGCCATGGGACACCAGAGTTGAAGAGAAAGCGAGGGAAAAAATGGATAAATATGAAGCCCTGAAAATAGAAATAAGAAGGATATGGGATATGCCAGTGGGAAATTGTACCCCAGAATCATAGAACACTAGGCACGATCCCAAGATCCCTGAAAGGAATCTAGAAAAACTAGAGGCTGAAGTAGCTCCAGGACTCATGCCAAGAAGAGTGTGATCCTAGAAACGGCGCACATAGTAAGAAAGCGATGGCTATGGATCCTAAGGAGGCAGGATGCAACCCGCAACCCCACACTATAAATACCATCCAGTCGAATTGGAGGACATAATAATAATAATCTCGCAAATATGGGTCTTGACCTCGTTCCTCTTGAAACGTTAGCCTAAGGGAAGTAAAATTTTGCAAACGTAATGTCTTGATCTCAAGTATGTCCCAATAAAGTGACCTATGGTATCTCTCTCTCTCTCTCTCTCTCTCTCTCTCTTCTCTCTCTCTCTCTCTCTCTCTCTCTCTCGTTTTGTTCTAATTTCATCAGATTTATCTGTTTCATCTCATTATATCATTTTTATATGATACAGTTTTGATTGTTTGGAATCCTTGATTTTCGTTAAACGATTCTTGTTCTGAACTTTGGGTTGAGAATGTTTTGTGAGGAGTTGAATCTTGTTTTCCTCAAAGGAACTTCATTCCATCAGGCGAAAGCAGAATCAACAGAATTCTCTCCAGATTGGATGCCCTAGATTTATATTTATTTTTAAATTAGTTCATTCCTCTGGAGGTACCCTGGAGTTTTTTCCTTCCCTGACTGAGGGTATCCCAGATGATGCCACTGAAGCTAATCAGGAGTAGGTATTCATTGTATATAGCAAGATGTCGCCAGGGTATGTACTGTCAACTTTAAAAACAAGTAATCTTAATGATAAGGCTAAGCAGGTATCCACTGAGATATAGGGACTATGAATATGAATTTTTTATATCGCATGGCCATTTAATTATTTTAGCAGAAATATATGAAGTAGACAATTGTGACTTCGAAAGTTTCATTGAAATATAAAAATTAAAAAATTCACCGAATTTTCGAAATGCTCTCGAAGCAATCCTCGATAAAATCTCTCAAATGAGGGCGCGAATACGGCCGAGTTTCATTAAATGCCTAAATCGTGACGGAAAAATCCCTTTTGCTCCGAAGTTTTTGTCTTCTTAATGAAAGGGTTTTTCCTCCTCACCAATACTCAAAAAGAATTTTTTTAAAAGAGAATTACCTTATTTGTTTTTTTTAAAGCTCTAATGGAATTCACTCTTGTCGTACTAGTGAAACCATGGAGTAATTAAGGTATGAAAAGACGGGAAAATTTGAGCAATCTTAGAGAGAGAGAGAGAGAGACGAGAGAGAGAGAGAGAGAGAGAGAGAGAGAAAGGGGGGTGGGGGGCGGCTACATACGGAGCGGGTTATCCAGTTCATCATCATAATTTTCAGAAAAGAAACACGAATCCAAATACTGAAAATTTAAGTCATCAAAAATACCAACTAGTGGTCAGTGTTTTATAACATGTCTTTATGCATGTGTGCATGCATGCATGCATGCAGTCAAGAATATATACAATTATCTCTCCTCTCAAATTTAAAACAAAATATATTTATTCAGTTGTATTAATATTCGTATTGCTCTCACCCCGCCCCCCCTCCCACTCTCTCGCTCTCTCTCTCTCTCTCTCTCTCTCTGAGCACGTTAACGATCTTGTCCTTAAAATGTTCTAGCTTCGTCAAAACACAAACTTTTACGTTATAAAATAATTTTACGTAAAACAGTTTTAACCAGTATAAGTGAGCAACCGGGCTGTTAATTCTCTGTATACTGCAAACCTCCTTATGACGTAGAATTAAGTTATCGAAAATAGTAGGTCGGAGACATTATTTTCAGAGGGGGATGTGTGTGGGGGGGGAGGGGGAGGGGGAGGGGGAGGGGGAGGGGGTGGGGGTGGGGAGGGGCAGGAACAACTCCACCCACTTTAAATTATA
>NC_087208.1:88369932-88374932 GCF_015104395.2 Macrobrachium nipponense
ACTGGTTTCAATTTTGCAGTGGTGTATTCCTTTTAAACGAAAACAACTACTAATAAACAGCTGTTTCTCAGATATATATATATATATATAATATATATATATATATATATATATATATATATATATATATATATATATATATACAGACACATATATATAATCTATAATATATATATATATATATATATATATTATATATATTATATATATATATATATAATATATGTATATGTATGTATATGCACATTCGTTATAATGGTCCTTTCAGATAACATCATCTCCATTAAGCGGAATGAATCAAATGAATCTGAAATACTTACTTGTTGATATTAGTTCTTGATGAAATTATTTCTTCAGTGAGATTGTATCCCATTTTTCATTTATGTAACATGAGCAAGAATTGCAATAAGATACCTTGTGACATTTACCCGATGCTATTAAATCATGCATTGGATATTAACCCAATCGTCTGATGGCGTGGAAACCTCAATGCGATATTGCTTCATTGGTTTTTTAAACTCCATCAATTCTCCCTGAAGGGCACTTGGCGAAAAGAGCAAACAGGTAATGATAGTGATTTTTATTATTATACGAGCTGGTATTAGTACATTGAAAGATATATTTTGTTTTTGTAACTGCAGTACTTGTCGCATAATAGATTAAAGGGGATTCATTGTCCCTTTATCAAAGGTTGACTGTGAGGTCTAGAATATTTGAACGAAAATGTTCATTCTAGATTATTGATGGTCATTATCTGTGATCATATGGATTATTATGGTAGAATAAGTGAAAATATCAATACAAATAAACAAAAATATCTTATCTGATAGATTGTCTAGAGGGGAAGAAGAAAGTTTTCATATTCACAAAAACACATAACCGAACGTATACACTCAGTAATTCCCTCCTCTCTCTCTCTCTCTCTCTCTCTCTCTCTCTCTCTCTCTCTCTCTCTCTCTCTCTCTCGCTAACATGCGTCTGCATATGAGAAACTGTTACCGAACAAATGTTATTTATGCATGACTTATAAGTCTTGTTATTGTCCCGATTGAGATGGGTAAAACATTTATTCATATCAAAACCAAACCATATTCTACAATGCTCGGCTGTCAAAAAGTCGATATCTTGATTAAAATTCTAAAGGTAAAAAATGCATTTTCAGTTCATTCTCTATGCATTTCCAGCTACATACAAATCGACACTCCATATTACATTTTCGAATTTTAAATCTGCTTCGGACTATTGAGTAATATGCAATGTTATTGCGGTCTCAACAGAAATGCTTTTTATTCGTAGATCAACCTCCCACATCAACAAAGGAATTTTTGTGTTTTTGTGCAGGATCTGGCCTTGAATGAAAACATAGTGGGAATTTACGAATGTGTGTGGCATTTGTGCACAAACACTAAGCCAAATTGACGCAAAAGAATGCAGGCAAAAAACGACTAGACTAAGAGAAATTTGAAAGTGGAATATCATCAAGATATCAAAGTTTGAATAATGCTCTAAGAGTTAATTGATAAAACTAAAATGACGTAAAAGCAGAAAACGAACATCAAATAAAAAAAGAAAAAGAATACTATCAAGTGTAAATGAAATAAAATGATTGTACAACTTGAACGATTTTGAGTTTTGCATTTCCTTGCTTTGTAAATAGAGAAAAAATCAAAAGCTGGTCTAACTACAATTTTATAAAACCTTCCTTTTACTTTTGCACTAATCCTCTTGTCGGATAATATTTCCGATGATCTCCTCCAATTCATCCAACACAGTGTATCCCGCGGTTTATTTCCGAGTCCATGCCTCCAAAGTACAGTACCCAAGGTACTTGAAAGTGGTAACCCTCTTGATGTCGTATAAACCTAATTTAATTGCACTTTTATTCCTTCCCCTCCCATCCACAGATATTCTGTCTTAGCTCTGCTTATCCTTAAACCTCCATCTCTTCCCTGGCATCTGATGTAATAACATCCATCACAAGGTCAAAGATGTAGGGGCTGAGAGTTGAACCTTGATGGAAACCAACTCCTACAATGAACATATCTGTTGTACCCACAGTGTTCTTTACTTGAGTGGTAACCTCTGCATGCATAGCCTGGACTTCTGAAAAGTACTTTTCTGAAACATTCTTCTCTCTCATACATCTCCATACTTCTTATCTAGGTACCCATCATATGTCTTGCCTCCTCCAGATCAATAAATACTAATGTAGCCCTCTGTCTTTCTGCATATTTTTCAGTTTTTTGTTTTCCCTTAGTGCAAAAATTTAACATCTATGTACACTTTCCTTAAACCCAAATTGTTCTTTACTTATTGTTGTTTCATTCCTTTATTCTTTTCTCTGTAATTCGTTCATATGTCTTCAAAGTATGAGATATCAATTTTATCCAATGTGGTTTTGTTGGCAGTTTTGTATATCCCCATTTCCCTTATATATATTGGGACCATAGTACTATTTCTCCAGCTGTCCGGAATTTTTTCGTGGCGGTATATCTTTGAAAACATCCTAGAGTATTATTGAACCCCCTCTCTTCCCAAACATTTCCACACCGCAGTTGCTGGTATCCTAGCAGGTCCAACAGCCTTTTCATTCTTCATCTTGCCAAGTGCTCCCTTCACTTCTTCTCTGGTGATATTGGAATTGCTCTTACTTGTGGGTTTCCCTCTTCTCTTATTCTTCTGGGGTTCTCTTCGTTTAATAGCTTCTCAAAATGTCCCTTCTATCTTTCTCTTAGACATTCTTCCCTTGACCAAACTCTTCGATTTTGATCATTGATCTGCTTGATGTTGCGTCAGATCTTTTGTACGTTTTATTTCTTCTTATTGCTGTTTTGTCGATCATCTTCTGACCCTCTGATGCTTTTAATTTCTCATACATCTCCTATAATCCTTCTGCCTTTGCCATTGCTACAGCCCTTTTTGCTTCTTCATTTGCAATTTTCCAAGCCATTCAATTTTCCACAGTCATGCCTTTCATACATTATCCTTGCTTTTCGTTTCGTTTTTACCTTATCTTGATCATTTTGGTTCCACCACCAGCTCTTCTTATCACTTGGTGGTCCTCTACCTACCTGATTTTTTCCCTAATAGTTCTGCTGTTCTCAGTATCTGTTCTATTTTCTATCCGCCAGTTGTTCACATCATCTGCTAATCTAATGCTGCTTAGGACCGTTTCTGTAAAACTCTGTCTCATCTCTTCATCTCTTGGTCTTTTTGCCTCCACAACTAACTTAATGTTGTGGGCTAAGAGTTTCTCCCTTTATGATCTTACAGTTCTTTACTTCAACCAGATAGTTTTTTCTACACAACAGAAAATCGATTTGCGTCTGCCTCCCTCCACTAATGCATGTTGCATAATTTTTGTTTGTGAAAATGTGTTGTTTATTGACGTATCAAAAGATAATGCAAAATCTACTGCAAGTAATTCTCCTTCATTCATTTCTCCCATTCCATGTACTCCATGAATCCTACTGATGTTTTCTCGACTGTCCAATGTGTACATTCAGGTCACCTCCAATCACCAGTTCATCTTCCATTTCTGTTGATGTAATAATTTCATCCATCTCCCGCCAAAATCTATTTTTAACTTCCTCATCACAGCCCAGATTATTCCATAGCTTTTTCTTTTCACCTCGACTACACTTTCCTTCTTTTCCTTACTAAGAACAACCCCAACTCCACATGTTCCCCTTCCATCGGTCCCACTATACATCATCTTAAATCCACTACCAATCTCTCTTGCCTTGTTTCTCTTCCATCTTGTCTCTTGCACAAACAAACTATCACTTTTCCTTCTCTCCATAACATCTGCCACCTCCCTACTTCGTTTGGTCATGATGTCAACATTCAGAGTCCAATTCTAAGCTCTTAGACTTTTTTCTTTAACCATGCCCGTCCTTGACGTGGTGGCTCTTCCCCATTTATCGGGTGGGGCAGGCGAAGCGCGGCCGCGTTGCTGTTCCTGGATACTATGTATGGTTATGGCAGAGGTTTCATGGCCAGATGCCTTTCCTGCCAGCAACCCTCACCAGTTAGTTACCTAGGCTTGAGACGGCAAAGAGTTGGACTGACTTGCGCCCACTATGGCTGGTTTATTATGTATATATATCTAATACTTCTTACGAATTGTACTGTTTCCATGGAAAAATATGTCCAAAATACTAAAAAATCAGGAATTTAAAGTGTTAATTGACTGGACGTTGGTATTAGTAAGTGTGATCAGTAAATTTTGTATATTTCAGCTAAAAAGCAAAGAATGAAGACCAGTTATCTTTTAAGTTTCCGGAGTTAGAGTATGCCTTTTTATGAAGTTTAAGTAAAATATACGTCCATTCGACAGATGTAATAAGTATATATGAGATGAATTGCTGTCCTTCCTGGCCCATTTCCTAATCCGGCCTAGATGAACGACTTCTACGTTTTATTTGTCAGTAATAGTCCGCAGACACACAACAAACAACGAAGAAAGACCTGCTAACTTTAGAAGTCTTGTGCTTTCACTTACTAGACCCATTTGCATTGTAAGCCATTTGGAAGTCGACTTGTGTCTCCCGCTCTGTCACCGCACTCGGGACAAGTCGGAAATTCAGAATGACGTCCCATCCCAAGTCGCGGTTTCAAAGTTTGGTCAGTAGCAGTTCTGGAATGGAATATAGGATTTAATCCAAAGGTCAAGCACTGAGACCTGTGAGGTTATTCAGCGCTGAGACGCAAATTGAGAGTAGAAAGATTTGAAAGGTGGAACAGGAGGAAACCCTCGCTGTTGCACTATAAAACAACTCTTAGGAGAGTGCGGATAGCAAGATGGAAGAAAGAGAATATGAACCGAGGCACAGTAAAAGAATGAAAGCTGTCGCAGTTAGGGGCCGTAGGGATGCTGCAAATAACCCCAAGTAATGCCTACAGGGCACCGCGTGAGGTGCGCTGACGGCATTAGCCCCCTACGGTGCGGCATTTGGTGCACCTGTAGATATTAAAATTGAGTTGTGTATTATTTTTGG
>NC_087208.1:88379932-88388224 GCF_015104395.2 Macrobrachium nipponense
GCAGATCCTCCTTCGTTTATTCTTCCTTCGTGGCATATATCTTTATTTATGGATTTATCACGTTCCTAATGAGGGCCACGTTTACTTTCGCTATCCTGTTTCCTCTTTTGAGATGTGTCGTCACTACCTTCTCCAAGTCTCTTGTGGCTGCACATTCAACCAGAATTCGTCTTAATTAAGTTCCTAAAGAAGTGCCTTTCTGAACAAGTGCTCCCTAAATCCTTGCTGCCACGCCGTCTAAGAAGGTATGACAATCACCCATTCAATGAATTTAGTGTCATGATGTTGAAACAGCACATAGCAGCCGCCAAGCAAGAAGAGAAGGAAAAATTCAAGGAACTGGAAAGAAGAAGGATCTCTTTCAATCATTCCATCCCGGCTGATTGGAAGGACTCGCTGCGACGGGAAATTTACGAAAAACTACGTAGGACTACAGATGCCCTGAAAAGGAAACTCGACAGAAAACTAAAAAATCTTATTGATAGCAGTGATTGGACTAATTGTGCACGTCAAGATTGTGTTTTTAACTTATCTAGTAAACAAATCAGTGAAAATGTTGTGAGTGCGCTTGGATATGGTTTATCTTTCTTTGTAACAAGTAGACCTTCTGCTTTAATGATTGCGTCATCCCTAAGTAAATTTTAAAAATATTGTGATCTTCCTCAAAATCATGTTGACATGATTAAAGGTATTGTTTACGGAGCTGCCAATGTTAAGCATGAAAGTAACTTCCCTGCTCGCTATAAGAAAAGTTTGACCGATCTTAAAAAGGACAATACTATCCACATTACAAAAGCTGATAAGTCAAATAGTATAGTAATTTTAGATAAAGCTGACTACATATCACGTATGCAAGCCCTACTGGATGATGATGTGACTTATAAAAAACTAACAAAAAATCCCCTTGATCAAGTCATAAAAAACTTCAATAGCATAGTGAAAAGTATCCTTAAAGATAAAACAGAACTACTAGGCAAATTGTCAGTCAAATCTCCTTCGCTACCTTACTTGTACGGATTAGTCAAAACGCACAAAGATAATAACCCTATGCGGCCTATTATCAGTACTGTTGGTTCAATTTCATATAAACTTTCGAAATATATCACTAAGATTCTTTCCCCCCGTGTTACTTGGAACCATCTCCGATTCTCATATATATAATTCTCTAGATTTAGTTGATAAATTAAACAAAATTGCTCTTTGCCCTACTGACAGATTTGTTAGTTTTGATGTATGTTCTCTTTTTACTAAAGTCCCTATAGACTCTATTTTAGAATATCTTAGTAATGAACTAACTCAGCATGAATTACCTTAACTATAAGTCACATTATTTCGCTCACGAGTTTTGTGCATTTGTGATTGTAAGTTTATATTCAACGGTGAATTTTTATCAATCAATTTTTTGGCATGGGCAATGGGAAATCCTTTATCACCATTACTCTCAAACCTGTACATGGAATTCTTTGAAAAACGCTACTTACCTAATATCATTTATATTCCTGTAAAGTGGTATCGTTATGTTGATGATTGTTTAGCTGTTCTTCCTGTCGGTGAAAAACAAAATTGCTCTTTGCCCTACTGACAGATTTGTTAGTTTTGATGTATGTTCTCTTTTTACTAAAGTCCCTATAGACTCTATTTTAGAATATCTTAGTAATGAACTAACTCAGCATGAATTACCTCCAACTATAAGTCACATTATTTCGCTCACGAGTTTGTGCATTTGTGATTGTAAGTTTATATTCAACGGTGAATTTTATCAACAAATTTTTGGCATGGCAATGGGAAATCCTTTATCACCATTACTCTCAAACCTGTACATGGAATTCTTTGAAAAACGCTACTTACCTAATATCATTTATATTCCTGTAAAGTGGTATCGTTATGTTGATGATTGTTTAGCTGTTCTTCCTGTCGGTATTGATGTAAATGATTTACTCTCTAAATTAAATAACCAGGTACCATCGATTAAGTTTACTCTAGAATTAGAAAAAGACAATTGCCTCCCTTTCCTTAGACGTTTTGATACATAGAGGACCATTTCAATGTAATTCAGTATTTATAGGAAACGACTAACAACTTAACTTATGTTCATTTCTTCTCAGGCCACCATCTTAACATAAAAATATCAATTTTTCCCTCTATGTTTTTACGAGAATTGCGCATTGTCAGTCCACAATATTTAGATCAAGAAATTGAATACATAAGAAAAATAGGGAAAGATTTATGCTATCCTTCACATATATTAGACATTTGTTATAATAAAGCACACAAAAAGTTTTATACTGTAAGTAACACGCAGAAAGAAAATTCTAAGAACATTCTCAATTTGCCTTATTTTAACGGATTTGAAACCATTAAATCATTGTTAAAAGCTTTTAATGTCAACCTTGTTTTTTCCTATAATAACACACTAAAAGGAATGTTAATAAAAAATGGCCCCAGAGAGAGCAACAACATAATATATAAAATTCCATGTATGGATTGTCCCTCATTTTATCTCGGACAGTCTAGCAAAGACTTAGAAGTAAGGCTAAGCCAGCATAAATATTCTGTAAAAACTGGGCAAAAATCTAATGCAATATTCATTCATTTAAGTGAAAACAACCACCGAATAAATTGGGTTGATAGTTTCAGTAATTGCAAGGTCAAGAGATGTCTTATCACGAAATCTTTTAGAATCTGCTTTAATACAACTTACTTTTCATTGTAATTTCAATGTTAGTCGTGGCCTTTTTCATTTAGACCCTTGTATCTGTAACATGTTTAAGAATGACCTCAAAGATATAATTACTGACTTAAATAAAAATCAGTTGCCTTAGAGTTATTATTTTTGTTGTAATGTATGTCTGACATGTATTGTGAATATGGTTTTGTTTACCAAGTTCTGAATAGCTGTCACCTATAATCCTTTATTGTCTTGAAATTGTATCTGAGATGATTGTCTTAAACCTTTAATTGCACCCATTGTTTATGCTTGTTTGGGAAGGTTTCTTATCTTCCAGGTGTGTCAGATTCTAGTACTAATCTCTTTATAATCCCTATCTGTCAGTTATACGAATCTTCTTGTCTTTTCTCGTATTTATGTCAGTCTCTGCTCAGTAAAGGACGTTTAACGTCGAAAGATCTTGCAGATCCTCCTTCGTTTATTCTTCCTTCGTGGCATATATCTTTATTATATATATATATATATATATATATATATATATATATATATATATATATATATATATATATATATATATATATATATATATATATATATATATATATATATATACATATATATATATATATATATATATATATATATATATATATATATATATATATATATATATATATATATATATACACATATATATATATATATATATATATATATATATATATATATATATATATATATATAATATATATATATATATATATATATATATATATATATATATATATATACATATATATATAATTATAAATTACATTATATTATATTATATTATATATGTATAATGGTTTTGTGTATATTGATCGTACAATATGTAATGATTAGTTAATAGTACAATATTGGTGAAATAATAACAGTCTTTTGCATTCCTTTCAAAATGTTATTTTGATCTTATGGACAGATCATACGATTATACAAAGCAGTCTTTCAGGTTTCGATGCCTTTTCATTCATTGTTGTCAGGGCTAAAAGCTTCAATTTTGTATCTCTTGTTACCCAGACAATCATTTTCATGGACTTTTCCCTGCGACAGATATTAAACAATGTTATTGTTTTATTAAAGCTGGAGCATCACGAGTACGAGTAGGATACAAAGAGAGAGAGAGAGAGAGAGAGAGAGAGAGAGAGAGAGAGAGAGAGAGAGAGAGAGAGAGAGAATTAAGAAATCCATTCACATACAAGTTAATGCTTTTTCTACCCACAGCAAGGTTTCAATCCCTTCAAATTTTTCCTTCTAATGTTCCATTTGCCTTTTTTCCAATATGAACTACAGAAACGTGATCCAAATATATAAACAAGAAGTAAAAGTTTGGTCCCCATTAAGAAAATCCAGATTATTATTGAGTTTTAAATGTTGTTTTCCTCGAGTCCGGAGTTACTTTGCCCAACTGAAGGCTGCTGAACAAAGACTTGTGTTGGCATAACAAACCGCAACCTGTGCACTTCCTGTGGAATATTCAAACAGATGTTCAACGTTGTGTCATATTTTATTTAACAGACAAGACATTTTTGCCTTCTAAAGGAAGTAAAGGTCACAAGAATCATGAACAACAGAAATACGAAGAGAATTCCAAAGTAGGGCAGTAGAAGGAAAGAATCTTACAGAATCATAGAATCGTGAAAACCTTAGGAGTGTTATCGATTCCCATTTCATTTTTCTGAAAGAAAAAGTTGTGGGGGTGTCGAATCTGGCTTGTATTGGTATCAACGTTATTATCAAAGGGAGGCTCACGTTTGGAAAATTGTCGTTGTCAAAACTTCTGCTATTTAACCTTTAAACATAATCCGTAGTTGGGATAGTGTTATAGTCTATGAGATTAAGTGCTGGAACCTTATTTCACCTAACCTCCGTCGAATCCTGTCTTTGAGGAAGAGTTTTTATTATACTCAGCTAAGAGCTGTGGCATAGAGAGTTTGTGCTTCATCTGCAAGTGAATCAGTTTGAATAAAAGGACCCCATTCAAATAAAATTCAGAAACGCAGATGGTAGGCTTCTCTCTAATCTGCATTTTGTGTCGAAATCAGCTCCTCATTCGTTTAAAAGTAGAGGATCTATCAGTCACTGTCTAAAGAAAAAGGTAACACTTTAGGCTGATGTGTTTGACAGTGAGCAGAGCAATGGGAAACTCTGTAAGCTTCATACATTTTTTGGTCCTGTGAAATTCGGACTCATTTGCTAAACCTTGATGCTTTCAGACATTTAGACTTATATGGTACTTTCCATCGTATGATTGGTCTTGATTTTAGTGCTTATTTTGACCTTCATAGTCATGAAACCCTTATGGAGATGTGAGTTTTTTTTTTTTTTTAGGATTATTATTGAATTTTTAACTAATATAGATTGGATATGGTAGTTACTGATGGACACTATAATGATTACAGAAGTACGCTGCTATGCCCTAGGCCTAATGTATTGTTCTTGGCCAGTTACAAGATGTAGCTTGGCTTTGAAAACAGGCTATCTGTGGTTGCTGATGATGCCTCTCTGCTTTTGTACTCTATAGGCCTATAGTTGCTGAAGCTCTAAACAGAGATTTTGCTAAAATGAGTGCATTGTGCAGATTATGTGGGATGCCGATGAACTCTCTCTCTCCCCCCCCCCCCACCCCCCCCCCCCACCCCCCCCCCCCACCCACCCCACCCACCCGAAACTCAATTTTCTTTATTAGCAAGTCCAGGATATAATTTAGAAACTCCACGTACTCACCACTCCACCGAGATTTTTTATTACAAGTAGTTCTCTAACTACGAGCAAGTAATTTAAATTATTGTATCATTCTTTATGTCGTGAAACTCATTTGACCTGTCTCTTCTTCAGTTGCACAAAAAATCATTATTCTTCCATTTGCCCTGCTGCTTTGCTTGGCAGCCTAAATTTCATTAACGAGTTTTACTTTCCATTATTTTGATTATTATTGCAAAAACCTAGCTTTCTGCTTCAATGTCTCATCTGTGATCGTGATAGTAATCTCTGGCACCATTGTTTAGTTATCTCTTTTCGTTGCTGTATGAGATATTTCGAAATTCTGATCATCCTTTGCATTCAGGTCTTCCCAGATTGCACCATTCACCTGTGGTTCAATCGTTGGAGTTGGCTTCATAAGTTCAAACTTGGTGTAAACAGTTTTTTTTATTTATCCTTTTATTATACTTTGTCATTTATCTGATTTGTTTTCCTTTATTGCTCCTTTTTTATGGTTTGTTTATCTCAGTATTAAGAGCGCTTTCCTTCACCTTCGATAACAGCTTAACGTATAATAATAATGATGATAAAAACTTGACATTTAAAAAATTCTGACTGAAGTTTTAAGTGGGCAATGTATCCCAAAATATTAGGCAGACAAAAGATTAGCTCATTGCAGGATTACCGTTGTATTTATAAGTCTGGTAAACAGCAGCTCATAAGAGTTGCTATAAATGTTCCCGAACATAAGACCTTAATTATCCTGATTGCCCAACTTTTTCTCTGGCGTTTTCCGATTTTCCCTCTTCATCCAGATTTCATCTTATTCAGTTGAAACTGATATTCAAGGCAAGGAATGTGAGAAGAAGCAGGCAGATTTTAATCATTACATTTTATATGCAGACAGTACTACACGGGCAAATACTTTTCTAGTAACTGTTGCTCTCGTAACGAACCTCGATTTAACATTTGCTCATGTGGACGAAGGAAATTTAGATAATTTCCAAGAAAAATTTCAAACCATAGGTAACGATAGCATGCATGTTCCAGTAACTTTTACGTCGATAACCCCCATGGATATACGAATTTAGATAAGTGCCTCGAGCTAGAACTTATGCATACACATTCTTATGATTAGTATCCTAAAGTCTTTTAAATCACTTTTGTTTTTTCAGCATCAACGACCTCTGCTGCTTTTTTTTTATTACTAGCAATAATTCTTCATTAATTGCTTTAATTTAAACTCAGAAATCAAAGCCGTCAGCAGTCAGTAGATAGCACGAACCTTAAATTTCTTAGGTAAAAAGAAGTATTTTGAAAATTTCTTCATATTCCCATTTTACATTCCTTTTGAGACAGCAACAAAAATCATAGAGGAGGAAAGCTACATCATGGCACCCATGATGTAGCAAGTCCAGGATATAATTTAGAAAACTCCACGTACTCACCACTCCACCGAGATTTTTTTTTTTTTATTACAAGTAGTTCTCTAACTACGAGCAAGTAAATGTAAATTATTGTATCAATTCTTTATGTCGTGAAACTCATTTGACCTGTCTCTTCTTCAGTTGCACAAAAAATCATTATTCTTCCATTTGCCCTGCTGCTTTGCTTGGCAGCCTAAATTTCATTAACGAGTTTTACTTTCCATTATTTTGATTATTATTGCAAAAACCTAGCTTTCTGCTTCAATGTCTCATCTGTGATCGTGATAGTAATCTCTGGCACCATTGTTTAGTTATCTCTTTTCGTTGCTGTATGAGATATTTCGAAATTCTGATCATCCTTTGCATTCAGGTCTTCCAGATTGCACCATTCACCTGTGGTTCAATCGTTTGGAGTTGGCTTCATAAGTTCAAACTTGGTGTAAACAGTTTTTTTTTATTTATCCTTTTCATTATACTTTGTCATTTATCTGATTTGTTTTCCTTTATTGCTCCTTTTTTATGGTTTGTTTATCTCAGTATTAAGAGCGCTTTCCTTCACCTTCGATAACAGCTTAACGTATAATAATAATGATGATAAAAGCTTGACATTTAAAAAATTCTGACTGAAGTTTTAAGTGGGCAATGTATCCCAAAATATTAGGCAGACAAAAGATTAGCTCATTGCAGGATTACCGTTGTATTTATAAGTCTGGTTAAACAGCAGCTTCATAAGAGTTGCTATAAATGTTTTCCCGAACATAAGAACCTTAATTATCCTGATTGCCCAACTTTTTCTCTGGTGTTTTCCGATTTTCCCTCTTCATCCAGATTTTCATCTTATTCAGTGAAACTGATATTCAAGGCAAGGAATGTGAGAAGAAGCAGGCAGATTTTAATCAATACATTTATATGCAGACAGTACTACACGGGCAAATACTTTTCTAGTAACTGTTGCTCTCGTAACGAACCTCGATTTAACATTTGCTCATGTGGACGAAGGAAATTTAGATAATTTCCAAGAAAAATTTCAAACCATAGGTAACGATAGCATGCATGTTCCAGTAACTTTTACGTCGATAACCCCCATGGATATACGAATTTAGATAAGTTGCCTCGAGCTAGAACTTATGCATACACATTCTTATGATTAGTATCCTAAAGTCTTTTAAATCACTTTTGTTTTTTCAGCATCAACGACCTCTGCTGCTTTTTTTTTATTACTAGCAATAATTCTTCATTAATTGCTTTAATTTAAACTCAGAAAATCAAAGCCGTCAGCAGTCAGTAGATAGCACGAACCTTAAATTTCTTAGGTAAAAGAAGTATTTTGAAAATTTCTTCATATTCCCATTTTACATTCCTTTTTGAGACAGCAACAAAATCATAGAGGAGAAGCTACATCATGGCACCCAAAAATTGTATTGGGATTTTTAATAGTCCAACCTATGCATAGAA
>NC_087208.1:88388724-88408724 GCF_015104395.2 Macrobrachium nipponense
AGAAATGACTCATATTTGCCAAAACATTCTCTCTCTCTCTCTCTCTTCTCTCTCTCTCTCTCTCTCTCTCTCTCGTGCGTGAGCGCGTGCGTACGTATGCGGTTGCGTGCGAACTCTTTCTATATGCATGTATAGGTCTGTGAAAAATTATTGCTATCTAACGCAGTCAAAAATTTGAAAAATTATTGCTACTTAACGCAGTACAAAAATGGTATGTAATGTGGAACGATCTTTATATCTGCGATGAAAAGACGAAGGCTTTTTAATACGCGTGGGAGGGAGCGACCTATTTCCTTCGGCACGAGTGAACAAGGAATTCATTAATAATTTTGCATAATATTCTCACTTTAAACAGAATTCCATTTCCATAGATCCCTCAGGAGTAACATTTTTTATAAAATCCACAATGCTCTTTCATTTTTGCAAAAGAATATTGCGTTATAAGGTTACGATATAAACAAAGAAATTGTATATACGTAAGAATCTATTGTAGACAAAGATATACCATATGGGGGGGGGGGGGGGGGGGGGGAGGGGGGGGGGGGGGGGGGGGGGGGGGTGGGGGGGGGGGGGGGGGCGAGATTCGAGAATGACACAAACAAGATCAGTTTTCAGTTTTGCTGTATCTTCATAATCACTGATTATCGGAATTGACACGTGTGCATATTCCACCATTTCGAAGATGCCCATTGCTCTGAAGTGTCATATGAGTAGCAATTAGTAATAGGCTAGTGGAATCTCTTAATTGTCTTGGAAATAATTACATTTGGAGGGATAGGTGTCTACAGTATTGATGATATCTTATTTTCCTGGCCTCATGTTGAAATTTAGTGAAACTAAGCGGTATCCACCTGGCCAAATTTATTTTTTGTGAATCTGAAGAATCAGTTTTTAAATAATAGATATTCGTGAGTGTGTGTGTGTGTGTGTGTGTGTGTGTGTGTGTAAATAAAACAGCGATAGCCTGCGGGGATCAGAGCTTAAGCTTGAACTTGACAATGATAAGCTCTAAGACATTTTTACTAATGGCCTTTATTTATACTTGCAGAATGCTAGTAATTATAGTAATACTGTGGACGCAAACATTAAACATTAATTACAGTACGGATAAAAGTTATAAATTTTACCATTTAATTACTAACATAGGTCCTTGCTTTGTTCTGTACAGTATTAGTCATTTACAAACACTTCATTACGAGAGATGAACTTTGCTTTGATGCAATTCAGCCTTCTGTTCTGCGTGGATTAGAGCTCTTGGAGAAAAAAATTGAAATTTTAAACGTATTCAGGTTGAAGGACGTAAATGTTGCTGCTGCCTTTGCTGATGAGAAACATGTATGCAGGAGAACCGTGAATTTAAATCATCCCATTTATGAAACAGGGAACAAGAACAGCCAACTAGGCAACATGAATTATTCAAGGACCAAAAAGGCATCCCATCCTCGTTTTTTTTTATTGTTCCTCCTCTTAGTCTTTCTAAGTTTCGTTTTTAGCAATAGGGAATATGATTCAAACAATAACGATTTCAGTAGTGATGTTTATGCAAATGAGATGGAAACATTTATTGCATCGGCAGAATATTTCCACTAAGATGGGACCAAGTTCACATATACAGATGGGACATACTAACAGTGCAAGTTGTAAAAAGAAAGTCTTGTATTATCTTTCAAGTTTTTAGTCGCTTATATGGGCATTAAGTTTGTTCAAACTGTGCGTCAAACACGAAATGTTGAAAAATTCTTACTCAAGGATTCCGAGCCGAAGAAACACTGCTTTTCGGCATAACTTTTTATCAAGGCATCGGATGAAGGCGAAAGTTGGCAAGTGTATTATATTACACTACCTAGTTTTGCAGTTATTATTTTGTACCTAAGTCCTATAGTTCTTGTTCTACTTATCAGAGTAAAAGTGAGTTTCCTATGCTAGAGCCATCAAAATAGCAGGTAAGGGTCTTGAACACAATAGTGACGTTAACCTATGACGTCATGAGGCTCCACCCACAGTGAAGAGAAGTTGACATATGGGAAAAACTTCTCTTCACTCTGGCCTGCCCCACTTGCTGATGACATCAATGATGGATTATCATCGTCCCCTTGATTGCATTATCATTCTCAATAATGTATCATTATTATTAATATTATTATTATTATTATTATTATTATTATTATTATTATTATTATTATTATTATTATTATTATTATGTTATTATGTTAAGACCAAGGCCAAGAGAGACCATGAGAGACAATGTCTACCCAATCAGGTGGAGTCGCCTTCCACCTGGGGTAGCTTTCGTGGGCGATGACGTATCGTAAAGGTACCTGCTCGTCATGGCACTTCTCTGACGCAATAAGGAGGTAGACAACGCTCATCCTACATGGGGGATTTGGTGAAGGTTGGGGGAGGGGGGGTAATGTGCAGACCTCTTTCTCTTTCGCTTGGCCTTGGTTGGGACTAAGTTGTTAGCTTGGAATTCTTCCATATTCTTAATATTCGTATTGTGATACTTCACAAATTATTCAGTGTACTATGTAATTCATCCACGTAATGAACCAGTCTATAGCTCATATGGTAGATCTACATCTATTCAGAGCGGGAATACAAAATGACAATCAGATTGGTTTTACCTCAGGCTTCGAACTATAGCCTTCTATTTGGCTGCAAACGAGAGATGCGTGTTGCCAAGTAACTATTACCCACTATGAAAATAATTACCTATTCACACTGTATAGTGAATCTTGTCATGGGTCTTCTCACTTGTATACAAAGTGGCAAGCCGTAGCACAAATGCAGTCTTGTAACCACGGGGACAATACCATATCTTGCTGGCCATTATAGAATTTGTTGAAGCCTGGACTATGTTAGTGATAACTTGCTGCCTACCTGGATGAGCGGAGCCTCATGACGTTATATTATGTTCACATCACGAATTGCTTTAGGATCCTTGTCAGTGATTTTCTCGGTTCCGGCATCTGCTACTTTATTTTACTCTATAAAAATATCAAAATTATCGAACTTAGGTACTAAATAAAACGTGAAAAATTACGTAAGGTTGTAAAACATACACTTGCCAACTTTCACCTTTATTCGATGCTTTGATAAAGATATTGCCGATGAACCTCTCTCATCGGCTCTGAATCCCTTAGTAGCGGTGTTATATACTTTCAAGTTATTAAATTATATGGACAAGGGTAACTGCCATTAATGTGTAATAAAAATCCACATTATGTAGTAAACACTGTTACTGTGTAAAGTACAAAAGCAAGGTTTTTACTTTTGAACAACTGAACTGGACGGTGTTCCTCGTCATTGTTTACATTAAAATATAAAGTGAGAGGTCACGGACGTACTGTTTCGGCCATGCAGAGAGAGGGGAAGAGGAAGCACAGCATGAATTCACTGAAAAATCTCTTGAATTAAAATTAGAATTTAAATAAGACGTAATAATTTTCATTCATTTCGCGCGTCTCCCCTCATTACTGGACTAAAGGATTGAGAATCATTGTTCCAGCTGAACCAGTCTGTCCAATTGCATCACTAATCTGAACCTATTGTTTGGCACAAATTGTCCCGAATTATTTAGATCTGTTTATTTTACCCTGCTGGAACTGGTAATTCCTAAGAAAGTTAAAAACGCGCAAGAGACACAAAAATTTCAATGATAATACTGTAAGAGATCGTTAGTCCAGTTCAGGGAAATTAGAATAATGAAACTCAATAAACGCTTCCGTTTAATAATAACTCTAATCCTTGAACAAAGGACTTGACGAGTAGCAGTTCATCTGCGATGGGAATTCTAATGACTTCTTCATCTTTCGACCGTTTATGTAAGTCGATTCCAGATTTGCGAACTTGGTATGAGCCGAGTTTGGTATGAAATCCAAACTTCGATGATTTGGATGCGATGGAATAAAAATTTTCATCAGATGGCTTAAGTTTGAAAAATAATCTTATTTAAAAACAAATTTAAAATGTTTGAATATAAACATTGTGTGTTTTTTAAATTATGAAACTGGCTTCTAATATCATCTTGCACACTCGCAATATTGGACATCAGTCCTGACCTTCTGTAGCTGAGGCTCAGTTCCATTAGACGACCGACGTCGTTTTATGTTCGGCCTTGTCAACATTGCTGTCAACCGGTCCCTTTGGTCATCTCCTTAACATCTGCAAGGTTCCTAGAGGTTCTGTTCTTGACCCATATCACGGTTTATTAAATTCCAATTGCTGGCTGTCAGCCACATACTTCCTCGTTGCTGTGCAGTAATAATTTTATATCTTTTGGCTTTATGATGTATCAACAACGTTACATTTACTCATCACAAGAGGAGCTCATCCGCTCTTCCATGCGCTATTGACTTCTACATCCCATTCAGTGTCGCTGTGTTTTATTAAACTGACGATTCGCAATGCATAGTAGGCCAGTGCAGCCCCGTGTTGCATGATCTAGACAATATTGTCGAATATTTCGATCTCAGTTTCCTCAATTGTGCACACCATAATGATAATATACTGACCTACTTTCTTATACATTTATCAGTCAGCAGGAACGTAGTTCAGTAGTAACAGCTGCAGTGTATGAGTTTGTTTACAGTGTTAACTGCATTTTTTAAGAATCCGTGCGTCTTTTTATAAACAATCAGATTGTACGATTTTTTTTGTTTTTTTTTTTTTTTTCTTTTTTTTAATTTCAGACTGGGTTTATATTCGTACCCTTTGTGTGATTTTTTTGTCAACACGCTAACATATCTTTACCCGAAAGGTAATTATAAGAATTGTTTAATTTCGGTATTATAGTGTTTGAAGAAAAAAACTATAAAGTATGTTAGCCTTCCAAGACAGTTTTAATCATAATGTTCAGGTTACAACTTGAAAAAGAAACCTAATTTATCATCCTGAAAAAGGAGATGAAATTTGTTATTAAATAGGGCAAAAGTTTATCAGTAAAGGTCTTCGTAATATATTTATAATGAAATTAAAATTCTCTCTCTCTCTCTCTCTCGTCTCTCTCTCGTCTCTCTCTCTCTCTCTATTTGTATGTAGTGGAATGTGTTCGCAAAGGCGAGCACCATTATTTGATTATTTGAGGTGTTTTGCAGAATTCCGATAAGGAGACTTTATATCGATGGGTAGAACAAACTCGGAGGCGCTCGCGCACGCACACACATATATGTGTGCGCTTGTAGATATATATGTAAGCTTGTATGTATGTACGTGAGTGTGTGTTTTTAAGGCATTGATCATAGCCAAAACCCGGAACAGTATTTGTACAACTTTATTGGGACATGTTTCGAGTAGTACTATCACTCGCTATCACCTACGAAATTAAAATGAATGACATTATAGTCTTGCAATCAAATTCACAATAATAAAATGAGAGGTATAAAATTATAAGAGTACGTTTAAAAGATAGCTAATACTTAAAAAAAATAAAATTTAAAAATGGCTAATTGAAACAATTGAGTAGATAAAATAAAATAAAGCAGAATGCAAATTTAAGTCACAAAAACGGATGGTACAAAAGAACAGTAAATATACTAAGTCGGTATACAAACTAGCAGGATGCAGTGAGGTAACAGCTACATTTCTAGCCAAGGAAGGCTTTATCTTAACAGAATATAAAACTTCTAAAATGTCCAGGTCTGTAGCAAATTGGGCAGAGGTTAAAATAGAAAATCATCGATACGTAAAGGGGTACCAGACTCCTCGCTGTGTTTCCTAATTGCACTATAACTAGGTCTTGTAAGATAATTGCCTGTACGAAATGACCCACCAAGTTGTTCAAACCATCTCATCCAAGCTGATTTGGTAGTTTTTCCAACGTAAGTGGCATCACAACACTGCACTGCCACTTATAGATCAGATTGGACCGAAGGCTTGTTGGTATAAAAATTATGTTTGTAAAGCCTTAAACAAACGTGTCCAATTCAAGAAGTGTGAGTCAAAACGTAACCTTTTAGACGTAAAAAGCAAAATTAAGACCACGTGATAAAACCATTTTTTCTTTATCAGTCAATACATGGTTTTTCTTTATCAGTCAATACACGAGAGGAATAATTAAAAATGACATTATCAGGAGACATGGGCGAGTCGAAATAACCTAAATTTTTCAGTTTTAAGGAATGCACATGAGAAACTTGACTCTATTTATACAATTAGATAAATGAATGAAATCTAGATGAGAAAACTGCATTTTTCAACACATTATTCACTTGGTTTAGTTTAAATGCAGTATGATGCAAAAGTCGCTGCTTACCGCGAATTTCTTCTTCCAGTAGTTTCTTCTGGTAATCCCGATAATGTTGAGCTCTGTGTAGGGTTTTGTTGTATAATTTGAAGTGAAGAAATTTTGGGACGAGGCCATTCATCTCGCTAGTCTCCAGGAAATGCATGTCACTGCGAACTTTTCTCAACTTATAATCTCTCCTTTGTACCAACCAAAATTGTTGAAGAACTGTAGGCCCATATCTTCTTCTGACAATCACAGCAATTGAAACACCTACAGGGAAGCGCCATCTACATATCAGTAAGGAAACCAAGGCCAAATCCCGGAACAGCATTTTGTACAACTTTATTGGGACATGTTTCGAATAGTAATATCACTCGTTACCAACCTACAAAATTAAAATGAATGACATTATAGTTCTTGCAATCAAATTCACAATAATAAAAATACAAGTATAAAAATGATAAGAGTACGTTAAAAGATAGCTAATACTTAAAAAAAAATTTAATAAAAAAATGGCTAAATGAAAAAATTGAGTAGATAGAATAAAATAAAGCAGAATGCAAATATATATACTAATATATATATATATATATATATATATATATATATATATATATATATATATATATATATATAATATATAATATACTATATATATAGCAATTGAAACACCAGCAGGGAAGCGCCATCTACATACAGTAAGGACACCAAGGCCAAAACCGGAACAGCATTTTGTACAACTTTATTGGGACATGTTTCGAGTAGTACTATCACTCGTTATCAACCTACAAAAATAAAATGAATGACATTATAGTTCTTGCAATCAAATTCACAATAATAAAACCATTCTAGAACCATCGTGAGAACAGGCGCCTCCAACACACGCGTGAAAGCCTCCGTGCTGCAAAACTTCTCGAAGTAGATGCGTTTTCCTTTCCCTTAACTTTGCTATAAAGCAATTACCATTAGACACACACACACACACACACACATATATTAGGGCTGTTGCCTTGTATAATAAGGCGCCCTATGAGGTAATGTTAGACTTGCGATAATCTTACGTAAGTCAGTTGGTTATGCACTTCCATACTCATTGGAGTGTCTTGGGGTTTGTAGATCACTTACGAAGTCGGTATTATCTTCTTTGGTTATGACGACGAATGTGTTAAACTCCATGATGATTCAGCAATGATGTGAGGTTCTAGTAGAAAACACGAAGTATAAAAAAATACTTATATTCTCTGAGATTACATGATGAAGTTCAGAGGAAATTTGTACAAGTCTTCTAATGACGATGGCTTGATCGTTTCTGCCAACGATGAAGGCTAATTCCAGTCTGTTCTCACTACCATCTCAGTTACAAGTCATAAAGGAAGCAGACAGTAGCTCGAACATATGAACATACATACAAATGAGACACATTACTAATCACGTAGGCCGTTTGAATTATAGGTCGCGGTAGTTGTCTCAAGCAGGGAGCTTGGACTAATGTTTCAAAACAAATGAATGACCACAGGTGACGGTACGTCACCTTAGCCTACTTTATTGTATACGTCATCTTAGCGTCTCTGGTCTGATCACATTCCTGCAAGCAATCTGGTTGACCTCTTTAGTTTTAGTTTTTTATATATATGGAGTAACATTCCATATTTTTATTATGTAATCACTTACATAAAAGCTCGGTCAGCTACCAAAACCAACCACTGAATATTACTCAAGCTTGACTTGCATTTGACTTATAGGAGTGTGATACAGACACTATGTGAATGTATATAGATATATAGAAAATACTTATAAGTAAAAAAAAAAATCATGGTGTACAAAAATACAGATTCAAGTAATAAGATATAAAACATAATATGCATATGATGGTATTCGTAAATAATAGTGATCACGTGATATATACTGATACAGTTTTTCACTTCATCTCATTAAGATACATATGCTACAGAAAATACTAATGTACTCTGATAATAGCATAGAATATTGATTAACATGATAAAAATCATATTTTAACTGATAAAAATTTCATATATGAATTGATAAAAATTATTAATGTTTATGCTGACTGATTCGTTGATTTTTATGCTAACTGTTATATATCTGCAGTTATTGGTAAGATAAATGGTAACAGATTGATTATAGGCTACCTGATTTATTTATACATATGTATATGGATTCAAATAATTATGATTAATATATGTGCACTTTAAATAGATTCCTTGTGAGTACACGCAAAGATATATTTCGACTCTGTTATTTATGATCATTTATATATAGATTCCTAGTGCGTACACGCAAAAAGTATATATTTCTTTCGACTCTGTTATTTATGATCATTTATATATAGGATACATGATACTTTATATATATATGATACATGACCGAGGTTATACTACTACACATTTAACTAGCGTTCGAACAACATTTCGTCCATTACACAGTTCCAGACAACCACCTATATCCAAATGAAATGTCCAATTCCAAATGGTTAAAACAAGGGGAAAATTGGCTGGCGGGGTCCAACGTTCTATTTCGGCCTCATACTTGTTCTCTGCATCCTAAGCCACACGAATACATTCATGATGAATAAAATCATCCCCAGCACCAGTCTCTTCAGGGGAGTGGGTTCAGATCCCACTGCTGCCACCAATATTAGGGCTGTTGCCTTGTATAATAAGGCGCCCTATGAGGTAATGTTAGACTTGCGATAAACTTACGCTAAGTCGGTTGGTTATGCACTTCCATACTCATTGGAGTGTCTTGGGGTTTGTAGATCACTACAAAGTCGGTATTATCTTCTTTGGTTATGACGATGATGTGTTAAACTCATGATGATTCGGCAATGATGTGAGGTTCTAGTAGAAAACACTAAGTATAAAAAAATACTTATATTCTCTGAGATTACATGATGAAGTTCAGAGGAAATTTGTACAAGTCTTCTAATGACGATGGCTTGATCGTTTCTGCCAACGATGATGGCTAATTCCAGTCTGTTCTCACTACCATCTCAGTTACAAGTCATAAAGGAAGCAGGCAGTAGCTCGAACATATGAACATACATACAAATGAGACACATTACTAATCACGTAGGCCGTTTGAATTATAGGTCGCGGTAGTTGTCTCAAGCAGGGAGCTTGGACTAATGTTTCAAAACAAATGAATGACCACAGGTGACGGCACGTCACCTTAGCCTACTTTATTGTATACATCATCTTAGCGTCTCTGGTCTGATCACATTCCTGCAAGCAATCTGGTTGACCTCTTTATTTTTAGTTTTTTTATATATATGGAGTAACATTCCATATTTTTATTATGTAATCTGCTTCCTTTATGACTTTTAACCGAGATGGTAGTGAGAACAGACTGGAATTAGCCATCATTGTTGGCAGAAGCAATCAAGCCATCGTCATTAGAAGACTTGTACAAATTTCCTCTGAACTTCATCATGTAATCTCAGAGAATATAAGTATTTTTTTATACTTAGTGTTTTCTACTAGAACCTCACATCATTGCCGAATCATCATGAGTTTAACACATCATCGTCATAACCAAAGAAGATAATACCGACTTTGTAGTGATCTACAAACCCCAAGACACTCCAATGAGTATGGAAGTGCATAACCAACCGACTTAGCGTAAGTTTATCGCAAGTCTAACATTACCTCATAGGGCGCCTTATTATACAAGGCAACAGCCCTAATATTGGTGGCAGACTACTAAAAGAACTCTACAATGTCTTCCGAAGAAAAACCAGAATAATGAATAATGTATCATATCAGAAGTCTACGACGACAAAAGCAACAGATTCTTCAAGCAACTTAGTATCATCGTTTAGTGAGCGACTTCAGAAAACAACAAGAACTCTACAACGTCTTCCGAAGAAAAACGAATAATGTATCATATCAGAAGTCAACGACGACAAAAGCAACAGATTCTTCAAGCAACACTTAGTATCATCGTTTAGTGAGCGACTTCAGAAAACAACAAGAACTCTTCACGTCTTCCGAAGAATAACGAATAATGTATCATATCAGAAGTCAACGACGACAAAAGCAACAGATTCTTCAAGCAACTTAGTATCATCGTTTAGTGAGCGACTTCAGAAAACAACAAGAACTCTTCAACGTCTTCCGAAGAATAACAAATAATGTATCATATCAGAAATCAATGACGACGAAAGCAAGAGATTCTTCAAGTAACTTAGTATCATCGTTTAGTGAGCGTTTCCAGCACTTCAAGAAATAAACCAAACGCGTCTTCAGCATCGGATCTTCAAGGAATCGAATCATCCAACAAACAAACAACGAGCACGAGGGAAATTCAAGCCAAACCAGGTCATCCGCTAAACAGAGAAGGAGGGCCAAGGGCATGTTGTTATCGGAACACCGTGACTTCCCACAAAATCAAGCTAAGTACAATTTTTTTATTCATTTGGAGTAACTGAGTGTTTCCTTTACAAGTCGAATTTTCGTTATTCCTGTGGCTGAAGTTACGAGACATTCTTAATCTTACTTTTTTACAGAAATTATCTACATCATTGAGATTTCGCTACTGCGAGTTTTTATCTTTGAGTTTCTGTTTCCAGAAGTTCTACTGAAATATCATAATCATATACTGTGTTAATTTTATCATTTTGGGTGATTATTAATCCTTTACGTAACAAATCATATTAAACAGTGAATATGCGTTTACGCAGTGGACGTCTGTATTTATACAGATGCATGGATGGGGTCGTTATGCACAGTAGTGATAAGAAAACACACAAAAACAAGTGGAACCCCGGACAAATCTAGATAAATTAGAGGTAACACTATTTCGGGTCAGGACAATAAAATGCTCCTGTGCAAGGTCCCGATCGCAGTTTCAGCCTTTAGTTATGTGTAAAAAAACGAATCCCTATGACTCAACTTAACTTTAAAAATACGGCTGGATTGCAAGGAATAACATGTCTATAAAAAACTTTAATTAGGCTAAATGCGCTGACCAGGCTCCCTCACTATTTAAAATTTTAGCAAAAAATGAAGTAAACAACAGCAAGTACAAACAGTTAATATTGAACGCAGTAGAGATAACTTGTTTTAATAGTAATCACTCAATTCTGTTAGTTCAAGTCATTCATACGTTCGTTGCTTTATACGTAACCAACAACAGAATGCTAAAAACACACAATACGTTGCCGATGGTAAACAGTAGCCCTAAATATCAGAATCAAACAAATCGTGCTTAAGCAAACTTGGTTACTGTGTCATCTAGTCAGACGGTCAGGGTCAGTTAAATCTGCCGAGTGTTCAAAGCATAGCACATTCCACATAAGCGACTTCAGCGGAGAGGAAAAACGATGTTAGATCATTTATGCCATACATTTTTTTATGCCAATACCTTTTTAATTTAAAAAGGAATTTTCCTATGAATCACACGACCGTATCAAGTATTCAGAGCAGGTTCTCGTAATTTTAATACAATAAGTTATTATAAGTAGTGGTGGATTAAGCCCGACTGTATGCGCCGTAAAAATGAGAATATCTTGTTTTATTCCTTTAGTACATGTAATATCCTGTATTTACAGACTCACCGTCTGTTTTTCAAACTTCCTTGATGAGAAGTCCGGATAAGCGAGCGCTTACAGATACCTCTAAAGTTATAAAAAACATTATCTTACGTCCTGCCAAATAAGGCGTGTTTATCAAAGGAAAATTCTATAAATCTTCAAACATATTAAAATCCGTTTGAACAAAAAGAGACAGTTAATCAAATAATAACTTATATAGAGGAACAAATCATTTGTCTCATAAATCGTGATATTGTTCAACGAGCCAACAGAATTCTCCCACAACCGCAGTTGCAGTTTGCACGCAAAATCTCGAGACGCATGCACCTTCGAATGTCTTAATGCGTGTAAAAAGACTTTGCTGGGATCTGAAATTTTAATCCTTCCCAACACTCTGAAATATAACGATTTCCATGAACAAAGCCCTAGACACGGTTGACTCGCAGCAACAAGTTAATCTAGTAATCCACAAAACCTATACATATAAATATCGCATTTTTTTTTTATTGTTGCTAATTTTTAATCACGCCCAATCAGTCGTAGATGAATCTCTCTTATACTCTATCTAAAGTTATATCCGTAAAGTCATTCAAGCAGAGGTGATTCAGCAGAAATTTTTTTTTTTTACCAGGAAGTTTCTCTACTAGCGAGTGATCTCTGGGAGAAAAACGGATGTCATTGAAAACAAAATACGGTCTAAGGACAAACATAAAGCTATATACGTACCTTTGCATAGACTCCCAATGAAATTTCAAAATAGAGATAAATGACGAAGTTGAAAAATGTTAGTAATAGGAGTCATTAGGAAATCAAATAAGCCCATCTTATCTCTGTTAGGTTAGAATAAATTTTTCACCAGCTTGGACTTACTTAAAGGCTTTTACCAGATACCATTACCTAAGTGATTGTACCTCATACACCGTTTTCAGCACACTCAGGGAACATTATCAATTTTTACGTATGCCTCCGGATTACGTTGCGCCCCAATTAGAATATATATAGTGTTTGGAGACTTTTAGGGGATACCCAACATGCCTATATGGTTGCTCTTGTAATCTTTTCTAATACCTTATAAGTACATTCACATAAACTAGATCTAGTGCTACAGAGACAAAGACAAATAATCTCAGAGTAAAATATCTAAATGTGAGTTTTTAAAAAACCGAACATGTATTTACGTTTTATGTGTCTAGTCAAGGTCTTAAGTAGTCCATGGTAAGGTGTCGGCTATTCATAACTTTCCGGTACCTATTAACGTAAGGGGGATACCGCACTTTTGCGCTGTAGTGGGTATTACAATCATATGTAAATATGTAACTCTTCAATCATGACAGCTCCTGTAACAGATCTTACGAAGAAGGGCGTAGATTTATTCTGGTCTGAAAAGCATCAACAGGCGTTCGATATCTTAAAAGCGGAATAATGCAGCTCACCTAACTTAAAAATCCCTGATTTAAATAAGGAATTTTTTTTTATAGCAACAGACGCCTCAGACCAAGAGGTAAGAGGGGTACTACTTCAACAATATGATAAACAGTTCTTCCCTATAGCTTTTTATTCACGTAAACTAAAGCCCTCTGAAAGTAAATATGCAGTAATAGGCAAGGAAGTGCTAGGTATCGTTAGCTCACTAGTACATTTTAAGTTCATAATCTACGGCTATCCTGTTAAAATCCTTATTGACCATAAGTCACTTACCGAGTTTTTTCAAAGGGTTTAATCACAGCCCCATAGGAACTCGGTGACATATGATCATTCAGGTTTTGGAGCCAAGTTAAGATATCTGCCTGGGAAAGCAATTATCATACCTGACGCATTATCCTGCAATCCCGCACCATACTGCAAAGAACCATTAATTGGACTAAAAGATATAGAAACATCCGTGCCTATTGTTAAAATCATATCTAAACAAGAAAATTCATTAATCCAAGAGATCGCGAGCATTGAATATCTGGGTTAGAGCGCCGAACTGTTACAAACTGAACAAAGCAAGAGTCAACAGCAATAAGCAAAACAATAAACACTTCAAACGGAAACAAGGGTTAGCAGCTAAGCAAAACAATAAACACTTCGAACGGAAACCCTAATGCAAAGTATATTTAAAGTATGTGTATCAGAATTATGTAATCAAATGTAATATTATATGTAGGTCCGTGACGAGGAAAACCTAAAGAACACAGCAGGTGACTAACGACCAGGTAGTAGTAATAATCTCTTTCATACCAATCGTCCTAAACTGGTCATCCAGGGTTCTCTATTATGTCACAGAAAACCAAATCACTGTTTTACTGGCCTACAATGCTTACAGATATAAAAGGCACATAACTGATTGTAACATGTGTCATGAAAACAAGGGATACACTAAGACAACTGTCAGTTTAAGGGCCTATCACGTGCCAAATCAATCCTTGAAAGAATACACGTAGAATCATTAACAGAGTTACGAGTCTGACAGAGGAAATAAACACCTCTTAGTGTTAATAGTCGCCTTGACACGTTATATAGAATTAATAGCACTAAAAAACAAAAACTGCTATTGAGTGCGCTAGGAATATTTGAGTGCTAAATCAGTAAACATGGAATTCAACACATGATAATCTGTGACTCGGGTAGCGTATATCAATAATAATCTCCTTAACTCGTTGTGTGAATTCCTTTCCATTATGAAAACCAATACCATATTTTATCACCCAGAGTCAATCGGTTTGGTAGAATAAGAGATAAATAAGAAAGTGTCAATGTCTTACGAGTTACAACTCGTGATATTGGATCCGAACTGGATTATAGCGGTTCTCGCGGTTTTAAATACCTTTATCATTTATATCTTGTATCTATAGAAATGATACCGCAAGTAGCCTTATACGGTACACCACTAGGACACTTTTCCACATATTCAAGCCAACCATTAATTTATCAAATATGAAAAATAAATAAATAAATAAATAAATAAACTAAAATAAATAAATAAATAATAAATAAATAAATAAATAAATAAATAAATAACAAATAAAATAAAATAAATATGGATACAAGTGGAGCCAATATAATACACTCCGTAAGAAGTCGGAAGGGTTACAAATTATAACAAAAAAGGAATCACGATAAAATTAATAAGCAAAAAAACGTATAACCCATAGGGTTAATTAAAATATCCCAAATATATATGTGTAAAGATTTGAACTCTAACTTAACGCTGTTTAGTAATGACAAATAAGCTAAAAGTTCAAACACATATCAAAACCTACTGACATATTGTCTGTCCCGGTGATTTATATTCGTAGTCAATGAAAAATAAATAAATAAATAAATAAATAAATAAATAAATAAATAAATAAATAAATAAATAAATAAATAAATAAATAAAATAAAATAAAATAAAATAAAAATAAAAGAGATTTTAAAGTCAGGAAGTCTAGAAGTGAAAATGTATATCTATGCGAATAATCATAATAATATATATAGAATTTGTATGGAAACCTTTTTCATTAGTTTTGAATAAGGACTATCTATTAACATAATACATTATTTACAATCATGCAGATTTCCAACATGAAACTAATATATTGTTCAATTTTGGTACTGTTTTTTTTTCAGACATTCTTCTCGTGGGGGTCGAGTATTAAAACAAAAAAATACCCAATTTATACTAAAGTCGTATTTATTACAGCAAGTAACGTAACTCTTAGCTGGCTGAGAGCAATCTCCTGCCAGGTGATGAGGTCATCAGTCCTGAAGGTGCATGTATATATATATATATATATATATATATATATATATATATATATATATATCTATATATATATATATATATATATATATATATATATATATATATATATATATATATATATATATATATATATATATATATATATATATATATGTATATGTGTGTGTGTGTCTAATGGTAATTGTCTATATATATATATATATATATATATATATATATATATATATATATATATATATATATATATGTATGTGTGTGTGTGTGTAAGGTAATTGCTTTATAGTAGCACGGAGGCTTTCGCGCGTGTGTTGGAGGCGCCTGTTCTCATGATGGTTCTAGAATCGGCAGGAGTGTTGTGGAATGCGCCATCATGTCATCCGAAAATGCAGCGAAATATGATGCAATACTTCGTCGAGATTCTTCTAAGATGTTCCGGTAATCTCGGGAGCCTGTGACGTTCGCTGGTAGGCCACGCCCCCAGGTTGCCGTATAAATACGACTGATGAAGCAGGAGGGAGCAGATCATCAGTGAGTCACAGATCAGATTATCAGTGAGAGCCCAGCAGCAGAGATCAGAGATCATCAGAAAGAGATAAGAGAAGAAGGAACAGACGAAGGATCAGAGAGGAAAAAGTTCTCGAGAGTTTGATCGAAAACTGGTCAAGTCGTCCAGTCAGGGAGAACGACCGAGGTATTTTCGATGTTGAGCAAGCCTTGAGAGAAGAAACTTTCTACAAGAGGTTTCGAGGAGTTCCTGCCCTTCAAGTATCAAGAGTAGGCATTATTTTCTGCAATACGGAGTCAAGAAGACGTCTACAACTACAGTTCTCCTTTTGTGAAGCCACCGCTTCGAGCATAGATCTTCGACAGCGCAAAACTTGCCAGCAAGTATTAACATTACCTCACTGTTCCCCAAATTCATGCAGTGTAAGATTTTACTTTGTTATGTAAATAGGAGACACCATTCTGCATTTATCTTTGTTAGTAAACTTGTAAATAAACCTTTGTTCTGTTAGTGTTTCTTTCTATATTCGTATCCCCAGTTTCAACTGTTGGTGTTGAATTCTTTTTGTTTATATAATATCGAACTTGGAGCGGACCTCTCACGGTCCGTAACAGTGTGTGCATGTGTGTATGTATATATGTATAATTATGTATGAATATGTATGTATGTATATATATTATTATCGGTATCTCTATCGTAAACTTCATCTATAAACAATATTAACGGCCTGATTGCCATAATAGATGTCTATATTTTCACGGTATTAATTTTCAACACCAGTGTTTTTTTTATAATATTTTCGATCCTGTGAAAAACTTGTTAGTTGTTTGTTTCAGTCCAGAAACAGCAGTTCATCCAAGGTACGAGTGAAAACAGCCTTCCCGACCTTTCACTATTTGACCTCTACTAAGTCAAGAATTTTTCTACCAGAGATCCTAAATGTCTGGTCTATCAGAGGTTGTAGAGTTGCTCTACTTCTTAGGTAACCGTGACATTAAATGCATATTGTACGACTTTTGCTGACTTTTCTCTGTGTATTAATGGATGAAATTTCTGAAGCATTGGGTGGGCGAGAACTGTATTAACCCTTTGACAACGGCCAACGGTAGATGCCGTGTTATACCCGAGAACAAGTGTCAGGGAATCTGTTGGGCTGTACCAGCTCTATGCCAAGAGCGGTGCCCTGGAAATTCTACAGAATATACCATGTGTGAAATATAACTAACCCTTTCAGCGAGTAGGTTTGTGATTTTTTTTTTTAATGAGGAAAGTCACTTAGCAAGAAATTGTAAAAAAAAAAATTCACTCCTGATTTCCGGCTGACTGTGCCGACTGGATGCTGCTCAATATTCATCTGAATTTCTGACACAACAAGAAAGCTGGAATCTCTATTAGCTATCAACCGAGATGTTTGATGCTGTACCATAAATTCGATCGTGCCTTTGTAACGTTATTTACATTGTATCGTGGTTGGTCGCAGGGGATGTTATTACTAACAAATATTATTACTAATGGCTAAATTACCAATTCTTGCATTTACAGTATCGGGATCATGTCAAGTAACATCTAGAAGGAATATAAAAATAAAAAGTTACCTTTCATGGTTTCAGATCTCGACTTCCCAAAGACCAAAGGGGGAAATTGCGAATAGCGTCAATGTGAGTCTGACCTGACATGTGTTTTTTATTTACACTTCATTTAACGTCTGTTTTTTAGAAATGTAATATCTTAGATTTGGAAAAGGATATTTGTTATATGTTAGTGTTTATATTATATATATATACATACATACACACACACACACATATATATATATATATATATATATATATATATATATTATATATATATATATATATATATATATATATATATATATATATATATATATATATATATATATATATATAATGTATATATATATATATATATATATGTGTGTGTGTGTGTGTGTATATATAATATGAGTGTGTATGTGTGTGTGTGTGTGCGCGCGTGTGTGTGTGTGTATGTGTGTATCATATATATGTTTTATTAATTATATGCATTAGTCACACTTCACCATAAGAGTAATACTATCTATTGTATAGTAAGATGAAAGCTAAGTGCTGTATCCACATAGGCATCTAGAAATAAATGGTTTGGATGTATTTCTTTAATTAAAAAAGGCTCGGAAAAAAATTTCGCCTTTGAAATAAAAAATGTACGGAAGTAGACTAGTATCAGCGGGCGAAGGAGACATTTGGCATACGTTTTTTTTTATATTTTTTTTTTTTACATTCGTGTTCGTGTTATCTAAAATCAGTATTAAGATTTTAAAACATTTATGCAGAATGATGTCATCCACAAACTTTATGACCAACTGCACTTACAAGATGAGACAATGATTGCCTTTCTCACAGCCTCTTCCTATTGAATCATATACTCCTTCCTTCTCAGGTCGCTAATCAACCGTTTCCTTCCTTCCCTCATCTTATTCTCTTATCTACGTCCATGTTTCACTTTTCTTTTTAGTGAAGTTATTCATTTTGAGTCAGCAAGAGTATAGTTTTAATCGTCATAAACGATCTTGTCTAGAAATATTAAGTCATACTAACAAAGCTTCATTAATACTGTAGTTTCTCCTTTATGTATCATGCAATATGTATTACTTATATTTGTGGAGAAATCTTTGTTTGTATGAAGCAGCTCAGGCGAGAGATGAGGTTCTCCAGAGAGTTAATTGACTGAGGATTGTCGTGTTGATTTCGCTGCACAAAAGTTGGATGTGGAATTACTGTTTTTTTTTTTTTTTTTTTTTTTTTTTTTTGGGGGGGGGGAGGGGGAGAAGGTGAAGCTGGTGGTGTTCTTATGAATACGCAGAACAGCCTTTGAAAGAGAGAAGTGTATCTAAGAGTGGCTTGAGATGTGACGAACATGAATGTCTGGTAACTGAATGTAAAATTGCTGCATATTATTGTTTGTTACCTATGATATTATATATAACACCTTTTGGAATGCAAATATCTCAAGCAGGTTTTTATAAGACATAATGTGGATTCGTTAAGATTTTCCAATTTCATGTAAGTTAGTAAAACAGAAAGGAATAAAATAGGTTGTTCGGAATGCTGTACCTTACAGAGAATGTTTTGGGACATGCCCATTCCTTAACATGTTCAAGTATGAGATTGTAAGTATACAGAGAAAAAGATGGCCGGTATACATTTAGTTGTTTGGGTGAGCTTAAATATAATATAGATGCTCTATTTCCGCCGCTGTAAGTAACAACTTTAAAATGTTTCCCTTGAGGACAAGAACCAAAAAAACTTCACATCAAGTTGAATATTAAAAAATTTTCTATTAACTAGGCCTTGCCTTTTTTTTTGTTTTTTTTCATTTGTTTTTATCAGAAAATCTTCTTTCCTTATAGTAAGGTTATTTAATAATGGTAATGGAACCCTTTAGAACATTCCTTCCTTTTATACAGATGCCTTTTGTGGCATGTTTTTCGCAGTTGCCCGCAATTCATGGAGTGAGGAATGTTTTATATAAATTCTCCAAGTGAACAAAAGGAAATGTGCTATTGGGCGGATTCACTCCGGGTCTTTGCTTTCCTCAGCGTGGTTTTGTATTTCCTAGTATTTCTTTTCATAGGAATTTGGATCAGCAATTACTTCGTATTTTAACATTTTTTGTTGTTTGTATTTCAAGAAGCTTCTGCTTATTTATTTAGCTGCCGCGTCATATCATCTTGGTTTCCACTGTCATTTGTTTTGCTTTATGTTAATAAGCTTTTGTCATGAATTTGGTAATGGATTGCTTTTTTTTGGCAAAACTTTTAGTTAGCTTATCTGCGTTTGTTCATGTTTTTATGCCTATGTTTTTTGTTTAAGTGCGTAAGAGTTAGTCAGTAAACTGTGAAAATGTTTGTATATATATATGAATCATTTTCACTTTACAAATTTAATCCTCATCCCGATGGTGAAGCATACATGAACAGCCAGTTGAT